>NW_005369902.1:1290870-1294550 GCF_000412655.1 Myotis brandtii
TTTTTTTTTTTTTGCTGGGAGGGATGTCATATACTGCATTGGGACTAAGATTTACAGCAGCTGTTTGAGTACACGCATTTCCAATTGGCACATGGAGTGTGCATGGAGACTGCTATTGTGTTTTTGAGCGGTTGATTCTCTCCAGTGAGGTTGATCTGCTTCCAACGACTTTGAAATGATCACAATTGCTCTGCTAATTACAATCCCAATAAACTCTCCACGAAAGCCTATCTTTGAAGTACCTCCAGACCAATAACACTGTTAGAAGGAATTATCTATGGTTGAAATTAAGAAAACCCTGTTTATTTCCTAACAGGCTTCAATTCAACTTGCCTTTCCATTGATGTACCTGAATTAGTAAAGCCAGACTGCATTTACCTGCGTACTTACTTACAGGGGTGAGACGTTGACAAGGCTTGCCCCGGACATACAGATGTGGAGGCCAGAAAGAAAGGCTCTGTGTGCAGTCCTTTGGCGAAAGCTCATGTCTTAGGTGGCCTGGTCCATCCCCTGTTCACCTGGCATGGACCCGCTTCAGCAAGGGACTAGCGGTCTTTTAGACTCAGGGCCGTGCAGACCAGAAAGATGGCCCCAGGGGCTGGGACTGCCTAGGGGAGCTTCTGAGTCTGGAGAGCGTGTGTGGACCTGTTTCAAGACTTAGTTCTTATGCTGTTTGTTGACACAGGGCAGACGAGGTTGGAGTCTCAGGTTCTATTGAGACATGGGCTGGTTCATTAGTTCATCAGCACATTCAACAGCAGAATCACACGCACTGTGTTCAGCCAGGAGCTCAGAGACCAGACAGGAAAGGGGTCTGAGGAAGCACCGAGCAAGGAGCACGGCACCTGGACCCAGAGGAGAGCGGGGGCTGGAGGAAGGGGGAGGCCTTAGGGGGAAGGTGACTTTGGAGGCGAGTAGAAGCTCACACTGAGATGAAGCAGAGAGAGGAGGTTATTCCGACACAGAGAGGATCATCCACAAAGATCAGGGCGTGTCTGCAGAAAGATGTGGAATCCCGCCTCAGTGCTCAGAGGGTGTAGATGAAGTTACAGGTGGCATTTGTCTTGGCCAGATCAGGAGGAACGGTGCAGCATAAGCCCAGCTGCGAAGAGACTAGGAGAGTGACAGCAGCTAGTCATGTCTACTACTGCAAGTACTTTGTGGGCGGCGGCCGCAGCTGGCGGGGTGCATGGGAACTGATGGAGGTAGAGGTCAGGTGTCCAGGTGGCCTGAGTGTCCATAGTCCCATCTCTACAATGATGTTTCAGTGTGACCTGGGGAAGTCAGTTTCTGCTTTCTGAGACACCATTTCCCCCGTCTGTAACAGGAAGAGAATGTGCTGGATACATGATTCTTATCTTCTGGGGCCTGAATTACAGGTATAGGCACATAAGTTGTTGTTCTTTTTGTTCTTTTTAATATATTTTTATTGATTTCAGAGAGTAAGAGAGAGTTGGAAACATGAACGATGAGAGAGAATCATTGATCGGCTGCCTCCTGTACGCCCCCCACTGGGGATCGAGCTCGCAACCTGGGCATGTGCCCTGACCGGGAATCGAGCTGTGACTTTCTATTTCATAGGTTGATGCTCAACCGCTGAGCAACACTGGCCCAGGGTGGTACATAAGTTTTGATGCCGGTTCTGAAATGAGGCCAAGGCACCTTTCAAAAGCCCACCCAGCACACTTTCAGAGCCACTGTGGGTGGGTGGTCTTCCAGGCCCGTTCAACTCTGACACGCCAGGACGCCCACACAGGTGTTCGTCTGAAGAATGCACGGAGCAGAGGGGTGGCAGAGATCTGAGACCTTCATGGGGGAGATCCAGGCAGGAGGTGGGGCCTCTTCAAAGGAGGCTGAATGGGAATAGCGGAAGGGTCGTTGAGGAGACAAAGGCATTGGAAATGGGCAGAAAGTTCACAGAGGGAGACAGCGAGGAGGGCCCTGCAGGGGGAGGTTACAGTGGAAGCAAAGTCCTGGATGCAGAAAATCATGTGGCAAGTTCAGGAACATGCAAGACACGCAGGAACCCAGGGAGACATTCCAGGAGGAGCCACGAATGATCAGTGAGCAGCTCGAGCTTCGTGCACTTGACGATGGGAAGCCACTGCTGCTCTGTGAGCTAAGAGAGCGCACGGCCGTGCAGATCAGCCCGGCCCACACTCGATGAGCATAGAGCGCACGCTGGCCTCATGGTTTTAACCCACAGGTTCGGCCCAGCTCTCTTGGCATGCCCCTTCCCATTCAGCCCTCCGTGGGAGACTCTGCTGATGAACCTTCCCCTGGGAGGCCTCGCTGATGCCTTCGGAGAGCTCCTCCTCACCCTCCGTGCGGCTCATCTACCGCTGTCCTGGCTCCGGGTGCCTTTTACTGTTTATGTGTGAGTCACTGGGCAGCAGCCGGAGGTCAGGCTGCATTTCATTGGTTTTCCTGGTCCAACTGATGGCTGTTGGAACAGGGCAAGATGCCAAGTGTCTGGTGATTAAGATCACTGAAATGGGAAATATCTGGGCAGGGCTCAAACATTGTTTAATTATCACACACCAGTGAGGCATATGTAACCATTCGCACGTAGCACTGGATAGGTGACTAGGGTGAGTTTATGCAACTGCTGATTGGCAGAATGGGCATCAAAGGCACATGTGTCTTAGTCCTGGTCCAGAGCCCTGTAGCTGGGGACGGTGGCTGCATCCCTGGATGAAAAGATGTGGGATGGAGAAGCCACAAGCAGGCCACTTCCTCTCACTCTTCTCAGCTTTTCAGAGGGGCAGCTTACATTTTTTCAAGATCCTTATCTGCTCCCACACGAGGGGGCGTTTCCACGCCCTTGCACATCCATCCCTTGGAGGAGTGGGGAGGGGCATGGTCAACATGGCCACTGGACCCGAGTACCCACCTCTCCTCCCCGTGACTTCCCCACCTGGGAGCACCCAGCTCTCTCTCTAAAAGCCCTGGCCCCAGGGGAAGGCTCAGTTATAAGAGCACTTGCTTCACCAGACTCGTGAGACCTCTCCAGAGAGACCCGAGCCAGCCGCGATGAAGCTCATCACCCCGGCCCTGGTGTGCCTGCTGCGGGTGGGGACGTGGCTGCAGGATGGGGACAGCTGGAGCCGAGAAGTGGGGCTGGCGTCCCTTAGCTTCACCTTGGGGAGGGCAGCAACGTGGGCAGGCACCCTCCACCCCCTGCCTCCGTCTCCCCTGCTCCAGGAAGAATTCTTCTGGAAGAGGAGGAATGGGTGGGGGCACAGGGCCCGTAGGAGAACCAGGAGTCTGGGTCGCCACAGGCAGCTGAGCTACTCGCTCCTGCAAAAGGAGGCCCTGCCTCGTCCAGACCCTGCAGACTGACGGATGGAGGGGGCTGGGAGGTATTAGTCCAAGCTGGAGGCCTGAGGTCCGGAGAGGCCCTGGGTCTGGCCTCCACAATGTAACAGATAAAGGGCAGAGGTCAGGACCCGGGGCTGTAAGAGTTGGCTTAACCATAGGCAAGTCACTTCACTTCTCAAACTCTGGTTTCTCCATCATTAACGTGGGACTGAGAATGTCTAACACCCAAGGCTGTTTAGGGAATACCGACCCAATGCTAAATACACAAAAGGGGCTTCGTACACAGTAAGACCAGGAGGAAGGAGCAGGATTGGAATGCAAGTCTTTGGAGGGCGGGGTGTGGGAGGAGGTGTACAAAC
>NW_005369902.1:1294571-1296400 GCF_000412655.1 Myotis brandtii
AGGACAGAGCACAGGACCCGGAGCAGGGCATTCTGAGAGCCAGCGGGGGAGCTGACCAGTCCCTGGATGCTCTTCCCTTGTCGCTCTATCAGTCTGGGCTCCTTGAACGGTGTCTAATCCTGCCCCAGGTTCTTGGACCACACTTGTCCTTCATGGGCCAGGCTCACCAGGCCCCCAGAGCATGAGATCCAGTGCCCTTGAACCCAAATATTGGGGCAGAACCTCACAGGAGTGGTGCAATGTCAGAAGTGGAAGAGCCTTTAGAAACCAGTCTAGAGACAGGTTTATTTTACAGATGGGAGGGCGGAGGCCCAGGTGGTCTTGCTCAAGGCCACCCACTGGTTTGTGGGGAGCTAGGATCTGAACCCCAGTGTTCAGACTCTGCCTAAACACAGAACGAGGTGGGTGGTGGGACAGTGCTACCCCAGGGTGGTTCCAAAGCCTGAGCCTGTCCTGCGAGGGTTTTTTGTTTGTTATTTTAATCCTCTAATTCCATTGAGAAAGGGAAAGACAGAGAAATATCGATGTGAGAGAAACACATCGATTGGTTGTCTCCTGCATGCGCCCTGACCTGGGAAGAGCCTACAACCGATAGGCACCGTTGACCAGAATTGAACCAGGGACCCTTTGGTCTGCAGGCCGAAGCTCTATCCACAGAGCCAAATCTGCTAGGGTGTTTTGTTGTTGAAAGTGAAAAGAAATCCTGGTTGACCAGATGCGAGCCATTTTTTGCGTTTCTCTTCTAGCGCACGTGCCGTCTTCCTATTGTTGCTTCACATTTGTGAAGAAAGCGATTTCCCTGAGGAGCATCCGTGTTACAGAAACCCCAGTTCCTCCTGCTCCCACCGGGATGGTCTAATGTGAGTGCCATTCCCTGCTCCGTTCCGGACTTCCTCCTCCAGAGAACAGAAACCGCTACTGGAATTCGAATAGCGGACGCTAGGTGGCGATGTCCCACCAGATTAAGGTTTCTAAACCCTGGGAGCAAGGCCTTCAAAACCTGGGTGCAGAGCTGAGTGTGGGCGCCAGGGGGAGCTCCGCGCGTCCTCGCCTGCGCCAGGAGGCTGCCCTGGTGTGTCCCGCAGTGACTAGTTTCTTGGCGCTCGGAGGAGCCAAGTGTTCTATCCTAACACTGTATGTTATGCCCAGAGGAAGGAACTGCTGACACGCTCCCGGTGTTACTGCACAGTAAGAAGAGTGAGGGGGTCACGACTAGTTCCTGACTCCAGATTTGCCAACCTCTAGTCTTGGGTGACCTTGGGCCGGTGGCTCTCTGCCCTGCATTCTTCAGGTGCTCCTTTGTGCTCCTGCCTGTGAGGTGGAGCAAGTACCATGGCTGCACCCCAGGGTCCTCACAACCTTGACTGAGGTAGTTGACAGTTGAGGTGTATATTGTCTTGGTTAACCAACTCGGGGCACATCTTTTCATGATCACGAAAACTGAGGTTCAGGGAGGTGGGAAGAGTTGTTGGAGATCACCCAGATAATTAAGGCAGAATTGGTCTGCTGTTAGGGCCATCGCCAAGCTCAGGAGGTGGGCGGATCAGAAAAGAACCACACACCCACACACATCCTTAGAATGACTTGAACGGAGACGCGGGAAGAGGTGAGCAGAGGGGCCCTCCAAGATATGCCAGGAGGGGAATGGAATTTTCCATGCTAGCTCATCCTCAGGATGTGTGCAGCCTTCAGCTCCACTCTGACGCGCCGGTGAAAACCTCAGGGAAAGAGGTGCAGGAAAGGCCGTTGAACAAGCTCCCTTGCCAACTGCACCCTGCCCCGGCCACAGGCTACTCTTCCTGACACCCCTACCCCCCCACCCCCCGCCC
>NW_005369902.1:1296433-1346747 GCF_000412655.1 Myotis brandtii
CGCCCGGCCTCCCCTGGCTCCAAAGCCTGGGGCATCACCCGCCTGCCTTCAGATCTAACTCCAAACTCCCCGCCTTCACATTGTGATTCCTCTCTCACCACACCGCAACCTTCCCTTTGAAAATCTCTAACGTCTCCGTTCTGGAACCAAACTCTGACCTTATGGGGATAGTCCTTCCAGGCCCTCTCCCCTCTTTCCCATCCTGCACCTTCTCTATAGGAATCTCTTGATGACCGTGTTACATCCTCCAAGGTTGATCATGTCCCATCTTCTTGGGCAAGTTCAGTGCTAACTGGGACTGGTCAGCTGGTTTTCCCCTGGGGGAAGAGGGGGTCAGGTGCACATCATGTGTATATGACTCTAGGATGGAGGACTGCTCCCCATTGGGAAGGTATGGGTTCAGGGAGACCAGTTAGAAGCTGATGCTGGGACTGGAGCCATTGTTCTAGACTAGTCTGGGCTGGTAAGCCAGGGCCCCCCTGACCTAGGCTAGCCCACTACATCCACCTGCACTTCAGAGAGCCCCCTACTGATTGGAAGTTACCCTCAAAGAAAATACCACTGTTAGAGATTTTAAATAAAATGTATTTCCTGCAAAATGTCAGCAGTCCCACGATTGCATTTTCTCCACAGTAACATATTTAGCTAACAACACCTGGCATTCACCAGGTACTTTCCTCCCTAGCTGCCCTGGCCTTTCACCCCTGTGGTTCTCACAGGCACGGCCACCAGCCCTGGGCAGTTAGGCAGGAGAGGGACCCTGCCTGCCGCTTACCGCAGGAGGAAGGGCGCCCATGACAGGAACCAACGGGCTCAAGGCCTTCCTTTAAAGAAGAAAGCTCAAGCAAAAACAAACAAAACAAAACTCATAGACACGGTCAACAGCATGGTGATCATAGCACGGCAGGGGGGTGGGGGGAGTAGGAGAGGGTACAGGGGTTATACATGAGATGGAAGGAGACTTGACTTGGGGTGGTGAACACACAATACAATATACAGATGATGGCTTATAGAACTGTACACCTGAAATTTATATAATTTTATTAACCGTTGTCACCCCAATGACTCCAATTAAAAAATAAAACACACACACAAAAAGATGGCCAATATACAAAATAGACCCCAACCCAGCAAGAATGCAAATAATATTAAACATTACTTAAGACAAAACAGCTCTGCCTCCCTATTGGAAAATGACGGTGCCATTAGTGCAGGGGGGGCTGGAGGAGAATACATGTTCACGTTCCACACTCTGGCGTGGTGTTCATGTGGCCGGGGAAGTCCTCATCCTCCAGCTGTGAGACTTTTGGTCCAGGTGCTTCATATGGTCCTGGACCCACTTCTCCTTTGGGGGGAGAGGGAGAGAGGTATTCCCTGTTAGTATTTGTTTCTGTAAAATCAGTGCAGGGTACAGAGGGAAAATAGAAATGCACAGAAGGCTATTTATCTTGTTTCCCTATTTCCTACTTTTTGTTACCCTATGTTCAAATGTCAGTTCTAATATCAAAAACCAGGAAAATCTTTCTTCATCATCAAAGATGAAAATAAAATTTACTTGTCACTTACTAAGAACCAGGTATGAGTTAAGTGCACAGCTTGAAATATATAATTTATTCCTTACACTTAGAGAGGTCCTATTATTATCCTATGTTATACATGACATGGAAGGAGACTTGACTTGGGGTGGTGAACACACAATACAATATACAGATGATGGCTTATAGAACTGTACATATAATTTTATTAACCGTTGTCACCCCAATGAATCCAATTAAAAAATAAAACACACACACAAAAAGGTGGCCAATATACAAAATAGACCCCAACCCAGCAAGAATGCAAATAATATTAAACATTACTTAAGACAAAACAGCTCTGCCTCCCTATTGGAAAGTGACGGTGTCATGAGTGCAGGGGGGGCTGGAGGAGAAGACATGTTCACGTTCCACACTCTGGCGTGGTGTCTGCGGGGCCGGGGGAGTCCTCATCCTCCAGCTGTGAGACTTTCGGTCCAGGTGCTTCATATGGTCCTGGACCCACTTCTCCTTTGGGTCGGCACAGATGTGCTTGGCCAGCTTGGTTTTGAAGCTGTGGATAGAGAAGCGCCCGCACAGTTAGAGGGAGCACTTGGGAGGAGGGAAGGGTGTGGCAGGAAGGGGCCTCTGGACCCAGTCGCTGTTTGTGCCCCCCTGGGGGAGGCTGGCCTGGCCACCAGAGCCTCCGCCAGGGTGTGAGCCGCGCCCCTCAGGGAGCTGGCTGTGGCACCTCACTGGGTCTCTCGGGGCCTTTTGTGATGAATAACAGGAGGATCTGGATGACACAGTCTGGGTAGATTTTATCCCCTGAGTACAAGGTCCTGAATTAGTCTGATGTCTGTGTTCTGGGGCAGAGCTTTGGATTGGGGGCTTTGGGGATGGGGGTGGGGGATGGGGGATTTTGGGGAGGGAAGGGCAGGCTGAGGCGGGTGTGGAGATGAGCAGGGTTTTCTACCCACATGACAGCTTTCTGGGCACAGTGGCTGCTGGTGACTCGGTAGCTCCTGAGCTTCTGCAAAGGGATCTTCTTGTTGGTCACTGTGAAGCAGCAGGTGGACGCGGTAAGGAGCGCACCTGGAATAAAGCCACAAGGAGAAGCCCTTCAGGAGGTGCGAGGTTTACTCAGCCTGGCTGTGGCAGGAAGTGTCTGGGGGAGGAGAGCAGGGAGGCCAGGTGGTCTCACCCCCGCCCCACCCCCACCCTCCAGGAGGAGAGCAGGGAGGCAGACCTGGTCTCTCCCATCCCAGGTCCTGCCCTTTCGCCCTCGGCCCTGAGGTGGGCTTAAGATTTGCAGTCGGTTTTCCCAGCTGCATGGTGGGGACAGGTCACGGCTGACTTTGAGGCCAGAGTGACCCATCCTGGCTATGACCCCCAGTCTGCAGAGTTTGGGGAGATCCGCTGGGGCCCGAGAAAAGGCCCTGGATTTGGAGTGGGCAGCGTGGCTTTCATCCTGGCGTGGCCATGCCTGGGAGCTGGTGGGAGTAGGGCTCCTCTTGTCCCCCCTGGGCTCTGCTTTCTGTTTCTAGAACTGCATGTTAACGTGAAGCTCCCAGGACCCCTGCTGCTCTGATCGGCTGGGAGGTGGGGCATGTTGGCTTAGGACCTCCCAAAAGGAGAGAGGACAGAGAGAAGGAGAGAGGGGGCTTACCTGGCTGAGCCACCACCTCGGCGCTGAGGACGGCCACGGCCACGGCCACGGCGAGCTGCAGGCACAGCAGCCCTGCGGAGACCTTCATGCTGGAGGCTGCGTGCGGATAAGAGCTTCCACCTGAGAGTTGTTGGCGCCTGGGCTTATCTTGGCCTCTTATCTTGGCCTCTTCTCCTCCCCTCTTCTCCTCCAGCCGCTCTTCCTGCCTTTTATAGGAAACAGAGAGGGTGGGCACTCCCAGAGGGATGTTGGCCCGGGCAGGGGCATGGTCGTGTCAACATCTGCTGAGCCAGTGGCTGTGCTGCCAACCGTTTCCCAGGAAATGCAAGAGGGAAGCTGTGGGCCGCAGCAGCGCGGGCACGGCTTCCTTCCCTCCTTCATGCAGGACATGGTCCAGGTACCCCATGGCCTTGCTTAGAGCAAAAGGCAAAACACTCCCGTGGGGAAGAGCTCGGCATGCGGGCTTCACGCATCCTCACGCGTTCAGTCTCCGTGCCACTGTCACCGTGCCCACTGGGGGGACCGCTGAGTGGCCGCAGGGATGACATCGCCTCCCATGGGAAGTGAGTGGTGCCTGGCAGAGAAAATGAGCCTGTGCACACAGACCCCCGGGGCGGCTGCCAGCGCTCACGGAGCTGCGAGGCCCTTTCCCCGAGCCGGGTTTATTGTGGGAGTCCCGCACTTGAGACAAATCAAAGCCAAGTTCTGGTGACAGGGCCTCCTCACACCACGACGGGTGCCCTTCTGCACCTCGGGCCCAGACGGCTAGGATTTGACAATCACCGCTGCGTCCAGGCCCCTGTGGTCAGGGATGTCCTTTGAGTTTCTGGAGCTGCTGGTGGGAGGGGTGTGCAACTTGCTGGGAGGTGGGGGCAGGGCTGCAGTGGGGGCGGGGCCCGGACAGCGCTGGCGCCCATAGGAGCCTGGCCAGGCCTTGGCCCGAGGTTCCCGTTGGCCATGCTCACTCCTGGCTCCCGGATTTTGCTCACTGTTTGTGCCTGCCTGGGATCCTCTCCCCTCTGCTGTCCATTCTTGCGAGTCTTTCCACTCCAACAAAACAAGCCCAGTGAGAGGAAAAGACAGAAACACAAAGAGTCAAGATTAGTGCGATAGGAAGCGCTGATGTGACGCAAAGCTGGTTTTCTGACAAGCCTATAATGAAGCTAAAGCCCTCCTGAGACTGACCACGAAGAAGGGGAAAAGGGCCCTAGCTGGTTTGGCTAGGTGGGTAGAGTGTCAGCTGTGGGCTGAAAGGTCCTGGGTTGGATTCCAGTCAAGGGTTGTAGGCTGGTCAGGGTGAGCGCAGGAGGCAATCAATTGATGTGTCTTTTTCTCATCAATGTTTTTCTCTGTCTCTCCCCCCTCCCACTCTCTCTAAAAAAATCAATGGGAAAATATCCTTGGGAGAGGATTAACAAAACAAAACAAGAAAAAAAAAGAAAGAAAGGAAAAAAGGCATAAATAGCCAACAGCAGGACATCACCACGGAGCCTGCAGACACCAAGAAGATAAGAACCTATGCCAGTAAATTTAATTCAGGAGAAATGGATGAACTCCCCCCAAAACATAACTTATCAGACGGCAAGAAAAAGCTGGAAAGAAGTAATTCTAAAACTATTAAAGAAATGTGATCAGTAAGTGAAAATCTCCCCGCAACATACCCGCGGGCCCCAAGGGCTTTAACAACTCGTTCCTCCAAACCACTCCAAGCACAGTCATTTCAATCTTACACAACTTCTTCCAGAGAATATATAAAAAACAGTGTACACTCTTCAACTCCTTTTATGAGTCTTACACAACTTTGACGCGAAAACTTGTCAAGAACCAACAAGAGCTGGGCCGGTGTGGTTTGGTGGTTAAGCATTAACCCATGAACCAGGAGGTCACAGTTCAATTCCTGGTCTGGGTACATGCCCAGGTTGCAGGCTCCATCCCTGGTGGGGCGCATGTAGGACAGGAGGCAGCCAATTGATGATGTTTCTCTCTATCCTTCTCCCTTTCTCTCTAAAAGTCAATAAAAACTGTGGAGAGCGGCTACAGCGTTTGGACAGGTTCAAGCCTGGGACTAATGAGAGGGCACAACCCTCTCGTGGCAAAGCCACGTGCAAGTCCCAGCACTATAGTTGTAAGGCTACACAGTGGGGCCTTGACTTACGGGTGTCCCAACTAACGAGTTTTTCTGAGATATGAGCCGTCTCTCGGCCGATTTTTTGCTTTGAGTTGACAGAGTAATTTGAGTTAACCAGCTCCTTAACGAGCTCCGTCATGGAACAAATTAAACTCGTAAGTCAAGGCCCCACTGTAGTTGTAAGCTTGTCCTTATGGCCCAAAGCTGTGGTCCCACGTGGCTGAGTGACATGGGCTGCAGGAGGTGCAGCAAGTAAACAAAGCTTGTTCAAGTGCATGTACTTGAGTAGATTGGAAACCCACAAGAACGTTGTAAACATCTTGACCACGCCCTTACTTTGCCTCGTGGAATCTGGCTATAAAATAAGGACTCGGCTTGCAGGCTGGGGCACTGTCTCTCCATCTAGAGAGGAGCGTCCTTCTGAGCCCCAGCTTTATTCTCTTGTCTGTCTTTTCTAAATCCTTCACCACCTCCTCTCAGGTTCACTCATGGCCGTGCCGGCAGGCACAAAAAAAATATTAAAAACCCCCCCCAAAACCAACAAGAAGATTGCAAGCTTGTCCCTCTAGAGTCTCTAGATACACATCCCATTCTTTTCCACCCTCTTCTGTGGCTGGGGAAACTCACCCGGGTGGATGACAGGAATGGGACTGCAGGTCCTTTGGCTTCAGGTTGGGTCCGGACACTGGGGAGCCCCTCGGGCATTGGGGAGGGAGAAGAGTTAAGGTGGGGTACTTATTTCTCTGCTATCTCCCCGGTGCCTCAGCCTGGGTGCAGCCAGCTCTCAACTGAGGCTTTTCATTTCCCTTGCCATGACCCCCTCCATGACTGGCTCCAACTTTGGGGAGCCATGCCCTGCCCTTTTCTCTCCAGCTCTAGGGGTGGTCATCGCCCTGTTATTAGCACCCCTGTGGTTTCTCCACACCCAGCCCACCTCTTGGGAAACAGCATTTTTATTAAATCTTCCTCAAATTATTCCAATGTAAGCATCATCTGTTTCTTTCTGGAACCCTGACCGACATAGGTTTGAGTGCCAGAGGGGTCCTTCCAAATGGGGTTCTGGGAGTGGGTTGCTCGTATATTTTAGGAGCACAAAAATGACAGCTGTTGACAGCCTTACTACTTAAAGCATCACCTGTATTAGTAAGGCAGACGGTTAACAAGCCCTCCAGGTGGTTCTCATGTGCATTGGAGTTTGAGGAGCATGGAATGACAGCTGTCGCATGGCCATCTCTCAGACACAGTGAAAAGCCACCGGAGGGCTCTTAAGGGTGTTGGCCACTTCTCACGACCTCCAAATATCTCACAGCGCCCCCATAATGGACGTGTCCCCTGGCCTTCCCCGGAGTGCAGTTAGGGGATGGTAGAGCCCTTTGCACAGAACAGATCAGTTTCAACAGATCCACCTCCCTGAGCTGTGTAGACAGACGCCTTCCTAACCTCCCAGGGAAGTTCTAGAATTTCAACCTCACTGACTACAGGCTTCTGTTTAAGTCTAGACTCCAATTAGCCAACCTCGCTGAGCATTCACATCACTGCCAGGTTGGTGCCAACACATGCAATTCTGAATTCTGGGCAAGTAGGCCCATGTCCATGAATTTGGCCCATTGAACCTTGTATGTCATTCACTGCTCAGAATCCACTCCCACAGACATGGGTTCAAGTCCTGGGTCTGCCACTTCCTAGTTATGCAATCTGAAGCAAATTAACTCACTAGCTTCTAAGAGGAACTGATCGCTAATTATTGCCTCATTGTGTGTTGTGGGAGTCAAATCAGATGATGCCTGGAAAGCTTTGGCGTAGTGGCAGTGATTCCCATTTCTAACCAGTCCCAGGTGCAGCTGCTGCTGCTGGTCTGAGGACCGCGCTGGGAGAAGGGCTGCTGCCGTGGAGCGGGGTTTGGATCTCGGGGGGAGGAATGGGACCTTGGCCGGGCGGGCACAGGCCAGGCGGTGATGCTGGTTAAACAGAGGTGCAAGGTGGCCACAGTCACCCCAGGAAGCCCCGGGCTGGACTGCTAGTCAGAAAGTTCTGACCCACGGAATCTGTGGCCGTGATTAGGGGATCCCTAGACTAGATACAGATGGGCTACTTACTAAGGTACTGCTTGACTTGAGGCAGGAAATCCTAGCTTTCATGTAGAACAGATTCATGGCTTCTTGCCCCATGATCAGATCTAAGCCAGTTCCTAGCCCTGAAGTTCCTGGGTGGAGGGGGGCTGGGTCCCTTTCAGGAAGGGCCTTGCCATGCCAAGTCGCCAGGTGGAATACAGGACACCCAGTTAAATCTGAATTTCAGATAAGGAATGAGTCATTTTGTAACAAATAGGTCCCTCGCAATATTTTTGCTAAGCCTGGAAATCCGTGGGTTTATACTAGAAACATTCCCCCAAGCCTTGCCCAGAGCAGCCTGCTGCCATGTAACCAGGGTGACTCTGCTTTGGGGAAGGAAATGCTGGGACTCTCTGGTAATGGCCTTACGTGGATGGTATTCTCTGGAGACCTAAAAATTCACCCTGCCCACCCGTCAGTGAGGGAGCAACAGACGTCTCCTAGACCGAAGAATTCCGTGATTTCAGAACCATTGTGTTGCTGTAGAGTCTTAGCATCCAAGCGTCCAGCCATCTGACTCCGGTGTCCTGGGCAATTGTAGTGCTTTGCCATCTCATGTCGTCACGCCATAGGGCTGGCTCCACTATGCCAACGTGGCGGTTTCCAGAGGTTTGTTTACTAAAGTCTATGCTCAAGGGATAACTTATTGGGAAGCTCTGTTATATGTCAGGTTAAAACTAAAAATGCTCCGGGAAGCAGAGCGGGGGCCCCCTGTGCTTATGCGTCTCCCTGCCCAACTCATTTTCATTGTTTGAGGCTCGGAGGTATATTGACATAGGGCAATCTTTCCACGGAACAGATACCCGACTTCGGGGGTGGCTAATGAAAAGGGGAGGGAGTCAGCATTAACTGGAGTTCTCTGTCCCCGAGACTGGGTCTCTCCAGAGAAAGGCAGGCCTGCAGGGGAGAGAACATTGCATTGCGACACTGAAGGGGAAGTCCAGCCACCACCCTGTAAACACTGCAAGATCTTCCTTTCCCCTTCACATCTGCCTGCAACACTGTCCTTTCCAACGGGCCCAAACAGGAATCATTTGAGCCTTGCTTTAAATCATGTCATGATAAGGCTTCCCAGCCCCTACGAATTTTCACAGGGGGACCAAATCTTGCTCTGAAATGGGTGATTGATGGCCTGCCAGGCAAGCCCTACTACTTCCATGCTAGGCCATGGAGTCATCTTTCTGGGTATTCTCTGGACCGGCATGCAGTCAAACGTGAATACTTACTGATGATTGAGGGGTCTAAGAAGACTCGGGGGGGGGGGTTGGGGGGAGAATTATTATATAATTTATCTTCCAAACCAGACAGGGAGAAGCAGGATTGTCCCAGGCAAACCGAAGTGTGCAATCTCCCTGCCCCCTGGGATCGTGGCCTCTTACCATTTGTTCTGTTGCCCATTAAGGTGCCTACAGTTTTTAACTTTGGCTGCTTTCTTTTTTCCTGGAAAATCCCAGGATGCATGCCTGGGACTGCCCCTTCCCATGACTAAATAGGAACAATCTTGTATTCGGCTCATGCTGGAGCTATGAGAGAAAAAAAAGGGGTGGGTGGGTGGAGGGAAGTTTTTCAGTAGCAGCAGCAATCTTGTAGGAACACTTTTACATGTGTGTTTTTTTTAAAATATATATGCTGACTTAGAATACTTGGAAAGCATTTGTTAAAAAGAATAAAAATATTATACAGCCATTTGCACACTCAGCATTAAGACATAACCACAGAGAAAATATTGTTGGTCTTTATTCTTTCCATGTGAAAATTTCAAGAATTTTACTAGCCCCGAGTTAGTCTCAGGTTTGTTTGTTAATGTTATGTCAAAACCTTGTCAAAATCCTTGTATATCCTTCAATAGCTTAAGTCCTTAATGGCTGAATAAGTTATCTAGACCAGCGGTCGCCAACCTTTCGGACCTCACGGACCACCAGTGGTCTGCAGACCACCGGTTGGTGACTGCTGATTTAGACCATACCTTGCTATTGGGCGTTCAGTCTATTCCACTGGGATTCCAAGTCATGCTGTCATGTCTTTATCAGCATCACTGTTGATAAACACGGAACTTTTAGAGACATGGCAATTGGTTTGCTGGGTCAATGGTATGAACAGTTTCAGGCTATTAAAACATATTTACAAACGTATTTGAATATTTTTGTATATTTCACATGTAATACAATTCACAAATCTTGTAGGTATAGCTTGATTACTTTTTAATCTATGTATATAACATGTAACCACCACTCATATCAAGACTGATATTTCCAACATCCCTGAAGGTTCTTTTGTATCTTTTTCAAGTCGATGCTTCATTTCCTAGAGGTAACTTCAGTCAAAATCGATTGCCTGCATCGACCTGTGAACCAGGAGGTCACGGTTCAATTCCCGGTCAGGGCACATGCCTGGTTGCAGGCTCGATCCCCAGTGTGGGGCGTGCTGGAGGCAGCTGATCAATGATTCTCTCTCATCTTTGATGTTTTTATCTCTCTCTCCCTCTCCCTTCCTCTCTGAAATCAATAAAAAATATTTTTTTAAAATGTTTAAAAAATAAAATTGGTTGCCTATTCTTGAAATTCATATAAATGGAATTATGTAGAATGCATTTTTTGGGTCTGAAGTCTTATGCTTAATTAATGCTTTGTTCTTTTCATTGCTAAGTAACATTCCACTGTATAAACACACCACAGTTTGTATCTACTCTCCCATTGATAGACATTGGGAATACTTCCAGTTTGGGGCTATTATGAACAGATTCATAAACATTCTTGCTCATTCCCCTTTTTGTCTGTATGGGTTCAGTTGTCTCAAATATTTACTTACAAGTGGAACTTCTGAGTCATAGAATATGCCTATGTTTAATTTCAACAGAGACGGCTAAAGTGTTTTCTAAACTTCTCACCAACAATGCTCCGTTTGTTCTACATTCCCATCAACACTGGGTTCTATCAATCTTCCCATTTTAATCATCTTGGTGGGTGGATGGCTGTTTTTCATGGTGTAGCCGATTGCATTTCCCTTGCGATTCTTCTAGAAGCATTACTGTGACCGAGTTCTCCTTCCCACACTCTGAGCCTCCGGTAGAGGTGCAGGCTGAGCCAACTCCTGACCTGAGATGGCACCCAAGGAGGAGCCTGGGGGCAGAGAGCAAGCAGTGAGGAGACACCGAGCACGTACTGAGGGAGTGAAGTGGTGACAGCCTGCAGCTCCCTGTCAGCCTCAGCAGAGGGTGACATCAGAAGGGAGCCCAAGAAGATGCCAGTCAGCTCAAGTAACCTCCCCAGTTCTTTGCCCCCTGTTGGCAAGGGAAGGAATTGCAGCGTACAGATACGAACCAGTTTATGTAAGGACGTGGATTTTCAAAACACAAATATTCAAGTTAGGCACATAAAACATCAATAATGTAAGAGGACGTATCCCTTGGGACATTCTGTTGAATGTCATTGAGTTCATTGTGATTTGAAATATAATGGCACAATCCCAGAGTGCAGCCGGCTGGGCAATGTTCAGGGGAAACAAGTGGATTATCTTCTACTGTGGCCTGGGGGTGCGTCCAGGGTGAGTCTTCATGCCTCTGGCCTTTGGGGTTTGTGATCCAGGTACTTCATGCACCCCTGGGCCCAGATCTCCGTAGCCAGCTTGGCTAGAGGCCGTGGAAGAAAGAGGTTAGGATGAGATGGAACCTTTGTGTCAGGGAAGCACACCTCTCACCTGGCTGCCATGTAGCTGCCTTATTCCTCCTGGAGTTTGGAGGTGCTTACCTTGGGCTTGACTGGAAAGCTTATCTCCAGACAGGTGATAGATCTGACTAACAGGTGTTTGCCAATAGGGAGGGCTCCCACCTGGCTTGCTGGTTTGCATTCTAGGCACTTTGCTTCCCCACTCGACCCTGGCCAACAGACAATGCCAAGCTTCCAAAAGGTGTGGCTCCTGGAGCTAGAGGGCGCTGGTGAGGTCATCTGCCCCATCCCCTCATTTCCTGCCTGGGACACAGTGCTAGTTCCACTTTTGAATGGGGTGTCTTAAGACTGGAGAGAGAAGTTGACTTGCCCTAAGTGACACGGAGAGCCGGGGTCAGCCGTGGGATCAGAAGCTAGGTCTCTGCTTCCAGGGGGGACCAGCACTGTGGCACCGCCACACGATGACAATGATGGGCCCTGAGCTGGAGCAGCAGGACGACAATCCTCCCTCCCTTCCTGAGGGATCTGGTCTTTGTGCCTCAGCATGGGGGGCCTCCTGTCTGGAGAAGGAGCCAGCTATGCTCATGAAGTACAGAGAATTTTGCTCTGAAGTGTCTTTTAAGGAAAGGTGATCCCATGCCCTCAAATGGAGGCTTGCAAGTTCTTGGGATTGGGGTACAATGATGGAGATCTCAGGGGTGCCAACCCTCTAAATACATAGTTGCTTTTCAAGATTATAAGAGAAGGGTCTATGTCCTGGGCCCATTATTCTCCTTCTTCTACAACATTTAGCACATCACTCTGGCCCATCCTTCCCAACCTCACCCCAGGACCGTCCTTCCTCAGACCCCCATCTCCTCGGCACCACCGCAGTGGCCTGCTCTCCGGCCTTCCCCTCGCACTCTCTCCTGCACTCAGATACCAGGCTATTCTTCCTGGCGCATGCCTCCGAATGTGACACTGTCCTTCTCTCCCGTTTCAAAACCCTTTGTGTTTCCTGGTAACTCCTTGACTTCCCACTTGAAATTCAAGAGCCCTTGAGATCTGGCTCCAACCTTTATTTGTAAAACTCCCAAGTCCTCTGTCTTTCCATAGCTCAGCTGGATGGATTTCCCTCCTCTGGTTTGCTCCCCTCCTCCCTCTCCTGTACCAGCTCTGAAGATCCCTTTTTGTTTCCCACCGCATGCTGCCCCTCAAGACCAGGCCTGTTGAAGACCCCCCCTTCAATGGAAAGCTTTGAGTGCTCCTCTGGGTAATAAACATCTACTTCCCTCATAGATTAGGGTTCACTTCTGGGATATTACCCTGGGTTGGAGAGAATTCATTAGATGGTGAAAACTTGGGATTACACAGAAACGTTTGAAGACTGCTGCAAGAGATCAAGAGAGAGAGACTGGCTGGTTTGGCTCAGTGGAGAGAGCATTGGCCTGCAGACCAAAGGGTCCCTGGTTCGATTCTGGTCAAGGACATGTACCTTGGTTGCAGGCTCCTCCCTGGCCCGGGCCCTGGTCAGGACTTATGCAGGAGACAACTAATCGATGTCTTTCCCTGTCTCTTCCACTCTCCCTAAAAATCAATGGGAAAATATCCTCGGGTGAGGATTAACAACAACAACAAAGAGAGGAGAGAGGAGAGAGAGAGGGAGAGAGAGAGAGAGAGAGGCTGGTGAAGTTAGGTGTGGCGAGAAAAGATGGGAAGTAAGACCTATGGGATAAGGGCATGTCATGTTACAGGCTAGAGCCAGAGGGCTGAAACAGCTTGATCTGGCCCTGCTAGGTACTCCCTGACCCTCAGTCGAGTCCAAAAGACTTCTTAGAGCAGTGGTTCTCAACCTTCTGGCCCTTTAAATACAGTTCCTCATGTTGTGACCCAACCACAAAATTATTTTTGTTGCTACTTCATGACTGTAATGTTGCTACTGCTATGAATCATAATGTAAATATCTGATATGCAGGATGGTCTTAGGTGACCCCTGTGAAAGGGTCGTTCGACTGCCAAAGGGGTCGCGACCCACAGGTTGAGAACCACTGTCTTAGAGGATGGCCCCTGTACCCCAAATTGCCACCCGTTGCTGCCATTTTCTCCCTCCCAGTTAAATGTTATCCCGTAAAAAATAAGACCAAGTAGTTTAACATTATATATATATATTTTATTTGAAAATTCCATAGTTACCTAATAACATTAATTTCATCAACAACATTACATAGCTTACATTTACAAAAGCCCAGAAGTGTTTCACGCCGACGACCCACGGGAGGATTCCCAACACTGAAGGCACGTGAGAGGGAGAATGATCACACCTGGCCGTGAACTTAGCTGGGCTCACAGGAAAGGAAAAGGTCACCGGATTTGGCATTTTTCATTCATTAGGATTTACAGCAGATAAAGTCAAACCATCAATAGCTTATACTTAATTAAATATTATTTAAGAAATGCTTTGCTTTACATTATGTACATGGTAATAAAATAATGCCAGCTGCACCTGGGGAAGGTTGAGGGGAAATAAATAAGGGTTTCCTCAGACTCTGACGGTCTCTCCATCCAGGTGTGACGTGTTAAGGCTTCAGAGCTTGGGCCCTGCTGTCCAGGAGGCCCATGGTATCCTGGACCCACTTCTCGTTGGGGTCCGCGCAGATCTCCTTGTCCTTTTTGGTCTTGAAGCTGTGGGCACAATTAGATGGAGCACCTTGAGGATTTTGCCCAGGAGTGCGACCCATTGGCTCCCAGCCTTGCTCCCTTGGTGAGGGGCCTGGATTGGGACAGGGGAGCGGGGAGGATGGAAGAATGGGAGGTCGGGAGGAAGAGGCCTGAAAAGGAAGCTTGCTCTTGCTGTCCCTGGGGAAGCCCTGCAGGCTCCTGGCTGAAGAAACGTGGGTGATCTGACCAAGCTCCTAGAAGGGGAGCCTGGGGGGAGGGGAGGCCCCTTCTCGTGGGCTCAGTTTCTCTCTAGGGTAAAAGGCCCATTTGATTAGATGGTGCATTTCTCTGGCTCATGTGGACATGAGTCCTGACCTCAGAGCTTTCGACTCAGGGTGTCAGGACGTGGTTCACTCACATCACAGCTTCCTGGAGACACTGGGTGTTGGTGACTCTTGTGTAGCTCTTCAGCCTCTGGACGCGGATCTCCTTATCGACCACACTGTAGCAGCAGGTGATGGGGATGGAAACGGACTCTGGAAAACATTTTGTGAAGAATGAGAACAGTGAGGATGTGTCGTGATCATGCATTTGAAGGGAAGGAGGGGAAGGTAGGGGAAGACAAAGCAAATACAGGAGACCCAAAGAGGATCCACCACTCCCAAGTTCAGTGCCTTAGCCCAGATCCCTCAGATAAAATGCTACCTGTGAGTCAGTTTCCTCTAGTGAACTATGGGGCCCCTCGCGAATGACGGGGAAGGGGGAAATCTTGAGTAACAAGGCGAATCCTGTGTTGTTATTATAAGGGGCCACTGATCCAAAATTTCTGACACTGGAAAGATACGTTCTAAGACTTTGCATCCAAGCTTTTTGTCCCGTTAGCTCTAGACCCGACCCATGTCACATGCTGAGATGCCTTCGATGCTTGATGCAGCCACTGTTCTGGAAACTCCACCGCCCACAATAAAAACGTGAAACCTCCCACAGGCGTTTCTTCCTCTCCACTACTTCCCGAAATGCCCTTCACAGCCACAACGAGAAATGGTCCTTTTTTTCGGTGCCACATCCCCAAACAGTGAGAGAGTCACTGATGTCGTGGCTGCATTTAGTGTCCCAAAGCCGGTCTCAGGAAAGGTCAGAGGGACCGGCCACCAAATTCTGGCTCTGCCTCTGACCAGCTGGGACATGACTGCTCTTCTCATTTCCCCTCTTGGCTTCACTTTCTCCCTCTCAGGCTTTGCGACAAGCCTGGGACGACTCATGCTGAGAGGTTCGTACCTGCAGTCATGAAAACCTTAAGCCCTAGGCAGAGAAGGGCCTTACCTGGGTTGGCGAGCACCTGGGTGCTGAAGGCGGCTGCTGTGAGCAGCAGGCACACCAGGGTGGCGGAGACCTTCATGGTGGAGGCTGTGAATGTGAGTTTCGGCCTGAAAGGTGCAGGTTTCAGGATTGGCCTCGACCTCTCTGCTCCTCTGGCTGCTCTGGCCATTCTGTCTGCCTTTTATAGGAGGCAGAGAGCATGGCCAGCGTCATGATCCAGGAAGGATGAAGTAAGACCCTGAATGTGCTGAGTAGGCACTAGGACCTGGGGGCAATTTCCAGACACAGAGAAGGAAGCTGTGGAGTTTCCATTGTTTGCTTAGACTGTGTGGAGCAGAGGTGGTGGGGTATGTGGCTGTGCCCAGCAGAGTGTAGGTAGTGATCTCATTAGATCAGGAAGGGTTGCAATTTCTTTGAAATGGAAAGGGATCTGTTAGAAAGGAAGAAGGGAAGCCCAGGTCACAGTGGAGTGAAGAGAATCAAGGGTTTGACCCTCCCCAGGGCCAAGAAGGCCTGGGAGGGGGCCCTAGGCTTTGCCTGTATTCTCTATCAGACTCAGGTGCTTGCATCCTAAATTAGTCAGGCTCCTCTGAAAGCCACACAGGTCGCTTGATAGAACTCGGCAGAATGGTGGAATCGGGAATTTTCAAGTCTTAATGACCTAGAAACTTAGATTGTGGAGCCCAAGAACTGGGCAGCACATGCTGTCCTTCTAGGCTGGTGGTTTCCAAATGTTTTATTTAGACACTAAGGTTTCTTTTCAAGTAAAGTCATATGAAGAAGCCCAATATTTTATGCAGGTTCAGGTGGAACAAGTCTGCTTGAGGAAGGCCTCCCAGATCCCTTCATTCATTTTTGTTGGGTGAAGTGGTCTACAGATGTCAATTAGAAAGTTGATGAGATGTCTCCATTCAATTCCATAGTTTAAAAAGTAATAAACCAAAATGTGTGGCCTGGCTGGCGTGGTGCAGTGGTTGAGCATCGACCTGTGAACCAGGAGGTCATGGTTCGATTCCCAGTCAGGGCACATGCCCAGGTTGCAGGCTTTATCCCCAGTGTGGGGCGTGCTGGAGGCAGCTGATCAATGATTCTCTCTCATCATTGATGTTTCTATCTCTATCCCTCTCCCTTCCCCTCTGAAATCAATACAAATATATTTAAAAAATATGTGGGATAGTGGTTTCCTTTGTGATATTGACATCATAAGGGAGCTTTTGAGAGGCAGGAATGTTCTATATCTTAATCAAGGGAGTGGTGCTTAAATAGTTGTCTACATATGTGAAATTTGTGAAGTTGTACACTTGAAATTTCTATACTGCATATGTTATATTTCAATGTAAAGTAAATAAAAAGAAAAAACACAGCTTTATTTTGCTCATATTTCATTTGTTTTTACATGTGTATGTTAACTGCTCTATTTTTTTCCTGGTGATTAAAACATTCAGTTTCTTATATCAGATAGCCTTCTATATGAGCAGGTGACAGAAATAGGAAAATCATAGTCATTAGGGATCAATAAGGGGTAGTCAAAGTAAAGGGAATTAAATGTCAAGTAACTTGAACCTAGTCTTGATTTAGCCAAAAACTAGCCAATGACTTGTCCAATGTGACAGTGGGAAAATCTTGACTCAGAGATTGTCCTCATCTATAAAATTAGGGGTTTTCACAAGTTCAGGGATGACAAATAGTTTTCAGTCATGTATTAGCTTCACAAATTGATGGTGAATATAAAATACTGTGATTGATTAGTGATGTCTGCCATGGGTACAGTAAGAGAAGGTGGTACTACTATGTAACATAGTTGCTATTTCTGGATTAAATCATATTTAAGCTCTTCTACAATTTAAGTCATCTATGATTGTTTTCAAAGGATCTAATCAGAGACCAGAGAAGCTAGGATGTCAAGAACGGCAGGTAATGGTTCTTAGCTCTCAGCCCTGGGAGAGTCAGAACAGATCGAAAGTCTGAATTTGGTTACTAGAAACACAAATTAATATCTGTGTCGGAGAAGGCACAAGTTATTTCACTTTTTTATACTGCAAATTCCTTACCTATTCCTTTACTTTTCAAATGTGAAAATGGAGTTTATTGCAAATATTAAATTATCTGACACTGATAACTTGCTTTGCAGAATAAGTACATGTGGTAGGTGATCAATAAGCTAGCTGTTAATCAATAGTCAAATAATGTGACTGTACTGTCTAGTAGAACATTGCTAGGAAGAGACCCAGCATGTGATTCTTGGTGTTTTGTAAAAGTTCTCCTTAAAATTGCTTCCAAGTGAAGATATGTGGCAAAAATAGACCTCTGGGAATGTCTGGGTGGTACATGAAGAAGGAAAAAGGGTGTCCCAGAAACAAAAGGGAATAGAGGTCCTGGGATCCTGGCATGAACCACAGGAGTGGAATGTTGTGGGGCCTCAGAGGGACCTGGGTCAGATCCCAGTGTTGACCCACCCAGGGGTATTAGTTCCACCGGGAGCTCAGAGGTCTCCGTTGGCAAGTCTCTTTGATTATGCAATTTCCCTCTCTCCCTCTCTCTCTCTCTTTTTTTTTAAAAACTGAGTTCGAGAAATCCCACAATAAAAAATTAAAATGAAACTTTACGCTATGCTGATTCAGCAGCTGGTCTGCCCAGAAGCCTGGCTGTGCTGTTTAAGGAAGTGGTCCCCGTGCCTCTCCTCTGTCTCTTCTCCTTGGCGTCTTCCCACTGAGCATCTTCTAAAGTCGGTTGGACAACTCACCTATGGTTCAGTGGCTGGGAAGGGGAACTCAAGGTCAGACAGCTGTCTGTGAACAGAAGGCAGGAATGGTACCCCACTGGGTAAACACATCTGGATCCTTACAAGGTTCTCAAAGAATGTGTTGAAATAGTTCTGGAAATCAGGATATTAGATTTTTTGTTTACAACTCTGTCCCAAGTGTCCTCAATAGCCAGGAACTAATAGAATATGTTGTAAGAGACATTTGCAATTAATTTATTTACATGTTTCCCTTTACAAATGAGGGAAAGAATCATAGAAGCAAAATGATTTGTCATAGGTTGCACACCAGCAGACAGCATAGGGTGAAGCTGTGCCTAGAATTCATACTCCAGCTACTCCGTGACAAGACAGGACCGGTGAGTGGGGATGGCAGAGCCAGAGCCATATGCAATTCCAAGTTAGAAGATAAGAACCCCGCAGAAGACTACAGGGAGGTGCCCAGAAACCCCAGAGACTGTCCAATGCTTGGGTCCCCAGATTTGCCTGTAATATTAGGGTGCCCTGGGAAATTATTAATAAAATATGCCTTAAACCACAGAGTGACTCAGAACTTTTGAAGATGATGCCTCAAATTTCTGAAGTGATCCAGGTGATTTTTAACCACGGCCAATTTGGGAGCCATTTGCCTAGTTCAAATGTCTCATTTACAGATATGTAAACTGAGGCACAGGGTGGGACAATGATTTGCCCAGAGTCACTTTAAAAATTAAGAACAGATTTAAAACCAGAATGCCTGATTATGTATCGGGCCTCCCTATTGGGTCCTTGGTATGGACAAGGTCTTCATTCTAATGAAGGCCCCAGAATCTGCAATGTTTTGTGTCTATAAGTTCATGTTTCAGGAATAAGCTAGTGTGGTCCCAGCTGAAATGTAAAATATTTCAAGGAGGATTTCTTTTTTTTTTTTTTATTAAATCTTTATTGTTCAGGTTACATTTGTTCCTCTTCCCCCCCCCCCCAAACCCCCCCCCCCCCCGTTCCCCCCCCCCCCCCCCCCCCCCCCCCCCCCCCCCCCCCCCCTTTTGTCCAGTCTCTTCCTGCATCTCCCATTTCCCTTTCCCCCCCAAGAATAGTCAGTCCATTCCCTTTCTATGTCCCTGATTCATTATAATCACCAGTTCATTCTGTACATCAGATTATTTATTCACTTGGTTCTTAGATTCACTTGTTGATAGATGCATGTTTGTTGTTCACAATTTGTATCTTTACCTTTTTCTTCTTCCTCTTCTTAAAGGATACCTTTCAGCATTTCGTATAATACTGGTTTAGTGGTGATGAACTCCTTTAGCTTTTCCTTATCTGTGAAGCTCTTTATCTGACCTTCAATTCTGAATGATAGCTTTGCTGGATAAAGTATTCTTGGTTGTAGGTTCTTGGTATTCAGCACTTTGAATATTTCTTGCCATTCCCTTCTGGCCTGCCAAGTTTCTGTTGAGAAATCAGCTGACAGTCGTATGGGTATTCCCTTGTAGGTAATTGAGTCTCTTTCTCTTGCTGCTTTTAAGATTCTCTCTTTGTCTTTTGCTCTTGGCATTTTAATTATGATGTGTCTTGGTGTGGTCCTCTTTGGATTCCTTTTGTTTGGGGTTCTCTGCGCTTCTTGGACCTGTAAGTCCATTTCTTTCACCAGGTGGGGGAAGTTTTCTGCCATTATTTCTTCAAATAGGTTTTCAATATCTTGCTGTCTCTCATCTTCTGGCACCCCAATTATTCTGATGTTTGTACGCTTGAAGCTGTCCCAGAGGCTCCTTACACTATCTTCGTATTTTCGGATTCTTTTTTCATTTTGCTTTTCCGGTTGGGTGTTTTTTGCTTCTTCGCATTTCAAATCTTTGGCTTGATTCTTGCGCTCCTCTGGTCTGCTATTGGGTGTCTGTATAATATTCTTTATTTCAGTCCGTGTATGCTTAATTTCTAGTTGGTTCTTTATCATAGCATCGAGGGTCTCATTAGTTTTCGTGACTCTCTCCTCAAGTTTATTGACAGCTTCTAGCACATTTTTGCAAGCCCTCAAAATTGCGATTTTTAGCTCTATATCCTCCATTTCTGTCATGTTTTTTTGTCTCCGCATTTTTTATGCTTTCTTGGTGCACCCCCTAGTGGTCTTTGTGCGCAGTCTTGTTCTAGTTGAGCCTTGATTGTTGTAGTTAATACTAGAGGGATTTGACCACCAGGCCGACTGGCTGTGTGAATCAGCTGTGTCTGCCGCGGAAAACTTCTGTCCTCTGGGGAGGTGCTAATCTAGCCTTTGCCTGAGGCTATCCGGCAAATGGCTCTGCGCAGGGCTTGGGCGGGGCGGGCTCAACAGGGCGGGCGGAGGGAGCCGTTATGGTGCCCTCAGTCCTGTTCCCAGAGGCTCTGCTTCTCAGAACCCCCGGAACCGCTGCAAACCTCGGAGGGAAAGCTGCCTTCCAACTGATGCCAGACACTCCCGCTTCTCCCGTTTGGGTCCGAGTCCCCAGCGATTCGCCCGTATCTGGAGCTCAGAGTCTGAGACTCCCCCCTGACCGAAAACGACAACCGCGCTCTCAGCCACCAGCCCGCTTTGCGCGCGCACCTCCGCACCTGAGTTTTTTCCACACTGCGCCTCCTCTGAGCCTCGGTGTGCTGTTATTTTTCCTTCTAGTTGAAGAGTCTCTCCTCAGCCAGCCTTCCTGTGGTTCTGGGTGATGTCCGTTCCGTCTTTTAGTTGTATTTTTGAAGTGGTTGTTTGCGGCAGCAGTCTCCGGTGTTTACCTATGCCGCCATCTTGGTCTCTCCCCTCAAGGAGGATTCCTTGATCTGTCTTCATAAGAGGAGCACAGATTGTATGTGGGCTTGGGAACCTGTAGCTCACCCATCAAGCCCTTGCACCATCATTCCCCACTCACCCCTAACATTTTCTGGGCACAGAAGCCCTCCTGAGACTCAGTGAACGATCTAGTAATGTCTGTTCTTGTCCTTTATAACCCTATGGACTCAGCTGGAATGTTAGGAAACACTCCTGAATGGTGTTTGGGGATAAGGGTCTTTGAGGAAGAGGGTAGACAGGGTTGTTCGACTTAATGTGAGGGCAAGTCCGTGGTATTCTGGGACCTAGGACTTTGTCTTGATGGAGTGAGCTGTTCTGTTGCTCCTGGGGCTTTGGGAGGGGGGTGGTTTCACTGGGATGTGGATAGACGTCTCTGCTGGAGCATTTACTGTGATCCCGGGTTCCTGGCTGGCTGGGTAGCATGAATTAAAGCATTGCACTATAGCGGGCATGCATATTACTTATGTTTTCACTTTAAAAATAATTTAAATTAACATTATGATGAAAAAGCCAGTTTAAAAATCCTGACGTATAGCTTTATTTCTGCAGCTGTGGAATTCATACATCGCAATGTATGAAACGTTGTACTTTAATACCTATCACCATATTGCTTTCTAGGAAGTTCACCTTGGACAACATTGATTATTTATGTTAAGCAGGATCATGGGCAACCCCCGAATGTTCACTCCCTAATCCCTGGAATCTCTGATTGTTACCTTACATGGAAAAAGGATCTTTGCAGACGTGACTCGAGGTAAGACCTTGAGAACAGAGTACAGTTATTCTGAGTTATCCAGGTGGGCCCACTCTAATCACAAGAGAGATGAGACAGAAAAAGGAATTAATTTATGTTGCTTAAGGCTTTAAGCCACTAATTTTGTGGTACTTTATTCCGACAGTAGTAGAAAACGAGCACATTATTTTTAAGAAATGTTCGATGCTTTGTTAAAAAAATATGATCTTGTAACAGGCAAAACTAACATATCGTGATAGAATTCAGGTGAGAGGTTCCCTTTAGGGGCGATTGACTGGCAGGAGGCAGGAGGGAGATTGCTGGGGTTTGGAAAAGTTCCACAGATGTTGATCAGGGTGGTGGCTATGTGGAATGGAAACACACATAAAATTGACTTAACTTTATTGAAGGAAAGTATTACAAATTAAAAAGTAAGTAGAAACAGCCCTAGGCAGTTTAGCTCAGCAGATAGAGCATCAGCCTGGGGACTGAAGGGTCCCGGGTTTGACTCCAGTCAAGGGCACATGCCTGGGTTGCAGGCTCGATCCCCAGTAGGGGGTGTGCAGGAGGCAGCCGATTAATGATTCTCTCTCATCATTGATGTTTCTATCTCTCCCTCTCCCTCCCTCTCTGAAATCAAGAAAAATATATTTTTTTAAAAAAAAAGAAAGGAAAAAAAAGTAAGTAGGAACAAAACATTTCAGCATCAGTTTGTGTAAATTCTTATCTACCGGTTGGTATTTTCATAAGAAAACATTGCAGTTTTAATCTTTTTATCTTGTGAATTATCTGATAATCTCTCTAGCCTAGAAATTATTTTTCTTATTTATTTATGAGCGTCATTAAAACTCCTACTTCTTTTCTATTCCATTTGTTGAAAACACAGTCATCTCTTAACAATACAAAAGTTAAGGAACTCGAAACACATTCCACCCTCAGGATTTCCTCTGCAGGAGGAGGGAACTTCCAGGAAGAGAGCTTTTTTCAGCTTAAGGGGCTGTCCCATCGATTGCGTCATAGAGAACTGATACACACAATCCAGCGTGATTTCAGAATTAGGTCTGTATGGATTCCCCAGCTCACACGCAAGGCCCACTGAATAACCCCAGGATGTTTTGATTCTCCAGTAACATGACTTGATAGAAAAAGTGCATCTGGAAGCAAAAATAGAAAGAACTGTGAAAGTCTGTTTTGAGGATGACAGGTGGGTTAGGCGATGAAGGGATTCATGTCAAGCAGGCATACTCCCGACTTGCCTGCTGAGTAGCTCTGGGACCTAACCAGAGAGGTCTCTCTGCTGCTCCTATAAATGTGAGGATGCATAAGGCCAGGGTGACACACAGGTTTCAATGTGAGTGTCCACCCAAGAGGCTTGCTGGAGAGATGGCGAGGCCTTATCTGGGGCTATGAGAAGCTGTGGTGTGGTTCTTTCCTGATGTGCTCCAGCAGCACCGGGTCAGGGATGACCCAGCTTTGTGACATGTTGGCCATTTCTGGGCGAGGAGATCCCTATCCTCCCCTCTCTTTTATTCTCCCATGATTATCTTCTTTCTTTTATCTTCTTGAAACACTGAGGGCATTAGGAACTGGCTGGGACGAATTCTCTCCTTCTTGTCTCTTGGAGGCAGGATGGTGTTAAGGTCATGAGCTCTGCAGCAGGACTACCAGATTTGGATGCGTATCAGCTCACTGTAACTCAGTTTCCCTATCAGTAAGATGAGGGTGAATTAAACAAGTCAGTGCAGGAAGAGGGCATTACCAGTGAGCATAGGAAAAATATTTAATAATTTAGTTTTTATGGATATTGATAATGAGGGGCCTGTAATGAGGGGCCTAGAGGCTGCTAGGCAAGGACCCAGAGTGTGGACAATTGGACAGAGGAATGTGGACTATTGGACAGAGTGTGGACTATTGGACAGAGTGTGGACAATTGGACAGAGGAGTGTGGACTATTGGACCGATGTCCACTTAGCTGTCTTCATGCATCCAGATGAAGACCTGTGGCAGAGATGGGCCTCCAGGAAGGCCTCTACTCTAGATGAGGAAATGAAAAGAGTCTCCTGGATACAGGGGAGAATGAGGCCCCCGAATTCTCACATGAACCAAAGGCACAGGGTGCTCTGGGCCTCAGAAGGAAGGGACACAGGTCCCAGGTATGATAGATATCGAGAGGCACCATGGGCAAGTTCTGCAGGGAGTTCAAAGACTGTGAGTCCCTTTGATTTTGCAATTTTCCTCCTTTGGTTTTGGTTTTGCTCCTTTGGTTTGGGGAAATCGCAGTGTGACAAGCTAAAACGAAACTTGAGACTGCTCAAGTTCTACAACTGCTCTGTCCAACCCCCAGGGAGGTGGTCATCCTGCCTTCTTCCCTTTCCCCTGGGGGACGTCCGCACACGCAACTAAATGCTTGTAATTTAGGAGCCAGTGAGTGGTGAGCCCGTGGTCTACACTATAAGTTATTAGGGAACAGGGGTAAGTCAGCATTGGGGAAGAAATGAGTGTCCTGCAATGGAAGCTGATCTCCATCTTCTTAAGCGATTCCTAAGGAATATCAGGGTCAGGCAGAAGAATATCCTGGGAATATTTTTTTTTAAATCCTCGCCCGAGGTTATTTTTCCATTGATTTTTCAGAGAGAGTGGAAGAGAGAGGGGAAGACAGAGAGAAATATCAATGTGAGAGAAACACATCGATTGGTTGCCTTCTGCAAACGTCCTGACCAAGGCCCAGGCTGGGGAGGAGCCTGCAGCTGAGGTACATGCCCTTGACCAGAATTGAACCCGAGACCTTTCGGTCCACAGGCCAGCGCTCTATCCACAGAGCCGAACCAGCTAGGGCTATCCTGGGAATCTTAAGTCCTGGCTACAGCTTCGCCCCAGATGTATTCAGGCATCACAAATCATGGCAACAATGGAAAGGGACATTAAAAGAAAGAGGTGAAGTGCTTTCTAGCAGGTCACATAGCCATTCCATGGTGAGCCAGGACTAGAGATGAGCAGTGGCCCATGGGAGAGTTACACGGTTTATGACAAAGACTACCATGCAAGTTCAAGACACGGCGGGGGGGGGGGGCGGGGGGGGGCAGACACCAAATGTGAGAGCACATAGGAACCTCAGAGAGCATCCAGTGCCTCGTCCCAGGCTGTGCCTCAGGTCCCCAGGGAAACCTTCAGTGTCTGTCACCTTCAGAATTGAACTCACACTGTCCATCCTCACATTCAAGATCCTCTAAAGTACGACTCCAAGCTTGCATTCTAAAATATCTATACTTTTCTCCTATTCCTGGACCAAATTCCAGACAGAGGAGATTTCTGCTTCTGGCCCACTCTCCGGTCCATCCTGAACTAACTCTGTAGAACCATCTCCTCTTATCTCACTCCATCTTTTAAGACAGATCCTGCTTACCTCTCTGACTATTGTCTATTGTCACCTAGCCTTCTCCTGAGGCCTCAGTTCACATAACAGGACTAAAGGCTATTGCAACAGACCGGGACCGGGAGGGAGATTTCCACCGGGGTGGTGGGCAGGTGAGGAAGGGAATGGCTGTGAGCTGGTGCTAGACAGGTGACTCAAGTCCTTGAGTCCCAGAAAGCTGACGTTGGGCACTGACATCCCAGTGCTGGGGTGAGCCTGTCTGTCTTGAACCTGCATGGAGACCACCCAAGTCAAAAGGACATTGTATGGGAGCACAGCCCCCACTTCTTAAAACCGTGGAGATTTAGAGTTTGTCTCAGCCTCTCTGCTCCTCTGACTGTTCTGCCTGTTTTTTTTTTTTATAGAGTTATGATTCATTGTTTTATAGGAGGTGGAGTGTTAGGAGGCTGAGAGGGAAGCCTTCCCTTCAGCAGGGCCACGGTCAGGAATGATGAAAGGGGATCTGAAACCTGCAGAGTTGGCACTGGGTCCTGGGGAGTTTTAAAGTAAGAAAGGAAACCAGTGAGCTGTGACTAAGCACATTTTCCATCCAGAACTGGATGGAAATGGGAGGGGCAATTGTAACCACGAAGAAACTCCGTTTCTTTAATCTCACCTTTTATCTCTCTTTCCTTTGATTCACAGTGGTCTTGTCCAGCCTAGGAGCATCCTGACTCACCCACCTCCCTCTCCCTTGCATGTCCACTCCTTTGATCATTAAGCCCTCAGGACATTGAGGTTGTGGTCAGCATCAAGCAATCTTAGCAGCAAAGCCCTGGGTCTGTTAACCACAGGAATAGAGTTTTAGCCAAACTGAAGATAGCATCTAGGCCTCAGTTGTGTTTCAGCTCTAGATCCAGAAAAGCAGACCGACCCCACTGACCACACCCTTGCGAAACCAGACAGAGCAGCAACATGGCTGACAACGGGACCAGATGCGATGATCAACTACCTACTTCCCTAGCGCCAACCAATCAATAGAGACCATGATGCTCACTCCACCAGGACTAGAGATTTCTCCTCTGTATAACCTGTTCCCGAGAAGCCATCCGGGAGCCAGGTCTTTGCACAAGCTCACCTGTGACTCCTGGCTTGGCACTATCTTCTTCGCTAATAAACCTTTACTTTTTCTGCTGCAAACTCCTGTTCATGTTTGATTGGGCTCTGATGTGCGCAGGCAAACGAACCCCCTGTGTTCAGTAACACAGTCATGCCCAGTTTAAGAAGAGGAAACGCTCTGAGTTGCAGCAGCACTTCTCAACCTGTGGGTTGTGAACAATGAAAATACATCCTGCATATCAGATATTTACATTATGATTCATAACAGTAGCAAAATTACAGTTATGAAGTAGCAACGAAAATAATTTTATGTTTGGGGGTCACCACAACATGAGGAACTGTATTAAAGGGTCGCGGCATTAGGAAGGTTGAGGACCTAGGAACTAGGGAAGTGATGGCGAACCTATGACACGCGTGTCAGAGGTGACACGTAAACTCATTTTTTTGGTTGATTTTACTTTGTTAAATGGCATTTAAATATATAAAATAAATATCAAAAATATAAGTCTTTGTTTTACTATGGTTGCAAATATCAAAAAATTTCTATATGTGACACGGCACCAGAGTTAAGTTAGGGTTTTTCAAAATGCTGACACACCGAGCTCAAAAGGTTCACCATCACTGTCCTAGGGGCTCCACTTTCTCTTCAAGAAAATACCTCCTGTAGAAGAGGGAGGAAGGAAGGAAAGAGTGGTCATAAAAGAGAGGAGCAGACCCAACGTTCCCCTGCAGTATCCCCAGGAGGGGCTCAGCACTGTGGCTGGGAGCCCAACCAGAGGCCTGCCACAGCTCTGCATTGCTGCATCCTGCTAACTCTGTTAGACCCAGGGTGGTATTAAATTAGAACTTGGGTGGAATGAAGGGCTCCAGGAATTCTACAGTGATAAAGCTCTTAGATCTTAGCATCAGAGGATGGCAAAGCTGGGTGGCAGATAAAGAATCTGGAGTGTTGTGGTTTGCAAGCCTTGGGTTAGCTGTCAAAGTCTTTCCCCGAGTGAGTTCATAGGGGGAATCCCATGTCAGCCAAGGCAAGTGGAGCGGTCTGTGGGATGCAGAAGCAGGAGGGCCCTGTGCCTTACACCCAGAACGCCAGGGAAAAGCGTGCTGTGAGCTGTATTAATCCAGTGAAACTCCTCTCACCCCTTAACACACACATCGAGACACACAGCAGGTATTGGAGCGGACGCTAATGGACAAGATGATGCTAATGGACAAGATGATGCTAATGTATGAACACATGGTTTCTACTTGCTGAGGACTGGCTCCCTCTAGTGGACAACTGGTGCAGGGATGAAGAACTGGGCAGTGAGGGCACCAGAGGAAAAACATTGCATGAAACACTGGGTTGGAAGCCTCAGGGGCATTTGTCCAGCTCTCCTTGCACTCTGAGCTCACCCCTGCTTCTGTCAAGGCTCCCTCTGCCCTAGCGGACAGTTCTGATGAGACCTGTGAATGACATGTGGCTGTGGAGGAAGGCTCGGGGGCCCTGCCCAGAGGGGACTGGACACCTCTTGTGGATGTCAGGTCAGTAGATCAAGGACTATGGTTTTCGAAGGATGCAGCCCCTCCCCTCTAGGAATTTCCTCCCTCAAGGTGAAAGCCCAGAATGTCCCTGTCTTGGGACTCGGGAAAATGCCTGCTCGTGTCCACTAGACAAAAGCCCCATGCTCATCTGCCATGGGGTGGAGGAAAGTGAGGAGTAAGAAGCTGGGCCTCAGTTTCCACTCCTGAAAACGAGGGTACTACAAGTTGTGAGGGTCAGTTGGATTGAGGAATGGAAAGTGTTTTGAACAGTGCCTACTAGAACACAGCAAGTTCTCATTAAGTTTAACAGTCATTCCCTTTAGCAGTGGTTCTCAAACTTGGCTGCACATTAGAATCACCTGGGAATCTTTTTAAAATCCTAATTTCTGGGCCACATCCTCCGGAAATCCTGTTTCTTTGTTATGGGGTGGGGCCACAACATTTGTAACAAAGCATCGATAGTGGAATTCTCACATCTCTCCCCCTCCGCCCTCCCGCCTCAAAACTGCCTCACGCTTCCAAATAGAGATATATTACATTGGGGATGGTGTTCCAGGAATGGCTGGATTATGGAAAAAGAACCATGAGAAATGTCAGCTAGAGGGCAGAGGTCCCAGGTAAAGGGGCAGGGATCAGATGTTTTGAGTGCTCGGGGCCTCAGAGAAATGTGGCTGGTGTGTTCCAGGGACGACAGCCTGTGGGTGATGCCGGATCCACAGCTGGACCAGGTTTCAGTGATGCCTGCCAATTTGTCTGTTGTTTTCATTTTTCAGTCCTCCCGTTGGCTTCCGACTTCAGCTTTCTGCGCCTGCGAACTTCATGTGAACTATTAACCCAGACTTACCGACCATGCGGCGCAGTCGGGCAGCTGTTCTGTCCAGCTCAGCTGCCTTCTGCAGGGAGTGGGTGCTCTTCGGTGTCTTTCTCTGATCTCTCTCTTGGTGACCGCCCAGCCAGCTCTTTTTTAAAAAAATTGTTTTATTGCTTAAAGTATTACAAAGAGTATTACATATGTCTCCTTTTTTTCCCCGCCCTTGACAATCCCCTGGCCTCCCCTACCCCCCAGTGTCTTATGTCCATTGGTTATGCTTATATGCATGCATACAAGTCCTTCGGTTGATCTCTTACCCTCCCCTCCTGCCCCCCAACCAGCCAGCTCTTATCTAAAGCTGATTCAATGCACAGTCTCTGTTGCCGGCGCATAGGAAGTCTGTGGTCAGGAATAGCTCTGATGGGGCAGGAAATGAGTCTCCTGTGGTGGAAACAGATCTCCTGGCTTCTTACTTGGTCCCCAGGGGTAAGAATGGCCCAGGGCCAGTGCAACCTGTGAATCCAGCCGCCAGGCTTTGCTTTACAGTTAGATTCGGATTTCTTCTGAGACCATACTAGGGAAATGTATTCCATCCACTCCTTCCTCAGATTTAAAAAATAAATAAATAAATGAGCCCGGCCAGTGTAGCTCAGTGGATTGAGTGCCGGCCAGTGCATCAGGAGGTCACCGGTTCAATTCCTAGTCAAGGCACATGTCCAGGGTTTTGGGCTCCATCCTCAGTAGAGGGCGTGCAGGAGGCAGCCAATTGATGTTTCTCATCGATGTTTCTATCTCTCTCCCTCTCCCTTCTTCTCTCTTAAAAAAATCAATTAAAAAAACATTTATTTATTTATTTATTTATTTATTATTTTTAAGAAAAAACTTTCTAAAAAAAGAAAAATGAGGCCCAAGGACAGAAATGAAATCCTTAAGGCCATGAAGGGTATTAAAGGCCTAGGAGTCCCAGTGCCCGGGTGCCCTGAATTATTTTTAAGAAGAAACTTTCTAAAAAAAGAAAAATGAGGCCCAAGGACAGAAATGAAATCCTTAAGGCCATGAAGGGTATTAAAGGCCTAGGAGTCCCAGTGCCCGGGTGCCCTGACCTGCCCCTGAACCTTCTACTGTATTGTGCTCTCTCATGCCCGGGGCCTTTCTCCTCCCTTCTACAAAGAGAACCAGCTGGGACTTGCAAAGTTGCTTGGAACTCTGGGAAGAAACAGTCTAAAAACCCATTTGCATTGCAACTGGCAAGCAGTAAATATCCAATAAATAATGATGGCTGCTTTTGTTGAATTTGTTCTCCATGCCAGGGACTACAGATTTACAGGTGTTATCTAATTCAATCCTCCTGACCAACCTCTGAGATAAGTGCTTTTATGATGCTCATTATAAAGATGAAAGAACTGAGGCTGAGAGAAGCTAAATGCCTTTCTCAGTCGGAACAAAGAGCAATGCTTGTAAAAGCGAGAACTGCCTCTGAGCACACATGCTTTCTAACTAAGCGGAAGACACACCCACGCGTTTGTTACAGTGCCATTTGCCCCTCATTTCACATAATCCTCTGGCGGCAGGCATCTTTATCCTCACTTCGCCAGTGAGATTAAGCGATTTGCCTAAGAATACACAGCCAATCCAGGGCAAACCAGAGCTGGAGCCAGTCTAGGAGATAGCATAGGGCCCCCTAGCCCTGTGCCCATTCTGATACATTGAACTTTGGGGTAGATAGCTGAGAATCTGTGCTTTTAGACATGTCCCTGGCGATTTTACTGCAGAACTAATTAGAAGCTGTCTATCTAGTCCAAGCTAGCTGCAGAACAAGCCAGGGCTCAGAGATCATGCCTCAGGCCCAGACCTGCCTCCTGTTTGTGGATTCTGCCTGGAACCCCATCCACTCTGCAGCCCAAATTGCCCATTATGAGCTGGGTTCAGGCAAAGCCACCACGTTATAATGCCAGGTGGACCCGGCAGCAGTCCATCGTGAGACTAAAGCGATGCACTGGGACTGGGCACTAGCAGGGCTGGAGGCCACAGGAAGCCATGTGAGCAGGCCACCAAGACCCCCATGATGTCCAGTGCCTTCCCCTCAGTTCACACCCAGGGCTGCCTGAGAAGTTGCCTATGATCAGCTGATGGAGGAAGTAAAAGGCTGAGCTTGGTTCAGAGATGGTTCAGGTCAGCATGTAGATACAAACCCAACATGACGGCCGCTGTCCTACAGCTCAGCTCAGGGTTAGCCTTGAAAGACAGGAGTGAAGGGGGAGCAGAGCTTTGGGCAGGGTTACTGGTCATCTACTTGCATAGAGAAAGAACTCGGCTGGCCTGTGGTTAGAATATGTATAAAGGGTGGTGAGTGGTCTGGATGGTTGGTCAGGAAGGGGAGGGGTTGATTGGGGGGGAAATGGGGTCCAGGAGAGGAGCATGTGGATGGACCTATGGAACAAGACACAGCATGAAGACCTCTGTTTAATGTCTAACAGAGAATTTGGAGAACAAGAGAGGTAGTGAATGGCCAAGCAAACAGAATAATGCAGCCGGTTGACATTGGCCAGCTTCTGACATTGGCCCCTGTGGTGCTGGGCAGTGAACACAGGAGCAGAGTAGCTGTGGAGCAAGGGTTCAGTCTACACATGGGCCCCGTAGCACGGGTTCCACTCATCAAGACCAAGGTAGTTGCATGTCCATCCTGCCAGCAACAAAGGCCAAACTTGAGTCCCTGTTATGGCATTAATCCATCAAGAAGAATGACCAGCTATTTGGTGGCAAATACACATTTGATTACATTGCATCGTTTCTGATCTGAAAAGGACAGTGATTGATGGTAACTGGAATGAACACGTTTTCCAGGTTGGTCATTTTTGTGCCCAATACCTCAGCCAGCACCATTACCCGAGGCTTATCCATTGGCATGAGACCCTACAGCACACAGTAGACCAAGAGACATCCTTAACAGAAAACGAGGGTCAGCACCGGACATATGGCCATGGCATCCACTGACCCTACCATGTAACTACATTATCCAGAAGCTTTGGCCTGATAGAATGAAATGGCCTGTTGAAGGCACAGCAAAGGCACCAGCTTGGAAAAAACATCTTGCAAGGATAGAGTACCATCCTCTAGGATTCCATATAAATCTCAAATCAATTATTACATGACGCTGGAGCCCCAGTCGGCAGAATCCATTGATCCAAGTATCAAGAGATGGAAGTAGGAGTCACCCCACTTACCATCACTCCCAGCAACCCAGTTGGGGGAATTGGGGTTTCCTGTCCCCACAACTCAGGGCTCAGGGGGTTTGGAAGTCCTGGTTCTTTGAGGAAGAATATTCCATTAAATTGGGGATTCTTGTTGGCATTGAATTGGCAACAATGATCACTGGTTGACAATCATAATATCACAGTCTCATGACCATTGCAGCAGTTGGGGGAAAGGGGAAGTAGTTCACCCCACTAATGTTCCTTTTGCAAATTTCCTGAGAAGAGGGGGCTGATTAGATCCTGGAGCAGTTTCCTAGGGTGTATTAGATAAACAAGTGAATCTGAACTGCACGACGGCCGGGTCCTGATCCCTGGCTTGCTGCTTATTTATCTTCTCTCTTCCCAGGACTGAAGTGCTCTTTCCACAGCTGCTGTGCATTGGTGGCCAACAGCTCTCAGCTGAGTATCCTGTGTGAGACCTGCCCTTGGCGGAGGAGAGCTGCCTTGCCCAGAGTTCAGCCCCTTCCCGGGAGCAGCCCGCATCCGTGACTGGTTGAGATGGGAATATAAATGCCTGGGCACTCGCCCCAATTTGGGTTGTCCCAGCTCTAAAGCTCCCTGTGGGATTGGCTGAAACCTGCATTGTGACAGTGTTCCATATACCTTCTCTCCAGGCCCCGTCCTGCTTTCCACACTGTCCAGCACACTTTGAATGACAATTTTCATCTAAGAGTTTGCTTCCCATTTGGTGCCATCTCTGGTTCCTAGTTGGGATCTGTGTGCCATCAGAAGGCTTAAATATCTCTACTGCTCTGTGCCCACGATTTTATACTCCAGGGGCAGACGATGCTGTGCCCAGTTACAGGCGAATTGCATTAGGGATTCCTTGAAAGCGAGGAGAGAGAGCTTGGCATAGGGGATGTGAGCGAATTCTCTTTAGTCTTGCACAAGTGAAAGGCATTTCTCCCCCTCTCCTCTCCCTTCCTGATCCTCTCTTCAAGATTTTCTGGCATCAGAGGGTCTGCTGATCCCAGGGAGGTACCCTGTGGCCACCCCACGGGTGTTGCCTGCCTCCTGGACTTGCTAACATTTGGAGGTGCATCCCTACTTGGCACTTAGGGCTGAAGTCTGCTAAGCTGCAGAAGAGACAGGGACCCCTGTTGTACCTGGAGTGGGGTGCAGTGATTGTTCTGAGTGGGAGCCATGTGTGGGAGCCACTAGAAGCTCTCTGATGGCTCTTGGGGTCAATGCTTCCACCTGAGGATCTCATGGAGAAGCTTTCCAGAAAGGCTCTGTTTGAGATATAGTTGGTGTGCAATCACCTCGGCCTCTGTCTGACTTGAGAGTGTGAATGCAGAACCCTCACCCAACCTTCCCTGCCCCAATGGGTGAAGATAGTGATTAAAAAAAAATAATCCTAATCCTCACCTGAGGATATGTATTTTTATAGATTTTAGAGAGAGAGAGAGAGAGAAACATTGATGTGAGAGAGAAACAATACTTGGTGGGCTCCCCTACGCGCCCCAACTGGGAATCGAATTCACAATCTGGATATGTGCCCTGACCAGGACTTGAACCCGTAATTCTTTGGTGCTCAGAATGATGCTCCAACCAACTGAGCCACACCGGCCAGGGCAAGATAGTGATGTTTTCTAAGAGAAAGTGTGCTTAGTGCAGGAAATCATTTGGGGTCATGGTCATGTATTAGATTCCTTACTTTCTTTCCTAAAACATGATTATCCTCATATTATGGATGGGACAATCTAGGACCAAAGTAATATAGTGAGAGAGACTTGATTTAGGGGTGAAACAGAAACCTCTCGTCTGCCAGGTCAGTGCCTCCCTTATATTGCCTGTGCCAAGGCCACCCCAAATTGTGGGCCAGTGGGACTTTGGTGTGAATGGTGTCCCTGGAGCTACACGATGCAGTGACCCTGCTGGACAAAGTGCGACACAGTGGGCAACTGACCCTCCAGATTGGCAGCCTTAGACCATGTGGAGTTCTACCAGCAGGGCACCTATGATTTTTTCTACCCTTGGGGACATAGTTGGTCTCTGTGCCCAGGCACAGGGGGCCACATGACTGACAGAAATGCAGGCTGAGTTCATAGGCTGCAGAGGAATTCTGATTTGAGTTGCTTACAGGAAGTGGAGGTCTTGTCCATGTGGTTAGAAGCTCTTGAGCTTGGCGAGGGGAAGGATGAGGAAGGGAAGTGCATTGTCTGGGCCTCTATGGCAGTGTTATGGAATTATGGAGGTTTCTGTGTCACTGGTCCTACCTCTCCAGCCACAACATCCAGCATTTCACTTTCACCTAGTCCCATTCTTCTCGCAATCGCCTTCTCCCCTCCCATCTCCCATGCCCTGATTCCGTTCTCCATCACCTCTTGCCTATACATTGCAATAGCGTGCTAACTGCTCTTCCCTTCCCCTCCCCATCCAGCCCTTCGCCACATGGTTATGACTCCCAAAGCCCCTCTGATCATGCCATTCCCCTACCCCGCCAAATCACAACTTTAAATGCCTATTCGTACTCAGGTGGCCAGATGCTCAGGTTTGCCTGGGACTGTGTTCATTTACTAGTATATCTGCTGTCCCAGCATAATTATTAATGGTGCCTCCTTTTATTCCCAAAAGTCATAATTTGGGTGATAAAAATGACGTGTTCCTCTTACTCATTACTCTCTGAATGGAGCCCAAACTCCCCACCTTCACAGACTGGCCTCAACTTTTCTTCCCAAATTTCCCCACCATTTCACTCAGCCCCTAGCCCTGCCACCTTTCCAATGGGCTTCCACCCAGCTTGAAAAACACACAGTGATAGCCCTGGCTGGTGTGTCTCAACGGTTAGAGTATCCGCCTACCCACCAAGGGGCTGAAGGTTCGATTCCCGGTCAAGGGCACGTACCTGGGTTTCAGGTTCCATCCCCAGCCCTGGTTGGGGCACCTAGAGGAGCAACCAATTGATATGTCTCTCTCACATTGATGTTTCTCTCCTTCCCTCCCTTCCACTCTCTCTCTAAGAGAGAGAGAGAGAGAGAGAGAGAGAGAGAGAGAGAGATGGGTTTGGGTGAGGATTAACAACAAAAAATAAATAAAATAAAATGAAACACTGTGATCATCTTTACTTCTAAGCATTTCTCAAGCTATCCCTCTCTCCTTCCGACCTAGCCTGAGATACCGCTAACTGAGCCCCTGCCTTGTCCACCCATCAAGACCTAGTATAGTTCCAGGCTTAGGCCTCTTTCAGTGCCTGTAAAGCCTTAGTCTGGCCGACCCTCTTGTCAAGAGTCACCTGGCCTTCCTGTGACTTGTCGGTATAGTCTGTGTATTCTGAGCTGGAGGACACTGAGGAGCGAGTCAGGCCCGGGGAGATACCACAGGCTGCTGCAATGGGTCACGGTAGAGACTTTGGGCAAGCGTGCGGTTGGCCAGGAAAAAAGTGGTGGGGAGGGTCCTGCTGAATAGTTGTCTGAAGTAAGAGAGGTCTGGGAAGCTGCTCTTGGGGACCGGAATCAGAGGAGTACAGAAGGTTTGTCTGGTCCTGTCAGTTTTCTCCTGAATCCCGTTGAAAGCCAGCCAAGCCAAAAGGTCATTTCTCAGAAACACAGTTCCCACCCCCATAATTATACCTGTCACCCCTACCTTTCTACCTCCCAGCTTAATGTGGATTCCCCACAATAATACAACTGCTGACTGTAACACAAAATACAGGTTTCTGTATTCCTAAAATAATATTTTTTTCCAGTGAACAATATGAGTCACACCTCTTCTTAAAAATACAAAACATGTTCATATCTTCGCCAGGACCCTTACACGTTTCCAGAGAGGGAGGGAGGAGAATAAGAACATAGCACTTTACAAGGGATTGGATTGGGGATCACAGAGGAGAAAGGACCTGACATGTTAAAAACAAGCAGTATTCACAGAAGAGAAGTTTAAAAACACCAGTAGCCTGGCAGCATGGCTGAGTGGTTGAGCACTGACCTATGAACCAGGAGGTCACAGTTCAATTCCTGGTCAAGGCACGTGCCCAGGTTTTGGGCTTGATCCCTAGTGTGCGGCATGCGGAGTGCTCTCTCTCATCATTGATGTTTCTATCTCTCTCTTCCTCTCTGAAATCAATTAAACGCATATTAAAAACATCAATAACTTAAATACAATAATTTGTTAATTATTAAATAAAAGCCATTCGTTTGGGGAGGATGATGCGATGATTTCAGGCTGCTTCTTAGGACGACGGGGGGGTGGGGGTGGGGAATGAATCAAGCATTTCTCAGGCTCTGGTTTGGTCTCAAAACAGTCAATATTTATGGCTTTGGAGTTTGGGATTTTTTGTCCAGGTACTTTATGGCATCCTGGACCCACTTATTCTTGGGATCAGCACAGACCTCCTTGTTCAGTTTGGTCTTGAAACTGTGGGAGAGAGGGGAAGCGATTAGAAGGATTCACTTTGAAAATTGTGTCCATTTAACCCCAAATTTCATGGGGTAGAGGGGCTGCCGTGGGAGAGCGGGAAGGGGACAGAGGAAGGATGGGACTCTGGGGTTTCCTGCTGCTTCTGATGGCCCAGTCAACCCACCCTTGCTCCTGACTGGAAGGAACTGGTATGACCTGGACAAGCTTGCAGACAGAGCTAAGTGTGAAAATGCCCTGAAGTGAAAAATCCATGAATTGGATGAGAGAGTCCAACCCTGAGTCTATGATTCCAAGTAACTCAGGAGCAGTTCCTGCCCTCTGCCCTCTAGAAATGCATGTTTGGGCGGGGAGAGGGTGAGCTCTGCCTACTTACACCACGGCTTTCTGGGGACATCTGCTGTCGGTGAGTCTTGTGTAATTTTGCAGTTTCTGATTGGGGATCTTCTTGCTGGCCACACTGAAGCAGCAGAGGGTTGGGACCTTCCCTGAATTTGTGGGAGAAATGAAAGAAAGGATGAACCACTAATAATATGTAGCTATTTTATATTTTTATTGATTTCAGAGAGGAAGGGAGAAGGAGATAGAAACATCAATGATGAGAGAGAATCATGGATCGGCTGCCTCCTGCATGGCCCCCCTGCTGGGGATAGAGCCTACAACCAGGCACGTACCCTTGACTGGAATCGAACCCGGGACCCTTCAGTCTGCAGGCCCATGCTCTATCTGCTGAGCCAAACTGGTTAGGGCTGTAGCTATGTTAAAGCATGCCTTTGGGAGGAAGGAAGGAAATTTAGGAGAAAGCAAGAAAATACAAGAGAAGGAGGTAGAATTCATCTGCTCTGAGGTCCTATACTTCTGCCTTTGACTGTGGTCGCCGGCTGAAAAGTGAGGACCTGTCCCCATTGGCAAAGTGTAGAAGAAGCTTGGTCAGTGCAGTAAGCTCTAGCTCTGTTGTTACAGGGCTATGGAGCTATGTGCCAACCATAGTACTGTTCACCAGACACCCCCCTTCTCTGCTTTCTGGATGCATGGTAGACTTGCATTTCTTGGCCACTTTTGGTTGGTTGGAGCCATTCACTAGTTTGGACCCATAAGTGAGAAACCAAAGTGACAAGTGCCATTTCTGAGCTGGAGTTAGTGATTTCCAGTGTAAGAACCCCAAGGGCTAGCTTTCCCTTTGTCACGGTAAGCAGCAAGACTTTCGAAGGTGGCTGCTCATCAGCCTAGGATCCTGAGCGTATGAAGCAGAAGGTCTAGCCAATACACGATAGACTTTCAGTATGAGTAAGAAATTAACCTTTCTAGTTTCAAGTCACTGGTCATTAGAGCTGTTTGTTACCACAGCCTGAATGATCTTATTTGTGCGAATAACATGCAGTACATCTAAGTCATCAGAGCATGAAAAATGCTCTGATTTCCACCCCCCCCCAGACTCAAAACATGTCACCTCAAGAGATTCCCCTGGAACCTCATTTCCTTCCTCTACCCACCATTTCTGAAAGCTTCTCAGAGTCCAGTGAAAATTCTGGGCCTCTAATCAAGCAATTGTTTCCCAACTACCCACGGGGCCCACAAGAAGAGAAGGTCTTTCTTTTGTGTGTGCCCCATCCCTAAACTCTGCAAAGGCAGCCAGATCATGGATATACTCTGTCTCTCTCAACAGCCATGTCAGAAAGGAACATGGGACTGGCTTGGGTCTCTCTTCCACTGATTGTGAGGTTGGGCACTACTTGGGTTAGGTTAGGGTTAGGGTTAGGGTTAGGGTTAGGGTTAGGGTCAGGTTTATCACACTACTCATGGGGCCTGTTGTGATAGTTCAGGAGGTGGTCAGCTGTCCCACAGGGAGGGGGCTTACCTGGCTGAGCGAGCACCTGGGTGGTGAGGGCGGCCATGGTGAGCGACAGGCACAGGAGCGCTGCGGAGACCTTCATGCTGGAGGGTGCGGACGCAGCCTCAGTGTGGGAGTTGTCGATGTTTGTGCTTGTCTCAGCCTCTCGTGGGAGTTGTCCGGGGTGTGCTTGTCTCAGGCTCTCTGCTCCTCTGGCTATTCCGCCTGCCTTTTAAAGACGATAGAGAAGAGTGGGAGCTTCTAGGGAATCCTTCCTCTTTGCAAAATCATGGCCAAGTCATCGAGGGAGGTCCTACATTGATTACCAAATTCTACTTCCTGGAAAGGACGAACAATGGGCAAAGTAGCGGAAAGAAATTTGGCACATTTTTATCTATCTTGGGGCTCAGCATGGGGGAGGAAGGGAGCTTATGAAATGACTGAGCAAGGGCGGTAATCCGAGAAGGTCATTCTACGAGCTCTGCTTTTCCTGAGATGAAACATCTGTAGTGGGGAAAGGAGTAAGGGAACCAAAGGCATGGAGAGATGAGGCGGTCTGAGAACCTTCCCTGGCCCCTGTGTTCACATGGTGGTCTCCAGGATTTGGGAGGCCAGGAAGGGGCCTCAAATTTCTGCGTGGCTCCCACCCAGAGGCAGAGAGATCTCAGCAGCTCTGAACATGGCCAGCTACCTGGGAACCTCACCCCTATTATTTAATCTAGTGGTCATAGAATCTAAGTGCCCCGGAATTTTAGTGCCATAGGACATCAGAACTGGGGAGCTCCTATTGGCCTGGACTTTTTGGGCATTTACCTCCAGCTTTATTGGGGAATAACTGACAAATAAAGATTGTATACATTTAAGGGGTATGATGCATCGGTTTGACATACACATACATTGTGAAATGCAATCATTTACCACAATAACTTTCATGTCCATCACTTCACATAGTTACCCCCTCCCTCTTTTTTTTGGTGGTGAGAACACTTAAGACCTACTCTCTTGGCAAATTTCAAGTCTAAAATATAGTCACCAGGCAGTACATTAGGTCCCAAGAACGTAGTCATCTGAAACTGCATCTTCAAAGCAAATGAGCCACGGCCACCAAGGAGCTATCTGAGGTGAAGGACAGTCCTATCCGTGTTCACTACTTTATCCTCTGCACTTATCATAACACTCAAGAAAGAAATGGCTTTCAAAAAACAAATAAGGAGTAAAATTTCTCTTTAGCAGGCTGTATGTTATGTTTGCACCATTTGACCAACATCTCCCCAGAAATACAAAGAAAAACCACCCCACACCTGTTAGGGTGACACTTCTCCACACCTGGTAGGATGGCTAGTGTCGAATGACAAGGCATGATATGTTTGCAAGGCTGTGGAGGAAAGCAGAGGGAATGTAAATTAATGCAGCCACTATGGAAAACAGTATGGAGGTTCCTATGCATTTCTTAACTATTTCTTTTAGCCCCTCAAGCATTTTTCCTAAATGGAATTAATAGCAAAAGCCTGTTCATCAAATACACTGTAATGGAGTGGATCTGTTTGAAGCAGAATGGGTGGCTCCCTAAACCCGCACACCCCAAGGATTCAAGAAACACATATGAAAACCAAGAGACTTAGTTCACCCTCACTCCTGAGCACACACGGCAGAGGAGGTGCTCAATGGCTAAAAATTGCAAAGGGAAAGAGAAGAGAAGAATAAAGAGCATATGTTTCCTCAGTGCATAACACAAGGCCCCATCATAGGAGATGGTGCAAGGGGCAGCAGACTTTAATGGGGTCTTTAATGATGTCCTTACTTAAAGTCTCTAATGGGGTCACTGTGGTGAATTGAATACTGGCACTGAAGCACTGCAAGCTCCTCTCCTGCCTTTTCCTGCACGCTGGCATTTCAAATTAATTGATTGGTTCAGTTTGCTCAGAGAGATGTGTTGAGATTCTGAGGTCTTGCCGAGAGTTAGGGAACTAACCCAAGGTCTCAGTCTCATCTGAATGCTCTTGTCCATTTATGGGCACAGAATTAGGAATTCTTGCTGGCCTAGATGATCTCTAAGCTCCCATCCTATATAATAAAAGGCTAATATGCAAATTGTCCCCTCGACCAGGAGTTCAACCGGGAGTTCGACCAGGGGGCTGGCCCACCAACTGCCCGTAGCCCCTCCCCCTGGCTGGCCCTGCCCCCAATCTCCCTCCACCCTCCTGATCAGGGGCAGGCTGGCCAGCCAACCTCCTGCATCTCCTCCCCATGGCCGGCCTGGTCTGATTGGCCCCAATCAGGGTGGGCCAGCTGGACCCCACCCATGCACGAATTCGTGCACTGAGCCCCTTGTGTACAATAATTGATCTCCAATTAGCTGAAAAGGGAGCAACTAGAGGTCAGAAAATCTGGTCCTTCCTTATTCTTTTCTGTCCATGGCCAGGTGAGGTAGTCTAGTGTGGATTCTGGAATGAGGCTCCTGAGTTGGAATGATGGCTCTGCCACTAACTAGCTTTAGTACCATGGATAGCTTACTAGCCACTATCTGCTAAGTTAACATGGGGGAACCTTAGAGGATTGTTGTGTGAATTAAATTAGTTAATATATATCTACTACATATATTGCACCGTGTCCAGCATGGCCAGGAGTGAACCTGAGGGGGTGGGGCAGGCAGTGAAGGATTAAAGAAGACAGACAAGAGAATACAGTTGAGGTGAGTAGGACACTGTTCTTGGATGGAGAGACAGTGCCACAGCCTGTAAGCTGAGTCTTTATTCTATAGTCAGATCCCATGAGGCAAAGAAAGGACGTGGTCAAGATGTTTACAATGTTCTCTTGGGTTTTGAATCTACTCAATTCCATGCACCTGAGAACTCTATTTAGCTTTGTTTTGGCAGCACTTGCTGCACCTCCTGCAGCCCACATCACTCAGTCACCTGGGACCACAGGTTCAGACCATAAGGTCAAGCTTACAACCATAGCCTTTGGCTATAATTGTGCTGGGAGGGCTTTGGCCTCCAAGCTGGGACCTGCACATGGCTTTGCCATGAGAGGACCGTGCCCCCTCATGAGTCCGAGGCTTGAACCTGTCCAAACGCTGTAGCTGCTCTCCACAATACATAACGTGCTCAGAAGAGTGACCAGATTACTGGTAAAAGTTCATACTTATTAGGAAATGAGACAGGTTTTGAGGGTCAGGGGATGCTGGAAAAGGACTCGGAGTCTGGTCACATTGCTTCCTCCAGATCTTCTCCCCAGTTTTCCCATTACTTCCAAATAAGGAGGAGGGAGAGGAGGAGGAGGGTGAGGAGGAGGAGGGAATTTATATTCCAAAAAAAACATGTTACTCTAGGGTGAGTTGCACATGTGGGAGATGGGAAGTCGCAGAAGTGTCAGTATGAGTTGGGGATGCTCTTGACCTTGGAGGTATTTGGCCAACATTCATGGGAAATTATGTTCCCTGAGTAGGAATAATTTCGTAACTCTGCTGGGTTGGAGGGCTCTATCAGTGAGTAACTTTCCATTTTTCAGTTGTCCTCCAAGGGCTTTGGGTTAATCTAAATGGTAAAAAACTCTGTGGGAATAAATAAACTCAATCTTTAGATGTCCAAGGTCAGCAGCTGTCCCGTCCAGCTGCCTGGCTGTCCCTAACACGGGGGAGCAGCTCCACTGGCTATTTTGTCTCTTCCTCAGAATTCTCTTCCTCGGCAGTGATCTTGGCTGGATCCACTCCTTACCTTGGTCTTATGCCTGGGAAATGTGGGACCTGGGCCATGAATGACTGTAAGTGATGAGCAGGAAGTAGGTCCTTCTCTGTGAGAGCAAAATCTTATCCTGAATGAGTAGGAGACTCAGGTCCTGGGAAGTAGGACCCTGCTTTATTTTGCAGCTCTGCTATAGATTTCTTCTCATAGTGCAAACTTATATCCAGATGAAAGAGATGTTAACATATGTGGTATTCCAACTCTCTCTCTTTCTCTCAAAAAAACACACAACCCAAACAACAACAACAACAAAAACACAGGGACCTAAGACTTGGGAACTAGTAACAGAATCCCTAAGGCAAGTAGTATGTTGTAGGCTGAGCTGGTTCTAGAACCTTTGTCTCTTGACTCCCAATCTAGTGAAACCTTTAATGCGTTAGAGTCCTTGGACTCAGTTTTCCCGTCTGCAAAACAGGACCACGTAGGGGCTGCTATCTCTCTTTCTCAAGGGTCACCGAGACCATGCCTGCGGTTTCTTGTTACTTTCGGAGGAGAATGATTCCAAAGTATATGTTAGTATACAATTTCTAACAATATGTCTAGTGAACAGCAAGCTCTCAATAGCATGCTAACTTGCACAATCTATGCAAAGTCACATTATTATTGCATTTTACGGGTGTTGACTTATTTAATCCTCCCAAGAAATCTATGAAGTAGATATCTTAATTAAGTTCATTTTAAAAATGAGAAAACAAGGGTTTAGGGGCGTAAAATGACTTTCTCCGCTGTGCAACCATTTATAGAAGTGAAGGCTGCTTCTCAGAGTTGCCATCAGAAAAACCAAAGCCCTGTTGTATAAAATATTCTCACTGCAAGTTACAACATCGCGTACAATCCTCTTGGGGTGATCAGCTACAAAGGTGAACACTGAGGCATTGGATGCTGAAATAGTTCCCTGAACCATTGGTCGCGGTAATGCATAGCATACGCTTCAACAATAACAACCATGGACATCTCAGAGACTCTTTGTAACAGATACTTATTTTTTGTTTATGTCATGGCCTCGTCTTGGTCAAGCAGCTTGCTGAAGGTACTCTCTTCTGAGGAGTGACTCAGGGACCAGGCTCTTTGTAAATTACAGCCGTCGTCTGGAACATGTAGCTCCCAAGTCCCCCCAGGCAGAGGGAGAGCGGGCGGGAGATTGCGTAGGATGTTTTGAAGAACCACTCATGGAAGTGGCTTATAGCAATTCCATCTACATCCTGTTGGCCTAAACTCATCCTATGACTCTCATCTAAGTGCAAAGGAGGCTGAGAAATGAAGCAGAGCACAGGGATATTTGGTGAGACAAATAGTTTCCCATCACAGTCTGTTCTTGGCTCACTCTTCTCAACAGAGGTTAACGCAATGAACCCGTCCCTAAGACAGTCCTACGGAGTCCTTGCGTCAACCTAAATGGCCAGGACCTCTGCATGGCAGATGGTCCTCTCTGGCGGGTGAGTAGGACATGGATCTCCTTTGTCAAGTCAGCTGTGATCTAAGAAGACAAGTTATTTGCCCGTTGCCTGATTTTTAAGTTTGGACAAGACAGCATCCTCATTGGTGGAGGGGAGGGTAGGAGACACCAGTGGCCAACACTCTGCAGCCCTTCAGGCAGATGTTGCCTATGTCCCTCACCCTCGGAGTTCCCTCCTTTGACATCGGTCCCCTTGGCCACTCCTCATGTGGAGAGAGACATTCTTCCGGGAGCTCTGCAGCTCTTGAAGACTGCTCGCTACACTAAAGGTTGGCGTTTGTTTGCAGTTTTGTACTGTCAATGGCTCTTTCTGTTTTCCAGTTCAGGCTCATTCATGGTCTTATTGGCAATGTAATACAGGTCTCTTGATAATAGGTTTCTGATCTCTCCCTACCCAGTCAATTCCACATACCAGAAGCCACAGCCCAAGTTTCTTTCTAAATGTACTTCTTAAATTATCTTCCTGCCTTTTCCTCTCCCCTCTCTCCCTTTCTCTCTATCTCTTTCCTGTTCTCTCCCTACCTCCATCCCTTCCTCCCTTCTCTTAGTGAAGCTTGGAATGGCAAGGTTACAACGTCAATCTAATTTTTCCCATGCCACTTTATCTAATTGAGTTATTTTTTGAATTTTTATTACTGAAATCTTCTTCTCCCTTAAATACCTTCTATGAAAGTTTGGGATCTAGAGACAGATGGCTTTTCCAACAATGTTGAATTTGTGGACTTTGTTCCATTTCATTTCTAGCTTAAAGCCAGTCAATTCTTTTCTGAAATCATCACTTTCTTAACAAATGCAGACAAAAATAACCAACATATTGCTAATATATACTTTTAACACTTCTCCTTGGAGAGATAATTTCCATAGACAAGACCTGATAGCTTTGACACTTTGGAATGTGAATCTCCATCTTTTCAACTTGAGATGTGAGCTTCCTTACTGCCTGCTGCTGGATGTCTCTGGCCAATGCTACATATTTTAGGTTTTTAATGGCAACACATGATCATGGGACCAAGTCCTCTATGAATCAAGGTTAAACTAGTTTCCAAACTTTAATGGCTTAACACAACGAAGGATTATTCTCCTACGAGACAGATCAGGGTAGACCAGGTGGTTCTCCTCAAGCAGTGACCAGTGACTTGGGGATATGGGCTGCCCTCACCCAGAAACAGCTTGATGGAGCTCACCACCTCCAAGGTCAGCATGACAGAGGAAGACGAGGCTGGAAGGATGGGTTGTTTATAGGGACTAGGTCTGGAAGTGGCTTATGTTATTTTAACCCTCACCCAATTGATTGGAATTCAGTCACATGGGCCCCCCAATAAATGACACTTAGGCTGGAAAATGTAGAATAGCACATGAACATGTGGTGGGCATTTGTAGCCTCTGCTACTTCGGCGCTGGTGCACATCCAGCAGCCAAATCTAGGAGGTGAGGAAGCTCAAACAGAAGGCACGGGTCAAGCCCAGAGACCACGTTGATCTGAAAGAGAGAATATCAGGAAACCTCAAAACACATCCCATCACTAGTCCACAGACATGGCTGCGAACTAGTTAAGAAGATGGAAGGGGTGCCTTCCCCACCAACACTCTGCATCAGAATCTTTGGCGATGATACCTAGAAATCTGTGTTTTTATTAGTGTCTAAGCGACTGTGGGTGCCAATATGAGAGTTATTGATCTGCTGTAAATCCCCTTTGATGGGGGCCCAGTCAACTTGCCCAAATTTTCTAGCCACACGAGTGGTATGACCCGCCTAATCTTTGAATGCCATCCAACACAGTGCCCAGTTATGTAGCAGTTTCTATTGCTGGTCGTGGTTTGGGATTTCTTTCGAACCCTCTGTACCCAAAGGATCAAGGGGTGAGGACAAGGGATTTTAGAATTCCTTGAAACTGAAGAGACGTGGCTTAACAAAGAGAGTGTGAGCAGATTCTGTTTGGGCTTGAGCATGCAGAGCTCATCTCTGCTTAATGGTTGCCTGTACCAGAGTGCTTTTGCTGCACCTCATTACTCTAAAGCAACTACCTGTTTCCCCTCCCACCCCTGGTTGGCCTCCTGTTCGCCCCTAGAATTGGAGATTGCACTGTTTACTGGTGTTTGGGGGTGAGGATGGGAGGAGAGGCAGAAATGGCTGCTGGACCTGGCCTGAGCATCAGCGATGGCAGCAGATTGTCACAGGTGTGCTGTCCGGTTGACTCCAAGGTGTCTAATTTCTCCTGACACCTTGAGATTTCTACTAGGGCTTTGATGCAAATCCTCTGCCTTCAAGAAGCTCAAAGCCTGAAGTGGTCAAGGGCTTGTCAGTATCCTGCCTTGGGTTTAGGATCCTCACCCTCCTTGCTCTTCCTCAAGAAATTTTTAAGACATATGGTTCCCAGATGTGGAGGATAATTTACAAGGTCATCTGTCAGCCCCCTCCCTGATTTCTCAATGCAGGTGATGTGAGGTTTGAATTATTCTGGATTCAAGGCTTCCTCAGTAAGGGGAAAACCAGCCAGCCACAAGGTTGCTGCAATAGACGAGGGGGGAGACTGTTGGGAAGGGAGTGGGATGGTGAGAAAAGAAACAGACTTGGAAAGGAGGAAGGTATCTGGACAAATGACTGGGGCTGATGTCAGGTCTGGAGCTGCTGAGTTGGCTACACCTGGCCCCAGCCTACCTGACTCTCCTGTCTTTCACGTAAGCCAAACCTGAGGGCAAGTCCAAGGCCAATAATATACTCATTCTTCCAGAACATCCTTTAAAAAGCCACCAAAGTCAAGTTTTATCCAAAAATATGTTATGGGAAAATTAAGAGTCATACATTTAAAAACATTCATTTCTATAATAATATTATGCTTTAATTGGGACATCACCTCCTAAAAATTTTTTAAAAAGCATTGATTTTTGGGAGGATGTTCACAATACCACAGTGAGATAGACAGGAGAGAAGCATCCCACGGTTTGGAAGAAATCCAAAACACTTATTTGTGAAAAGATATATGCACCCCCATGTTCATCATAGTATTACTTACAATAGCCAAGATATGAAAACAACCTAAGTGTCCATTGATGGGCAAATGGATAAAGAAGATGTAGTACATATCTACAATGGAATATCACTCAACCAATAAAAAAGAATGAAGTCTTGCCATTTATGGGTGAACCTAGAGGCTATCATGCTAAGTGAAATAAGTCAGACAGAGAAAGACAAATGCTATATGATTTCACTTATAAGTGGAATCTAAAACATAAAATAAACAAACAAAACAGAAACAAACGCATAGAGATACAGAGAACAAACTGATGGTTGTCAGACAGGAGGAGGTTTGGGGGGCTGGGTGAAAAAGGTGAAGAGATTAAGAAATACAAATCGTGCCCTAACTGGTTTGGTTCAGTGGATAGAGCATCAGCCTGCAGACTGAAAGGTCCCAGGTTTGATTCTGGTCAAGGGCATGTACCTTGTTTGCGGACGCATCCCCAGTAGGAGGTGTGCAGGAGGCAGCTGATTGATGTTTCTCTCTCATCAATGTTTCTAACTCTCTTCCTCTCTGTAAAAAAAAAATCAATAAAATATATTTAAAAAAAGAAGTACAAATCGCTAGTTACAAAACAGTCACAGGGATGTAAAGTATAGCATAGGGAATATTGTCAACAATATTGTAATAACTAGGTATGGTGTCATATGGGTACTAGACTTATGGGGTGAATACTTCATAAGTTACACAAAAGTCTAATCACCATGTTGTACACTTGAAACTAATATAATATTGTGTGTCAGTTGTAATCGGGAAAAAAAAGATATTTGAAAAATGTACTTTTTACCATAAGAAGCCTCAGCATTTGTTTCTTCTTTGGAACACTTGGGTGTTGCCTCATGGTGTTTCTGGTTTGTAAACAAACCCTAACATCTTGAATGAATCTTTGTCACGTATTTCTAGCAACCTCCAGGCTCCTTTTGAGCTCATTCGACAGCTTTAATGAGAGGCCATGTGTTGCCTCTTCATACTCATAACTGGATCACCCATGATGGGCATGGAGGCAAGAGAGGAAACATTTTCAATGCATAGGAGCCTTGCACAACCTTGAACACTGTTGTGGAAGCAATTCGGGCGTTTAGTCTGGCTTTAGCTTTACATCACATTTATTCTTGCCCCTGTGACTTTGCTCATGCTACTCCATTACCTATTTTTCAAATTTCCATTACTCCCAGTTACAGAAATTGGTAAAGATCCAATCCACATGCTACCTCCTTATCCATGGAGTCTTCTCAGGTCACTTTGATGTAAGCCATCGAACAGCTTATTTTCTAACCCAGTGTGTATATTCCATCTACTTGGTGCGTCTAAGAAACAGAACCTTCTCCGTGTGTGTGTGTGTGTGTGTGTGTGTGTGTGTGTTTGGCCCAGGAGGCAGTTGACTGTACTGTGAGGGTTTATTTCTGGGCTCTTTTTTTTTTCCCCTCTCACTTGCTCTTTTGGTTTATTTAGTGAAATGAACTATAGATCTGAACATAATACAGAGTACAGCTTTTAAAAACTGGAAATAGACTTATTCAGCTTCGTATCATTCTCTGGTATTACATTTTAAACATTTGAATGTGGTGTTTAGATTCTTTCCCATCGCAGATTTTTAATATCAAATTCCTGATTTAAAAAAAATTCTGGTATTACCTATGTACAACATACTCGTGTCATTTTTCTTAAAGGCAATTTCTAGGTGTCAGCGATACCTTTGTACCAAGTAATCTGTGTAGACTAGGGATTAATACCTGGAGACTTATTTGTTCAAATGTAGATCTCCTTTTAGCTTTTGGCTCTACTATCTTTGAAACCCTCCTTTCTCCAGTGAGAATGTAAAATTTCCCACGTTTTCCCTTCTCTTCTGATGACTAGTCAACCCGATTGTTCTCTGTCCACTGAGAAGGCTTGGGAAGGCATTCTCTGGAGCCACACCCTTCAGAAGGCTGACTTACACTCTGGAGTATTGGTTCTTAGGCCGTGTTGATAACTTCAATCACAAATCAACTTGAGAAGCGTGTGATATAGCAGCAGGAAATTTTAAGTTCTTTCACTTTTCTGGTATCCTGCTTTTCGTGTCATCTTTCTCTCAAAGTCTGTTTTCGTTTACTTGCGAAGCCCAGTTTTCTTTTTTTCCTGTTTTCGTTGCAAAGACTTTGCCTCCAGGGAGCCCATGAGCCTGCTCCGTGCCTCCTGCTCAAGCCCGCAGTTGCTGATAGAAGCAAGACTGTGGTTGGCACAGCAATTTGGTCTAATGCAGTTCCTCTGCATCAAACAATGAGGTAGCTGCAACCTGAATCTGAAAACCAAGAGTAAATAGTGTTTCTATCCGCAGTTGCTCATGCCTTGCTCTTCGCTCTGAATGCCTCCGTAGCCGCTGGCTGTGTTGTCCTGATGCCGGTATTCTCCTACAGAGGGGAGACGACGCAGACGGGGCACGGCTGGTTCCGGTTCGCTGTGAGTGTCCCCACACCCCCCTTGCTCCACCAGAGTGGATGTCGGAGGCGAGGCCTGAGTGCCTGTCAGTGAGTCAGCTCTGCACAGCCCTGCTCGCTGGTTTTGGATCTGGCTAGTCTTTGCCACTGTTCTCCTCACCCCTAATTTGTGAATCAGAGTCCAAATTTCACAGACATGAGGTCAATAGAACAGCAAAGTCTCTGTCTGCAAAGTACAAATTAGCATCGGATCTGGTGCCGATGGGGTGGGAAGAAGAAAACGCTTAGAATCAACACAATAACGCTGGGCTCCAAACCTACATTGAACCTCTTTCTCTTAAAGGTTTTTGTGTTCGTTTAGCTCGTCCTCGGGCTGTCAGATAAGTAACTGTATGTACCACATGGGCCGAGGAAGTACCCTGGCAGCTCTGGCAAACCGGGCCAGCACAGCGCTGACCATTGCCATCCAGAGGGGCTGGATTTTGAGCCTTACAGCTGACAACAGAGTCCAGCTGGCTGGTGAGTTGTGCCGCCCTGGGCATCGCGGGTCCTCGGGGCCAAGAAGTAGGCCTGGCTCAGGGAACACAGTTGATGAGCCAGCCAATCAGGTCTCTGAGAGAGGCAGCAAAGTAGCCTAGAAGAGAGGGCACTTGGAGTCAAACAGACCTAGATTTGAATCCAGCTAAAACCAGCTATGACTCATACCAGCTGCGAGTCACTTAACTTGTCTAGACTTTCCGTTCCTCATCTATACAATGGGAGGAATAATGACCACTCCCTTCCCCCTTCCGCCAGCCCAGCTTGGGGTTGGGAAAGCCCTTGGCACTACATTTGCTCATAGGAAGCACTTAAGAAAGGGATGATATTGTTGTTATCAAAGGGATATATAAATGGTACTTTGAGGAACCAAGCCCCTCAAAATATATCATAGAAGTTCCTTGGCCATTTTAGAGCTAGAAAAGTAGTGCACTAAAAGCATTTTCAAATTCTGGCCAGTGATAAGCTTCTACATCCCCCCACCCCCAAATTCAACCCCAAATGTGACGGTTGATCTTCACTTATGTGACAGTGAGAGGCAGAATTTTTGTCAGTAATGGAGATAAATGGAAGAATCTGGCATCTTCTTTCTTTTTTCTTCGTTTATGAAACTTGGATCTTTCACACTGCGATGTGTTCAAATTGCTAACTTAAAGCTGGAGCTCGTGGCCTACCCTGCATTTGGGCAGTTGGTCCCCTCCGCTAGAAGATGTTCATAGCGTTGAGAGCCAAGACAAAGGAAGCTGTTGTGGGGGAGTCTTAAAATATACTTCTTACAAAGCCCTTTATAATCATGCTTTCTTTTAAATTGCACTTCTTTGGCTGTAGTGTGGCTTAAATAACACCATCCAAAATAAACAGCTCTGTGGTAAGAGCCGGGTGACGCGGCGTTGAAAGTGTCCTCGGTTTCTGGGGAAAAGAAAATCTTTCTAGTCTCTGATAATTCATCTTAAAGAAGTCTAAAATAAAGCACAGATTCCGGTTTGAGGTTCATTATAATTTTAAAAATGATCTTGTAAATATATTCTTCAATGATGGTAGAAGAGTTAAGAGAAAAAGCTTTGGAGTCAGACTGCCTGGGTTGAAATCTCAGCTTCTCCTTTTCCCTTCTCTGTGACCTTGAGCAAATAACTTCATCTCTTTGTGCCTCAATTTCCTAACCTGTAAAAGGGAGATACCATCAACTTCTTAGAGTTGTGAGGATTAAGTGAGACAAATATATGTAGGAGGCTTAGAACTCTGTGCCTGGCAGAGTAAGTATTCAGCCAATTTTGTCCTTTATCTCCATTCGGTCAACATGCTGATCATAATAATGTCTATTGATATTATTGTAGTTGTTAAGACAGCACGGTGTGATAGGAAAGAGTACTGAGACAGGAGTTGAAATAATTAGCTCCACAAAACCTAGTGTCTCCAATCCTCAGTTTACCCATTTTTAATTGTTCAGATTTCCACGACTGACCCTGAAGGCCTTTTCCAGGTTGAAAATCCTATGACTGACTAATCTAGAGTTAGACTGAAAGGAACCTTTCTTGTTTCCGCCATCGTTCACCCAGTTCATGGGTC
>NW_005369902.1:1346941-1352393 GCF_000412655.1 Myotis brandtii
AGTGGCTCGCAATGTTTCCTTCCTCTCACGTACAGGGACGCGTGAGGCGGTCCGGCGGCTGGACCAGATCATCAATATATTTGCTCCCCTGTCCGTGGGCCAGGTGTTGACATGGGCATCTCCTGTGATCGGTGGTGGTTTCATTTTTGGATGGAACTTGGTTTCACTTCTTGTAGAGTTCCTGTTTCTGTCCAGGGTTTACCAGCGAGTTCCCCAGCTGGCTATAAAATCCCTGCAACAGGCAGGGGGGGCCTTCCTAGAAAGGCAACAGGAGGCTGTGGACATTCAAGGTAATGCAAACTCAGAGACGGCTTTTGTGTTTTTCTCTCCTTTATATCAGTGTTCCGTGTCTTCTTTCCAGTGCTTGTGTCTGAGCATAATCTCAACAGGCGCCAAGGAAACTGGGGTGTTTCTCCACCGAGTCTTGCCACTCATCAGTGGAAGGTTGTTCATAGGGACATGGACCTCTGTGCACGTTCAGCCTGTCTTTATGTCCCTGTGGCTGGAGAAAGCCCTCCGGCAGAGACGCTGGTACCCGGGAGAGGAAGCCATTGGCGCACACAGGACTGTCAGGGAGGTCCTGGCGATGCACTAAATAATTCCTGTGGGCAGTGTGGTCCTCGGGGGCTACTTGTTAAACATGAATATTAACTCTCATCTTTAGTCATCATCATCATTCTTACGTTTTGGCTGCAGGTTCAGCGTTTTCACGAGCATTGCGGTTCAGATACACCTTATCTACTTGAAAAACTTCTTTCCCGGCACAATTCTGTCTCTGCAGCAGCACCAGCCCTGAAGTTTGTCAGCATCTTGAGCTGGACTGAGCCCAAGTTGTGCGCCGTGGCCGAAAGGGCTATTTCTGGGCTCTTGATCCTGTTCTGTTGGTCTGTGTCCATTTTTTATAACAGTGCAATGCTGGTTTAATTACTATAGCTTTGTTTTGTTGTTGTTTTTGTGTGTGTTTTTAATCCTCACCTGAGGATATTTTCTTCCATTGATTTTTAGAGAGTGGAAGGGAGAGAGAGAGAGACAGAGAGAAACACCGATGAGAGAGAGACACATCAGTTGGTTGCCTCCTGCATGCCCCTGACCAGGGCTGGAAGCCTGCAACTGAGGTACATGCCCTTGACTGGACTCAAACCCGGGACCCTCCAGTCCGCAGGCTGAAGCTCTATCGGCTGAGTGAAACTGGCTAGGACTTAATTACTACAGCTTTGTAATGTAGCTTGAAATCAGGAACTGTGATGCCTCTAGCTTTGTTCTTTCTCAGGATTGCTTGCTTATTTGGGATCTTTGAGTTTCTATATGAATTTTAGGATTTTTTTTTATTTCTGTGAAAAATGCCATTGTCATTTTGATGGGGTTTTCATTAATTCCATAGATGGCCTTAAATAATGTGGGCATTTTAACATTAATTTTTTCTAACCATAAACATGGGATATCTTTCCATTTATTTATTTTTCAATTCCTCATCTAAGTCTTATAGTTTTCAGTGTAAAGATCATTCACCTCTTTGATTTAATTTATTCTTAAGTAGTTTATTGTTTTTGGTGCTCTTGAGAAAGGGTGTGTTTTCTTCATTTTTTTCAGATATTTTGTTATTGTATAGAAACACTACTCATTTCTGTATGTTGGTTTTGTATCCTGCAACTTTACTGAATTTGTTGATTACTTCTAACAATTTTTTGGGTGGACTTTTTAGGATTTTCTATGATTATATCATCTGCAAACAGAAAATTTTACTTCTTCCTTTCTGATTTGAGTGTCATTCGTTTATTTTTCTTGCCTGATTTCTCTGGCTAGGAATTCCAGTGCTATGTTGAGTAGGAGTGGTGAGAATGAGTACCTCTCTTGTTCCTAATCTTAGAGAAACATTTTTTAGCCTGTGAGTTAATGTCAGCTGTGGGTTGTTATATGTGTACTTTATTATTCAATTTGTTAAAAAAGTTTTTATAAGGAAAGGATTTGTATTTTGTCAAATGCTTTTATTTTTTTAGTTATTAAAAGGATCGTATGATTTTTGCCCTAACCAGTTTGGTTGAGTGGATAGAGTGTTGGCCGGTGGACTGAAGGGTCCCGGGTTCGATTCTGGTCAAGGGCACATGCCTGGGTTTTGGGCTCCATCCTCAGTAGGAGGCAGCTGATCAATGATTCTCTCTCATCATTGATGTTTCTATCTCTCTCTCTCCCCCTCCCTTCCTCTCTGAAATCAATTTAAAAAATTTAAAAAGGATCATATGATTTTTATCTTTTATTTGATTAATTAGAGGCCTGGTGCAAAAAAATTCATGCATGGCGGGGGGTATGGGGGTGTCCCTCAGTCCGGCCTGCACCCTCTCACAATCCGACTCCTAACCACTCGCTGGCTCCTAACCACTCGCCTGCCTGCCTGATCGCCCCCTAACTGCTCCCCTGCCAGCCTGATTGACGCCTAACTGCTCTCCTGCTGGCCTGATCGCCCCCAACTGCCCTCCCCTGCAGGCCTGGTTGCCCCCAACTGCCCTCCCTTGCTGGCCTTTTTGTCCCCTACTGCCCCCCTGCCGGCCTGGTTGCCCCAAGCAACCTGCTGTTTGGTTGTTACTGTTACTGTGATGGCGTCCTGGACAATTGGCATATTCCTCTGTTATTAGTATAGATGTGGTATATTACACTTATCAATTTGTTTATGTTAAACCATTCTTGCATTCCAGGGATAACTCCCACTTGATTTTGGTATATGATTCTGTTAATGTGCTGTTGAGAGTGTTCCTTCCTATTCTATTTTTTAGAAGAGTTTATGAAGTATTGGCATTCATTTTTCTTTAAATGTGTGGTAGAATTCACCAGGGTAAACATCTGGTCCTGGTATTTTCTGTGTTGGACAGTTTTTGATTACTGATTCACTATCCTTACTCATTATTGATGCATTCAGATTTTCTATTTCTTCATGATTCAGTCTTAGTAGATTGCATGTTTCTAGACTTTATTTTTTCTAGATTATCTAATTTGTTGATGTATAATTGTTCATAGTAGTCTCTGTATTTCTGTGGTATTTGTTGTAATGTCTTCTTTTTATTTCTGATTTTATTGAGTCTTCTCTCTTTTTTTCTTAGTCTAACTAAAAATTTGTCAATTTTGTTCATTCGTTTAAAAAAACAGCTTTTAGTTTTGTTGACCTTTTTATCATTTTTTTCCTGAACTCTATTTGGCTTATTTCTGCTCTGATATTTGTTATTTTCTTCCTTCTGCTATCTCTGTACTTCGTTTGTTCTTCTTTTCCTAATTCCTTTAGGTATAAAGTTAAATTGTTTATTTGAGACATTTCTTTTTTCTTAATGTAGGCATTTGTCTCTATAAACTTCCCTGTTAGAAGTTCTTTTGCTGCATTGTATAACTATTGGTATATTGTGTTACCATTTTCATTTGTTTGATGATTTTTTTTTGGTTTTTCTTTTAATTGCTTTGTATGTTTAACTGCATTCAGAGTATGTTTAATTTTCATATTTGTGGATTTTCCATGTGTCCCCTGATTTATAGTTTCATACCATTGTGGTAGGAAAAGATATGTGACATGATTTCTATCTTCTTAAATTTGCTATGATTTTTTTGTTATCTATTATATAATCTATCTTGGAGAATGTTCTGTGTGTGATGAGAAAAAAGTCTATTCTGCTTTTGGATAGAATGTGCTATATATATCTATTAGGTATATTTGCTCTAATGTTTCTTTTCTGATTTTCTGTCTGAATGATCTATCCATTGTTCAAAGTGGGGTACCGAAGTCCCTTACTATTATTGCATTGCTGTCTATTTCTCTCTTTAGATCTGTGAGTATTTGCTTAATATATTTAGGTGATCTACTGTTGGATGCATATATATTCATTATTGTTATATCCTCTTGATGAATTGCCCCATATATCATTATGTAATGACCTTCTTTATCTCTTCTTACAGTTTTTGGCTTAAAGTCTATTTTGTCTGATACAAATATAGCTACCCTTTCTCCCTTTTGTTTTTTGCTTGCATGGAATATCTTCTCCATCCCATTCACCTTGATTTTATGTGTATCCTTAAACTTTAAGTGAGTCTCTTGTAGGCAGCATAGAGTTGAGTCTTGTTTTTCTAGTCCAGTCAGCCACTCTATGTCTTTTGATTGGAGAATTTAATCCATTTTATTCAGAGTAATTATTGACTGTTAAGGACTTAACAATGCCATCTTTTTAACTGTCTTCTGGTTGTTCTGGAGTTCATTCCCTTGTTTCTTTCTTCCTTTCTTGCCGCCTTCCTTTGTGAATCAATATCATATAGTGGTATGCTTTGCTTTCCCCTTTTTGCCTTGTTTGTATCTACTGTAAATTTTTGCTTTGTGGTTACCACAGGGCTTACAGAAAACATTTTATAGATACAATAATCTATTTTACACTGATAACAGCTTAACTTCAATTGCATGCAAAACTCTACCATGTTACTCCCTTTTGTGTTTTTGATGCTACAAATTATTGTAGCTATATTTATTTTTAATACTTTTGTCCTTTAACCTTATTCGATAGTTAAGTGGTTAAGAGACTATCATATTACAGTGTTAGCATATTCTAAATTGGACTATATACTTATCTTTACCAATGTGCTGCATATTTTCCTATGTTCTCATGTAACCAATTAGCATCCTTTATATTATTTCAGTATTTCTTGTAAGACAGGTCTAGTGGTGACAAATTCCCTCAGGTTTTGTTTGTTTAAAAATCTCTCCTTCATTCCTAAAGGACAACTTGGTTAGCAGTTTTTACTTTCAGCACTTCAATAATATCATCCCACTCTCTCCTGACTTAAGGTTTCTACTGAGAAATTTGCTAATAGTCTTTTGGGGGTTTCCCTGTAAGTTACGAGCTATTTTCTTCTTATGCTCTTGAAAATATCTCTTGTCTTTGATTTTTGACAGTTTTTAAAAAAATACATTTTATTGATTTTTTACAGAGAGGAAGGGAGAGGGATAGAGAGCCAGAAACATCGATGAGAGAGAAACATCGATCAGCTGCCTCCTGCACACTCCCCACCGGGGATGTGCCCACAACCAAGGTACATGCCCTTGACCGGAATCGAACCTGGGACCCTTGAGTCCGCAGGCCGACGCTCTATCCACTGAGCCAAACCGGTTAGGGTGATTTTTGACAGTTTTATTACATTGTGTCTTGGAGAAGATCTCTCTGGGTTTGGGGAACTATGAGCCTCAAAAACTTGAATGCTCATGATAATAATCTATACTAATAAAAGAGTAGTATGCTAATTAGACTGGACATCTTCTGGACGACCAGCCAGATGTCCTTCCTGACAAAGCCGGCCAGGCGAAGCCGCCTGCCAGCGGTCCTGGGCGCCAGCGCCTGTGGCTGGCTGCGGTCCAGGAGACGGAGAAGCCACCCGCCCCGAGGTCCCAGGCTGCAGCCACCCGGAGAAGCTGCCAGCCCTGTGGTCCAGG
>NW_005369902.1:1352430-1357761 GCF_000412655.1 Myotis brandtii
GTTCCCTCTTCTCCCACTGCAGTCATTACTCCAATATTCCCCTTCTGAATTTCTCTCTGCTGCCCTGACCCAACTCCACTTTTCATCTGAAGGATAGGGAACAGAGCGAGCAATGTTAAAAGCTTACATTTTTAAGCAGGTAAGGTTGGTACTTAAACATATAAATGGAAAACTAGAGTCCCTAAGGTAACAAAGGCTAGAAAGGGAGGGGACAGGGACAGGGCAAGACATATTATATCCAGCAATCCATGTGGGGACTGAAAACTTTGCAATGATGACAATCAGTGAAGATATGAATCAACGAATCAACTAAAATAGTTGACAGGGACAATTCTTCCATCTTTGCAAATATCTATATCAAGTCTGTTTAAATAGATCTTCATCTGCATAATATAACACATTCTGACAAGACCACCGCCACCAATGTGGTCAGTGTTGTGCTGGTAAATGTTTAACCACTGGCTCTCAATCAAAGAAAACAAAACCCTGATTCATACTATCAGCCAATTACTGTGGCATAAATTCTCCATCCATGGCTGATTTCGGCTGCTAATGTGATGCCACTAAACGCAGAGCTGAAGAGAAACATGCAGTAATACACTATTATATTCCACCAGAAAGACCCAAAAGATATAATGTCAAGAGTTAGAACGGTAAAGTGTAGTAAATAATTGAGGAGTGATGAATTTAGAGTATGTATTCCCTTTGGTTTTGATGTAATTTATTCACTTCTAAGATTATATAATTTAATGTTTAATAATGACCATGTTTAACAACCAGCTTGCAAAATTCCTGAAAATTTGTGAGCCAGTAAGAGCGGGCTCCAGCACAATACTGAGTGGAGTGTAATGGTTAAAGGGCATGGCTCATGGATTTGAAATGAGACTCAGCCACTTTCAGGTTTTACTGGTCAAGTTACCTGATCTCTCTATACCTCAGTGTTCTCATCTGTGTCATTATAGTACGTACTGTATAGAGTTGTTGCAAAGATAAAATGAAATCTGTGTAGGACACAGCACAGTACCTGAAACAATAATTCACTCAATTTGTTATAAACTGTTACTACCTCAATACATTGTTGACAAAATTACTCTACTCATGCTGAAAGAATGAAATTTTATTGATGAGATAAATATCTTATTTTGCAATCTACATGGAGACAGTCAATTTTGCTTCCTAGGCAGTAGATGCTATAATCTACTACTAGAAACTGAGAGGGGAAAAATGATCTCAATCAACATGATTGAGGCAATGTATTATTAGCTGGATCATAAAGCAGAGAGGATGCCATACATTCCAGGATACATGTGCAGTAAGAGGCATCACCTCAGGTATTAATTCTGATCAACTAAGCATCAGACTTAAGATGAGTGGCAAGAAAGATTCTGAGGCTGCTTCTAGACTTAGCAAGAATAGAACTTTATTTAATACATAAGCAACAGTTACTATGGTTAATGATGGTGAGAAAAAACACATCATGATCTATACTAATAAAAGGGTAATATGCTAATTAGACCAGATGTCTTCTGGACGACCATCCACAGTCTTTCCTGACAAAGCTGGGCCTGGGCGAAGCCGCCTGCTGGCGGTCCTGGGCACCAGCACCTGTGGCTGGCTGCGGCCTGGGAGACAGAGAAGCCGCCCACCCTGTGGTCCCGGGCGCCAGCGCCTTCGGCCTGGTCGAAGCTACTTGCCCACCATCCCCTGCAGCTGCAGCTGGCTTGGGTGAAGCTGGCTGGAGTCCCGGGTGCCTGTGGCTGACCAGAGGAAGGGGAATCCTGGGTCCCGGGTGTGGGGCGAGGCAGAGGTGGTTAGGGGCAATCAAGCCAGCAGGGGAGCAGTTATGGGTGATCAGGCTGGCAGGCAGAAGCAGTTAGGGGCAATCAGGCAGGCAGGCAGGTGAGCGGTTAGAAGCCAGCAGTCTCAGATTGTGAGAGGGATCCAAGATTAGAGAGGGTGCAGGCCAGGCTGAAGGACACCCCCCTGTACACGAATTTCATGCACCGGGCTACTAGTCTGATATAATAAAAGCTTAATATGCAAATCTACCAAACGGCTGAAGAGTGGAATGACCATCTGGACGACCACCTGGGACCACGCTATGACACCCACTGGCGCCAGGCCAGCCAAGGTGGGTGTGATGCGATTGGTCGGGGCCGGCCATCGCCCCATGATTGCCCCACAGAGGCAGGCCCAGGCCACCGGCAGGCGGGTGATCAATCAGGGGCCTCCACAATAGCCCCAAAGAGGGAGGCCCAGGCCACTGACCAGTGGGCTGCGGTGGGTGGACGGGGCCTCCCTCTGCAAGGGAAGCCCGGGTCCCAGGTATCAGAGGGAAGCCAGTGCCAGCAGCCGGGGTAAGGAAGGCCTACTCTTGCAAGAATTTTGTGCATTGGGCCTCTGCTACTACTACTACTAATAATAATAACAAAAACTGGGATGTCCAAATGCCTCCCCAGATTTGGGATGTTTTCAGCCGTTACTTTTTTTACAGAAGCTTTCTCCCATTTCTCTTCTCTCTTTTTCTAGGACTCTAATAACTTTGGATTCTATCCCAGAGATTACATAGGATTTCTTCACTCTTTTCATTCTCTGTTTTTGGTTCTTCTCTGAGTAGATAATTTCAAAGGTCCTGTCTTCTAAGTAAAATTTTTTTTGTACTTAATCCATTATGCTATTGATCATCTCTACTGCATTTTTTTCATTCATTGTATCTTCAGCTCCAAAACTTATATTTTTTGGTGTGATTTCTGTTAAACTTCTAATTTTGTGTATGCATTTTTCCCTGATTTTGTTGAACTGTCCATGGTGTCTTATAGCTCACTGAACTTCTTTAAAATGGCTATTTTGAATTCTTTTTTAGGTGTATTGTAGATCCTGTTGTCTTTGGGGTCAGTTACTGGAAGAGTATTGTAATCCTTTGGTGGTGTTACATTTTTTCAATTTTTTTTATGTTCCTGAAATCTTGTATTTCTCTTTTTAAATCTGAAGTGAAAGTTACCCGCTCCAGTCTTTACTGCCGGACTTCCTGAGAGAAATACCTTCCATCAGGCCTGCTCGGGATTTTGAGGCTTTCTCAGAACTTTTATGGAGACGCTTTCTCCATGCTTCTAGCTCCCTCTTGTGGCAGAACTCTTAAGTTTGAATGCCTTCTCTCAGTCCCACAACACACCAGGCCAGTGCTGCCAGCCTCTCTTGCTTCCTCAAGGGCAGAGCTACAGGTGACATTTGTGGTCTCTCCCTGGCCACTGACTCAGGCCAGCTTTCTGTGCACGCTCAGGAGATGTATGCCAAAGCTTGCTCTCACCACTGTTGACAGCACTCACAGGGCCCCAGCCACACTTGGGTATCTGCGGGCTGGTTAGCAGGATCTGCAAGTGAGACCGCTCCAGTGGATTGTGGTGGGTTACTTGATGGAGTTCACAATGCAGCTAAACAGGTCTGTCTCTCTTTAGTACCTTTCAAAAGTCCTATTTGCTGTTCTACCAGCCTCTTCTTGCCTCCCAGTCATGCAGCTCACAACGCAGTGCTGTGGATGGGGCAGGAGAGAAACGGTGCCTTTGGTAGCATTCAGCACAGCTGAGGCATGGGGGAAGCTCACTCCACACTTTCACTTTCCCCTACAGGAGAAATAATGCTCTAGAACAGTGGTTCTCAACCTTCCTAATGCCGAGACCCTTTAATACAGTTCCTCATGTTGTGGTGACCCCCAATTTCATTGTTACAAATTGAACATAATTAAAGCATAGTGATTAATCACAAAAACAATATGTAATTATGTATGTGTTTTCCAATGGTCTTAGGTGACCCCTGTGAAAGGGTCGTTCAACCCCCAAAGGGGTCGTGACCCACAGGTTGAGAACCGCTTCTCTAGAAGGTCTCTTCTGGCACTGGGCTGTGCCCTTGGGGGAGTGGTGATGTGGGTAATGTCAAACTGTCCCTTTTATCCTCTCCAATGCGCCCAAACTTGTTTGTTTTTGCTCCAGTGGTGTGCTGAAAATACGGACTTCTCCAAAGGCTGTCTCATCTGTGGATGATTGCCTACCACAGTGTTCTCCAGGGGCTCCCAGACCACACCCAGAGGGACTAGAGCTGATCTTTGTGCCACGGCAAAGTCTACAGCAAGGAACAAGATCTGTGTGCCTTTTACCTGGTGAATGAGTGGGCTGGTCTCCTTCCAGTTCCCTTGCATATGGTGCTAGATCCCACAGCTCCCAAAAAGGCACTTTTGTCCAGGATGGATGCAAGGTTGTTGTTGTTGAGGAGGAGATATGAGTGAGAGATGTCTTATGTGACCATCTTATAGAATTCACTTCCCCTCCATGACTCTTTTGTGGTTTTTTGGTGATAAATAGTAGTTTCTAGTGTACCATTTTATTTCTTTTTTTCCCTTTTATCATATATTTTTGAGTTATTTTCTTAGTGGTTGTTCTGAGGATTACTAGGATCATTGTAATTTATCAGAACCTAGTTTGTATTTATAAAATTTTAATTTCAATAGTATATGAAAACTTGAATCCTACATAGCTTCACCCCCTCCCTCACATTAAAGCTGTTATGGTCACAAATTATGTATGTATACATGCATTCCCCTCAACATAGATTTATAACTATTGCTTTATGCATATGCATTTAAATTAGATGCAAGAAAAAATAGTGTACATAAAAGTATAAATGTGTATTGTATTTTATATTTATTATGTGGTTAACTTTACCTTTATGTCTTTGAATTACTGTCTGGCGCCCTTTCCTTTTACCTGAACGACTCCCCTTGGGATTTTTTTGAGGTCCAGGAATGTCTTCATTTCTGAAGGGTATTTTTGTCCGATGTAAAATTTTTGGTTGACTTTTTTTGTTTGTTTGTTTCAGCATATTGGATATGACATACCATCCCTTTTTTGGACCTTTATGGTTTTTTATGAGAATTAACTGTTAATCTCATTGAGGATCCCAGCATGTGATGAATCTCTTCTCTTGCTGCTTTCAATATCATCTCTTTGTTCTTAGTTTTTGACTGTTTGATTATTACGTATCTTGATGTGGAACTACTTTGAGTTTGTTGATCTTCTTGGATGTATAAGATAATGCTTTTCATCAAATTTGGGGAGTAGGCAGTCATTCTTCAAATGTTATTTCCTCTTTTTTTTTTTTTGTTCTTCTTGTGGGTCTTTCATTCGTGTTTTTTGGTACACTTGATGGCATTGCATAGGTCTCTGGGAATCTTCACTTTTTATTTTGTTCCTCAGATTGGGGAATCCATTTTTCTTATTTTTAACACTAGAGGCCTGGTGCACGAAATTCATGTGTGTGTGTGTGTGTGTGTGTGTGTGT
>NW_005369902.1:1357898-1371253 GCF_000412655.1 Myotis brandtii
TTTTTTTATTTTTAAGATTTATATTTCTTCTTTATTTTTTATTTTAAAATTCAAGCTTCTTGAGAACATGAGGCATTTAACATTATTCCATATTCCTTACAGAGAGCTAAGCATGGTAAACACAGCAAATACTTAATACTTATGGGCTTCTATACAAACACTTAATAGGCAGTCTCCACACACTTGAACTGGGAAACCTATAAGTAGAGTGCTCAGGTTTCGGGCATCAGGTGCTATTAGCAGGATTTCTGTCCCAATTAAACTCTAATTCTGAGCTCTCAACAGTCTGGACAAACTGCCCTTCACTATCTCCAAAGTTTCTTGTTCTTCACTATCCCATTTTCCTCCGCTTCAAACCAAGGTAACAAACGAAACCTTTAATTCTGATCTTCCTTGCGGCCAGGGAACAGCAAACCTCAATTGAAATAACTTCCTGCCAGAAGTCATGTCCAAATACTGAGAGACTGAGGACGATAGGGCTGACTATGTACCTGGTACATACACAGTAACAGGCTCACGTTCTAGCCATAGGCGGCTGGGTGTCCTCCACAATCCCACAGTCCTCTAGGCGCCCAGGCGTCCTCCACCATCCCACAGTCCTCTGGGCGCCCAGGCGTCCTCCACCATCCCACAGTCCTCTGGGCGCCCAGGCGTCCTCCACAATCCCACAATCCTGTAGGCGCCCGGGTGTCCTCCACAGTCCCACAATCCTCTAGGTGCCCAGGCGTCCTCCACCATCCCACAGGCCTCTGGGCGCCCAGGCGTCCTCCACCATCCCACAGTCCTCTGGTCGAGTACTTTCGGTTCTTCTCTAGCTCCTCCTTAAGTGGTGTTTCCTTCAGTCCCGTTGCCCGGTCCAGGGCCGCTAGTTGGAGAGGATTTTTCTGTCCTTTGACGTTGGAACTATTGGAATCAGTGAGGTTTCGGGAGTCCTGCGCTGCCGTGAACATGTCGGTCCCAAGCGCACTCATGAAACCCCCGCCCATTCAGTCCACGGCTGGCGCCGTCCTGGTTCGCAATGAGAAAGGTACTGTGCTGGGCCGTTTTCCAGTCGGGTCTTCCTCTTCCTTCCCCAGCACAATCCAAACCTGCCCCAGGCCGACCCCCCCAACCCCGCAGACCCTTAAGACCTCCCCCCCCCCATTGCTTTGACTTTCCCCCATCAAACTCGCACCCTATCGCGTTGCCGAGGGGCGCCCCTAAGCCTCCCTGGGGGGCGGGGCCAGCCTGGGCATGGGACCTGGTGTTCTGGTCTCTGGTCTTTCCCGAGTTCCGGTCGCTGGCTTTTTATATAGATAGAGCTTACACAGCCATAGTACATTTCTTGAAGTCAGGGAGCCCACACAGGTACATTACTATTAGCCGAACTCTAGGCTTCCCTTGGATTTCACCAGTGTTTTCACTGATGTCCTTTTTATCTCCCAAGATTCAACTCAGGGTACCACATTGCATTTAGCAGGGCCTATTTTGAGTTTGAGGGGACTTGAGTTAAGATACTATGTACTCTTCTGTCTAGTGAGAGCAGCCAAGAGAGATTTCTTGGGGAGAACTGTGGACCTTGCTTTGGGTCTAGTAGTTCATGGTGCCTGGACTGACATGCAACATCTGCCATGAGCACAGATTCAGCAAGTAGCTCCATCCACATCCTGTATTTGCCTGATACAAACTTGATGGCCTGAAGCTTTTTAAAGCCACATTGTTCTAATTGTTTTATTTACAGAATAAGAACCAAGAAATCTTGGGAAATAAGAGGCAGTTGAGTGACATGTTTAGGAAAAAGACTGTATCCGTAGACCAAAAGGTTGCAGGGTTGATCCTCAGTCGGGACACATACAGAAGGCAACCAATTGATGTTCTCTCTCACATCAATGTTTCTCTCTCTCTCTCTCTCTCTAAAAATCAATAAGCACATCCTCAGATGAGGATTAAAAATAATAACAATAAAAGAAAAAGAAAAGGACTGTAACATTGCTCACGTTGCTGGACAACCATTGGAAAGCTACTCATCCTACCTGTGGTTCAGTTTCCATATCTATAAAAGTAAAGATGATAAAAACACCTTATTTTTGAAGTAATGGATGAGTTAGTAAATTATAAGTGGGATGATACTGTTTAGAAGTCTAGGACACAATTGCGGTGAGTGTTAGTTGTCATTATTTTTAATAGTAAGAGAATAAGGAGGGGTCAGTGGATAAAAAGCTACTGGAGGCAGGTTCAGAGTGCTGCTGATGGCCTCCTGAAAAAGTTGTCCCCAAACTCTCCCGTTTCTTCTGAACTGAGACTTTAGGGGGTGGATTGGCTTCCAGGAAGCAGTGTATTGGACTTGAGGGAAGATGACTATCTCAGAAATAGGAGAGAGGTGAGGTCCTAGCAGTCCTATAGGTACTCAGGATAGGAGATGTTCTGGGCCTCAAAGGGATTTTGGTCATGTCCCCCAGGGAGGACAGCTTCTGTGTGGCATTACTAGTCTAGCTTTGATCAATGGGATGTGAGCAGAAGTTACATATGTTATCTCTGTGCAGAAATGGTCATCTCATGCTTCCACTGTGGCTTTCCCCCTCTTTACCATGAGGATGGCATGTCCCAGGTGAGGCTGCCCCTTCAGCCTGGTTCACATACTGAAGATGGTATGTGGAGCAGAGCAATAAACCTTACAAGACATAAAGAAAGTAAGGTGCTAACGTTAGGGGAAGCTCAGCAAGGGGTAAGGTAATGAAAACCCTCTATATTATTTTTGTAACTTCACTAATCATTAGAGAAGGGAAAATCAAATTAAAATGGGATATCACTTCATATCTATCAGGATGGCTACCGTTAAAAAAAAAAAGGGTTAGTGAGGTTGTGGAGAAACTGAAACCCTTGTGCCCTGTTGATAGGATGCAAAATAGTGCAGTCACTATGGAAAAGAGTATGGCAGTTCCTCAAAAATTAAAAATAGGATTACCATATGATCTCGCAATCCCACTTCTGGGTATATGTTAAAAAGAACTGAAAGTAGGATCTCGAAATCTATGTGCACATTCGTGTTCATTGCAGCATTATTCACAATAGACAAAAGGTAGAAGCAACCTGATGTCCGCTGTTGAATGGATGGAGAGCAAACTGTGGCGCATTCACACAATGGAATATTATTTAGCCTTTAAAAGGAAAGGAAATTCTGTCCCAAGCTATACCATGAATAACACTTGAGGGCATTATGCTAAGTGATATAAGGTAGCAACAAAAAAAGAAATATGGTATAATTCAACTTACGTGAGGGTTCTAAAGCAGTCAAATGTATAGAAACAGAAAGTAGAATGATGGTTGCCTGGGCCGTGAGGAGGGGGACATGGGGAGTTGTCATTTAATGCTTTAGTTTGCAAGATGAAACAGTTTTGGAGATCCATTGCACAACAATGTTAAAATACTGCACACTCCTAAACTGTACATTTAAACATGGTAAATAGGATCAGTTTTATGTTATGTGTTTTTTAACCTGTTTTTTAAAACTTACACAATTTTTTTAAAAAATGTGTTTTTTTTTTAATTGATTCCAGAGAGGAAGGGAGAGGAAGAAAGAGATAGAAACATCAATGATGAAAATCATCGATTGGCTGCCTCCTGCACGCCCTCTACTGGGGATCGAGCCTGCAATGCAGCATGTGCCCTGACTGGGAATTGAACCTTAACTTCCTGATTCATAGGTTGACGCTCCACCATTGAGTCATACCAGCCAGGCAAAACTTACACAGTTTTAAAAAAGGAGATAAGGCCATAAAGGAGTAAATTTTATAGCTTCCAACTAAAAAATGCTAGTACTTTTAAAAAGTGAATAATTTGTCCCCGGCACACCCATATGCCTGGTGAAATAGGAACAAGAGACGAACTATAATTACCCTCACTGGGAGACAGCCAGCAGTCACTGACTATAGCAGTTCTGAAATACTTCTATGTAAATCCTATTCCTGGGGCAGGGGCTCTGATCCTGCTCTTGGGTGGAGCTCCTAGATCGGCCTTCAGCCCAGCTCCTCCTTGCCTATCACTTCTCTTGAGTAACTCTGGACACAGAACTTGGTGGGCATGGCCTTCTTTGGTGGCTGTCGTTGCTTGTCGCTGGTTCATGGAAGGTTCAAACATTGTTCTCTCGGTAGAACAGTTAAAGCCTTCTTCAGTCTTGGCTTCCAACTTACTTGGCAACATAATGCCCTCAGCAAATGACTGCTGGGACTTTTCTGAAACAGTGAAGTCCCACCCTACGTGTAGTCCTTGCCTCGGACCCCTGCCTCTCTCAGAGGCCGAGGCTCCAGGTTGAATGGGAGTGCCATACTCTAACCTGCTCCCTTCCTGAGGCCTCGGAAGGTTTTATGGGTATTTTGTTGTTTAAAACCTTTTAAATATTCCATCTCACTGCTTGGGATGGCTAAATAGTTGGATTGTTGAACTCTACAAGGTCCTAAATTTCTGGCCTCCACAGTCCCTTGTAAGGGACTCCTGCTTGTAAGTTGACCAAATCTAGGTCAGAACAAAGGACACTAAGAAAGCCCAAGCCAGAGGTTGCAGAACCGGCCAGCAATGCCAGCATCCTGAACGTGGGAGAATTGAGGAGCACAGGGCCCCACACTCACCTGTGCACCCGGATCTCCCGGGGAACTCGTAAAATGGACCAATGGGAAGAGGAGTCTTCCTTCATTTCAACATCCTAAATCATAGTCCTTGGGGATGTACTGATGTTTTGGAAGGAACTCCAGTAACTTTAATGCATAGGAAACTTAGGAACTACTTGATGCACAGAATAAGTCCATAACCTAAGGGCCCACCGATGAAAGGTGATTTGTACAAGGTGATCTCAAAAGTTATATACCAAACCAGATCTCAAAGGCCGGGTCACGTGCCCAGCTACCTACTGTACACTTTTGCCTGGTCCCTAGCTGTGGTGGTCTGAATAATAGCCCCTTCTCAAGAAGGCCCACGTCCTAATCCAATTCCCGGAAACTGTGACATGTTACTTGACGTGGCAAAGGGACCTTTGCAGATATAATTAATTTAAGAATCTTGAGATGCTGAGGTTATCCAGACAGGCCCAGTATAATCACAAATGTTCTTATAAGACGGAGGAAGGATAGTAAGAATCAGAGACAAGATGTGATAACAGAAGCAGAGAAGAGAGAGAGACAGACATAGAAAGGGAGGGAGAGAAGGGGGGGGGGGACTTAATGAGTCCTTGAAGATGGAGGAAGGGGGCCACGAGCTAAGGAATGCAGGAAGCTTCTATTGAATTGGAAAAGGCAAGAAAATTAATTCTGCTTTAGAGCCTCCAGAAAGACTTCTGACCTCCAGAATTTAAGATAATGTGTGTTGCTTTATGCCATTAATTTTATAATACCCTCTTATAGTTACAATAAAAAAATATAGATTTGTATAACTGTAAGTAGGTGCTGCTGTAACAAATAGTAAAAATGTAGAAGTGGTTTTGGAATTTGACAATGGGCAGAGGCTGGAAGACTTTTTAGCATGATAGGAAAAGCCCAGATTTCCTGGAATAGGCTGTTGGCAGCAAAGGAAATAAATACACTATACTTAACATTCTCTCCTCATACTGGGCCTGTGGCCAGTGCTTTGTGCTCACATTTCATCATGCAAGGCGTAAGGAATCCCGGGCTGAGCTGGGTTCCAGATTTCTTCAAAATAAATAGACGTGGCTTGAAAAGGGAGTGTGAACGGATTATTTGGGGGTTTTAGCACACAACCACCCTGTTTGCGGCAGCAGTCTCCGGTGTTTACCTATGCCGCCATCTTGGTCTCTCTGGAAGACTTTTTAGCATGATAGGAAAAGCCCAGATTTCCTGGAATAGGCTGTTGGCAGCAAAGGAAATAAATACACTATACTTAACATTCTCTCCTCATACTGGGCCTGTGGCCAGTGCTTTGTGCTCACATTTCATCATGCAAGGCGTAAGGAATCCCGGGCTGAGCTGGGTTCCAGATTTCTTCAAAATAAATAGACGTGGCTTGAAAAGGGAGTGTGAACGGATTATTTGGGGGTTTTAGCACACAACCACCCTTCTCTTGACATCCCCTCCTTCCAGACCCCACACCTCACCTGCCTGGCATTAGAGGGCCTGTTATGTGGTGACGTCCCATTGGTTCACACTCCACTCCCTTTGCCTCTTGGCATCCACTGCAATTAGAGGTTGACTCATGACTGGGGACTAAGGCTATAGACTGCAGGAGAGGGAGAGAGGCAGGGAGGGGTTGGACCCGGCATGAGGGGCAGTGAGTTCCATACACCACTGCCAGGAAATTGTCTGCTGACAGATGGATCAGGGCAGTTTAGAAAGTGTGACTTGAAGCTTTGATGGAATCACCTCTCCCTCTCCAGCTCCCACTGGTAGAAATGGAAGTTTTCTGAGAGACACACTCCCAGATCTTAACATCTAGGACCCATGGGGCTCCTATTGGTAACACATGGTTAGCCTCACTTTATTTATGGAGACTCAGAACATCCAGCCTGCTGGGTCAGTGCCAGTTCTGCAGTTAAAGCCCACATGTCCTTCTTCCAGCCAGGGTCTCCCCAGCACCTCAGGCTGCCTGGTCTGGCTTGGCCCAGCAGCCATCTCCCCATCGAATTGGGAAGGTCAGTTGCATGCGAAATTTATTCGATTGGTAAGATATCGGCTTTTCTTAGAGCAGGGCCTGTCCGTGCCCATGTGGGTCAGATACCTCCCAGGTAGGTCAGACACCATGCAAGGAAATGCAGACTTTAGGTGGACATTCAGATAAAAAGGTCCATCCATGGAAATGGATGATTCCGGCCTCCTGGGGCGGGGATGGGGGGATAGTGATGGGGAGAAGGACATTCTGGTTTCAGGGAAGCTGACTCCTTAAAACGTGGGTTGAGGAAGGGGCTTCTGTACCTTTGGTCACAGGTCCGTCTCCTCCATCTACCACACTCAACATTTCACCTGCCCGACTCTTTCTTTTCCAAGGCTGACTCTGTGGCTCCATAGTCAGGTCCTCATCACCTCCTGTCGGGACCATGGCAGAAGCCTCTCCCTTGTCCCTGTCTCTCCAAGTGTGCATGATGCCACTAAGTTACATTTCCTGAAACTCACCTCGGGACCTCGGGACCTGGGGACCTCGGAACCTGGGGACCTCGGAACCTGGTGTGTCCTTCTTTAAGGGAACGAATGTTTTCAACATCTTTTAACTTATGAAGTGGAGCACTAACTAACCACCTTGACGTTTGAAATCCTTTACTCAACCTTCCTTTCTAAACATCCCCATCACTTGACCGAGACATGGATCCCAATGGGAACCTGATCAGTTTAGTTCCTCTTTTTTAAAAATCATATTTATTTACTTTTATTTTTTAAATCCTCACCTGAGGATATTTTTCCATTGATTCCACACCAGGACCTAGGCCTAGGAGGAGCCTGCAACCAAGGTATGTGCCCTTGACCAGACTCGAACCTGGAACCCTTTCGTCCACAGGCTGATGCCCTATACACTGAGCCAAACTGGCTAGGGCAGTTTTCTCCCTCTTTGATGTACCTGTCATTTTTTTTTTTTTTTACCTCTAGGTATTTGCTTACTCTCTTCCTTCTTTTCTTAATAATCTTGTAATTTTTAAAGAACGCCCCCCACTTTTTCATCAAAGATAAATTCAAGTCGTGCCCTCTTTTTGAAATTCTAATCTAACCATCTTATTGAGGGTCATGAACTCTCCCCCTGGTTTCCCAAGGTCTGCAGTGTCCATATTACTCTAAGTTGGAGAATTAATTGAATGTGGAAGGGTTGGGGGTAGTTGCAATCGATTAGGGGAAAGATTGGGGGCTGGCTCAGGGACTCTAAGAAAAGAAATGAGGGTGGGACTCTTGCAAAAGGAGTCACAAGGGTAGTTGGGACTTGGGCAGGCAGTGTTGGGGTTGGAATGGTAGGGGTAGAAGGCCTGAATGAGTCTTGCCCTAAAGATTTTTGTATAGGCACTCAGATGAGCCTACCCAGGGGAAAGGACCAAGGCAATCCACGTTCTCATTCCTTCAAAACATGGGCCCTGTCCTCTGAAACCTTGCCCCTCCCTCATCACCAAGCAAATACTCAGCTTTTTAATTTCCTTCAAGAAAACACCAAAAGTCAGGTTTTTTTTTTTTTTTACAAAAATATATATATTGCTCCATAGTCACATCATATACATCTCCACAATAACGTTTTTAGCAATACCTTAGAATTTAAGACAACATGTTTGTATTCATGATTGTTGCATGGACCCTCACGCCATTTCAGGGGTGGGACTGAAGTGCACAGAGGGAAGTAATTTAGACAAAAGTCTCCATGTCTAAAAAACACCAGTGTCCATGGGAGATAAACTTAAAACATCAATAACTTAAATAAGATTAACATTACTTAAGACATCATGTTTCATATCAATATACAAAGCTCATATTATTTGAAAATACAATAAAATAATATCAGAGGGCATTTAGGGAAAGTTAGAAGGAAATAAATTAGGTTTAGATTCTTGGGTTGTGGAGTGGGCATTCAAGGCTTTGGAGTTTGGGTTTTCTTGTCTAGAAGCTTCACGGCATTCTGAACCCACGTCAGCTGGGGGTCAGCACAGACATCTCTGCCCGCTTTGGTCTTGAAGCTGTGGGGAGAGAGGAGACAGTTAGATGCAGTTCCATTGAGATGTCAGCCTAGCCGTGCCGCTCATTCTTCTCTAAGTAGCTGCCCTGGGAACTAAATAGAAGAGGGAGGAGGGAACCCAGCTGCTCCCCTAGCTGTCCCAGGTGAAGCCATCCTGACTTCTGGCTGAAGACATTGGCATGGTCTGAATAAACACCCAGGTGGAGAGTGATGCTGGGAGTCACGTTTTCCCTCCTGGCCTCAGGATTCCTACCGGGCACCTCTGGGGACTGGATTAGGTGGCATAACTCTCTGACTCTAAGGTTTGAGGCTCCCTTTCCCTGAGGAAGAACTGGACCAGGGAGGGCTGGTGGGCTCAACTCACATCACAGCTTCTTTGGGGCACTTGCTGCTGGTGACTTTTTTGTAGCTCGCCAGCTTTGGCATCGGGATCGTCTTCTCGGTGAATGTATAGCAGCAGGTGATTGGGGAAGTGACTGCGTCTAGAAAAGGAACAACAAAGAAAAAGCATTTTAGGATGGACTCGATTCTTTTTATCTTAATCCGAGTAGAAAAGAAGTAGTTAGGAGAAGGCGAAGAGAAATCAGGAGTAGAGGTAGAACCCATTTGACTCCGATACTTCTGCGGATCCTGCAGAGCTAGAATGTCACACTGACTCAGTTTCCTATGCTGGAACATGGGTATAGAGCACTGCTACTAATTATGTCATTATTAAAATGACATAATTCCTGGGAGAGTCATTAGGAGGAGCTAATAATGCAAACTCTTGTGGGTCCCCTTCGGGCTCCACGTAACCTATGCCTGGCCATGAGCTGCCTGATGCCCACCGCCTCTTGCAGAGCCGTGGCTCAAGAAGCTGGGCTGAATGAAGCACAGTCCAGATGCCGGGGCTCTTCCTCTCTGCGATCACCCCAGCCCCCCAAGCACTGCTGAAAGGAGGCGGTGACCGCAGTGGGGGTGTGTTTCCACAGCTGGAGTCCTGGAAGGGGCTGGACTTGGGGTCCACAGCTGGATTCCTCACTCTGCCTCTGCCCAGGAGCACCTGTGCGACCAGGCTCACACCTCATTCTTCTCCGAGTTCCCTGACCTTGTTGTTAAAGTGAGGCTGGGGATCCCCCTCCTGCTCTAATGGGCCACGATCACCCAGAGATGGGGTGATGCGCTTCAAAGGGAAGGAGGCAGAGGGCTTACCTGGCTGAGCGAGCACCTGGGTGGTGAGGGCGGCCGCGGTGAGCATCAGGCACAGGAGCGCAGCGGAGACCTTCATGCTGGAGGGTGAGGAGATGAGCTTCAACGAGAGAGCAGAGAGCGTGGCTGGAGAGAGTGGCTGGTGTCTGAGCCTGTCAGCCTCTGTGGTGCTCTGGCTGCTGTGGCTGCTCTGCACGCCTTTTATTGGAACACTGGGTGGGTGGAGTAACCGGGCAGCGGCCTCCTCAATGAATGACGAAGTGAAGGGAACTCTGAAATGTGCTGAAACAGTGGAGCAGCCTGGGTGATTTCCAGGAAGGAGGGGAGGAAGCAGTGGGGGTCTGGACCGGGCACTTTTGGGAGGCAAAGGGCGGGGGTATGGGGCACAGTTATATTCAAAGTGACCACAGACAAAAACCAAGTGGGTTATTCTTAAGGATTCTGCTTTCTCTGAAGTGAAAACTCTGCAGAAAATAACAGAAGCAAGGAAGCGGAGGACAAGGGGGAAGGAAAGCATCCCGGCTCGCCCTGGCCCACCGTCAGACAACAGCCTAGGGGGCCCTGCAGCCTTGGCAGACTCCCCAGCAGCGTACTAGATCCATCTGTTCTTTAAAATGCAGGGGGCGATTGGAGCTTAACAGAGTGATGGGATTTTGTAACCATAAGAGTAATCGTGGATTCCTGGAAGAAGCCATGTATGTAGTGCTGCAAAAGAAATATGCATGGCATACTCTCACAGCGCTAGTTCTGCTCCAGGAATACTCTAAACCCTCATCAAATGCTGATCTGTCCATTCTCCAACCCCATCTCGTAGGCGTCGTTAATTCCCATTTTACAGACCAGACAACCGAGGCACAGAGGGGTTAAGAACCGCCCGAGTTCTCCTGAGCAGAACCCTGTGTCCGTGCTGTCGCCACCATGACATGCTTCTGGACGAAATGTGTGCATGTCTTCCCACCGGCTGCCCGGTTATCTAGCTGGGACCCCCCTAACCTCAGCACCTTCCAAACTAGGGGGCCACTCACCAGGAGTTGAGAAACATTTCTTGTGGAGAAGTCTCCATGCCTTTGGAGCCTCCAGTTAGCACAGGGGCAGCGGTGGGCAACAAGTGTGCCCCCTTCCCCGCCCCCCACTATGGCAGCTGCTGTCTCTGCTTCCTTCTGGATCCCAGGGAGCGTGAGTGAGCAGAGGGACAGTATTATGGGAATCAAAACACATGCTTTGGGGCTGCAGCTCTGCCTTCGATTTCCTCAGAGACCGCAGAATCGTAGTAATTAAAATCCCCAAAGACCTTGGAATGCATTTCAGTGATCTCCTTCCTTTTGCAAATATGATAGGATTTCTGGAGGCACGTTCATGGCTGAGAAGAGCCTGGTGGAACCCCACCCCCACCCCACTCCCCATTCCACTGCCTTATGCTTCTGAGCCTAGCTTTGCCTCTGCCCTGTGGGCCTAGAAGGACCTGGTCACTTTTCTCTATTAAAGGGCCATTGAGCCCTAACCGGTTTGGCTCAGTGGATAGAGCGTCGGACTGCGGACTGAAGGGTCCCAGGTTCGATTCCGGTCAAGGGCATGTACCTTGGTTGCAGGCACATTCCCCGTAGGGGGTGTGCAGGAGGCAGCTGATCGATGTTTCTAACTCTCTATCCCTCTCCCTTCCTCCCTGTAAAAAATCAATAAAATATATTTTAAAATAAATAAATAAAATAAAATAAAGGGCCATTGAAACCATGTCTATAAAATGCATGGCCCTTCTTGGAAGACACACCTGCCAATCACTACATGGGTAGTTAAGGAACGGGTTATCTTGAACCAATGACTGTGTCTGGTCGGTAGTAAGTGGTCAGTAAGGGTGAAGCAAAGGAATAGCTGGTGTCACTGAGCGCTTACGGGGGGCCAGGGCTGCCCTGAGGGGTCTCCAGCATTGTCACATTCATCCTCTACACAAGCCATCTTCTTTGGTCAAAACCGAAGTTAAGTAACTTGTTCAGGATCTCACAGGAAGAACAGGTGGGCTGAGATTTCCATCCAAGACTCTGTGGTTCCAGAATCCCTACTCCCAGGCACTAGGCTTCATGTCTCACGATGGATCTTGGCTTCCTGGGGAATCTGAGAGCATAGAATCTACAGAGACCACTCCAGACTCCTGGGTATCATTCCAAAGAGGCAGCATGCGCAGAGAAAAAAGCAATCTGTGCACTGCTTTGCTATCCCTCTCAGAGCCTTATTTTCATTCTGCCTGAATCTTGATAAGCAACACACCCCCAACCCCTCTGTGGCTGGCGCAGTGCTCTGCCAATGACTCAGTTCATTCTTTGTGAATGAATAAAATACCTCAGAAATGGAAACAGCAACTTTGCAAGTCATTCTGGACCATCTCACCGTAACTTCCAGGAACTTACTCTTCAACAGGTCGATGCTCAGCCACTGAGCCACACCAGCTGGGCTAGGTTAACAAGTCTAAAGATGTGGAGAGGTTTGGACGGTGCAGGTCCACTTATGTGTTTTTTAAAAAATAAATACTGTAAACGTATTTTCTCCTCTGTATGTTTTCTCAGTGGCATTTTATTTTTGCTAGCTTACCTTATTGTAAGAATACAGTATATAATACATATACCATACAAAATATTTGTTAATACACTGCTGATGTTATCAGCGAGGCTTCTGGTCAACAGTAGGCTATGAGTAGTTAAGTTCTTGGGGGTGTCAAGAGTTATACGTTGCCCTGGCCGGTGTGGCTCAGTTGATTGAGCATCATCCCGTGCACCAAGAGATCACCGGTTCGATTCCTGGTCAAGAGCACATGCCCAGGTTGCGGGTTCGGTCCCTTGTCAGGGTACCTACAGGAGGTAACCGATTGATGTCTTTCTCTCTCTCTTTCTCCCTCTTCCTTCCTCTTTCTCTAAAACCAATAAAGTCATATTTTTAAAAGTTATATGTTGATTTTCAACTGCGTGGGTGGGGGTGGGAACCCTAACCCCCTGGGTTGCTCAGGGGTGCACTGTGTTCCCCCTGGCTCAGCAATGTTGCTCTTGCTCCTAGTGTCCTGGACGCTGAGACACTGAGCCTGTAGAGATCAAGTACTCCAGCCTCCTCTTTTCCTGTGAGGAAACTGTATTCCAGAGAGGAAGACCGCTGGCCCATGGCTACATGGGAAAGCGTGCTGGCTTTGCCAGGTCCATAGACAGACCTCGGAGTATCAGAGCTATGTCTCTGCTTTGGAGAAGAATCATTGCTTTTGAGAAGTGATTTAGTCACTGCCAGTGTCAGATAATAAACAGATGAAAGGTGAAAGTGTCTGAATCAGAAGAGAAAGTGTCTGGGAGGTACAGCCATCCCCCGGGCCCCCTTCTGCTCTCCCCAGTGGGAGGCCAGTCACCGTGTGGGAGAAATAAGTGGAAATTCCCGCTCTGCAGCAGCCTTGGAAGTTCCCCGAATCCCGTGGAAGAGATAGGCCTGCCAAGCCTGCATTCCATCCTGGGCCTGGAGCCGAGAGCTGAGGAACGGCTCACGTGGTCAGGGTTGGGCCCCTGCTGGTGGCGGCG
>NW_005369902.1:1371584-1425919 GCF_000412655.1 Myotis brandtii
GGGGGAGGGGGTAAAAGGGAAAAAAGGCCTTGGTGTGGAGCGTGGGAGGGAATCAGGGTCAAGGTTTTGTTCTTCAGAATCTTCGATCCCTTTGGGACCCCCTCGCCATTAAATCATAGATGAGAAATGGAAAAGTTCCTCTTGGTGAATAATACTTTCTTCCTTCCTCCCAGTGAGGTAACCACCCTCCCCCCCAAAAAACTGGCATCCTCCACGTGGGCCTTTGTCATTGCCCAATACTCCCACTCAGTGCCAGGGGTAAAGGAAAGAGGAACTAAGAGTGAGCTTTCTAGAAATCAGAAGCCACCACCTAGCCCCCTGCCCTGGCCCTTTCCGCGCCCACCCCCCCCGCGCCCCCGCCCCGCCTGTGCTTGCTGATGCTTCCATGAGACCCATCTGGTCCTTTCTAGGCCTTCCCCAGGCCTCCCCCTTCCCTTCTCCTCCAGGTTAGCTCTGAGCTCCAGGTGGACCAGGGCTTGTCTCCCCAACTCTGCCATCCTCTCTCTTCTTTTCAAGGACTGGAAATCCATCCTTTACTCTGGCTCAGAACATCAGATATGACTAAGGCCTTAGAGATCATCTTCCCATTTCACTGATGGAGAAACTGAGGCCTGAGGTGACTTGAAGACACATGGCAGTCTGCTCACTGCTGGGCCTCCAGGGCCACACTCTGTCTGAGGACTGCACTGGCTCCTTATTAGAACACTCATCCAGTCGGCATCTACTTTGTGCAGAGACCAGATAGGGGACTGGGTGTGAGGCATGCTTTCCAGGAGAGATGATAAAGAAGAACTTCATGGGAGGTAGGACTGAGTTCATGAATAAGCCTGAGTGGTGCTCACCCCAAGCTTCAGGCATTTCCTGTGTCCTGGGGTGGATCAGCCAAGGATATGGGAGGGTCAGTGGTGGGGCAGCCTCTGGGGAGAGAAAGGGAAGGTTCACCTGCAATGGCTTGGGTTGGTTGTGGTGGTCAGTGGTGTCTCAGCGATGTGGGGCTTGTCACTTAGGCTGTTTTCTGGGCCAGCCCTCATGGACCAGACCTCACGGACCAGCCCTCATGGACCAGCTCCTGAGCCCTACAGTGAGGGGGCTGCTGTGGGTGAGGGGTCAAATCTAAGTAATCTGTTAGGATGACAGCAGTGTGAGACGGTAACTGGGGACTTGCATTGCCCAAGATGCCCGGGCAGTGAGATGAGGCGGTCATGGGGACTGGGAGCACATCTGGGAGCACTGAGGTATCCCGTGAGGGCGCTGAACTGGGGGAATCTTAGGGAAACAGATCATGAGGAGCAGGTGATAGAGACAGAGGAATACTGTCTTGACAGCCTTTCACTGAATCCTTGTCTGAACACCTGTGCTGAGGGCACCCTCGGAAAACGCAAGGGGCACACAGAATCCGTGCAGCAGTGAAGAGAGGCAGAGCTGTGAGCCCAGCTGAGGGGCTCAGGGAAGCCTTCGCGGTGGTGCTCTCATTAGTATATATGTTTCTTGATTTCAGAGAGGAAGGGAGAAAGAGAGATAGAAATATCAATGATGAAAGAGAATCATTGATCAGCTGCCTCCTGCACAACCCCTACTGGGGATCGAGCCCACAACCCAGGTATGTGTCATGACTGGGAATTGAACCGTGATCTCCTGGTTCATAGGTCAACTCTCAACCACTGAGCCACCCCAGCTGGGTCATGGTGATACATTTAAGATGGGCTGTGGAGTTGGCAGGTTTTGAGCCTTGCATGATTATTGGATGGGGGAGGGGTGCATTTTGTAGCAAACGTACAGAGACTGACAATGTAAAGTGCTTAGACCTCACCTTGGAAGCTTGTTAAAGTGCAGGTTCTGGCTCAGCAGCTCTTGGGTGGACCCGAGATGCTGTGTTTCTCATCAGCTCCAAGATGATGCTGGTGGTACAGGTCCAGGGTCTGCTTAGAACAAACTTCAAAGGGCTCAGCATGGGAAATGCTGCTCAAGTGTGCGACACAGGGAGCAGTTCATTTTGTCTAGACCAGGGTTCTTGTCTGCGGCTCTTGGTTAGGCTTCAAGAGCCATCTGAGATAGTCTTGCACATTTATGTGATTGAGGATTTCTCTGGCAAGAGGGTTCATACTCCCATCAGATCAGCACAGGCATCCGTAACCTCCCAGTAGCTCAGCACCCTTGAACCTATCAAACATAGGGAGTTCTGGTCTTTACCCTGTAACTTTACTAAGTGAAGCCGTATTTTATCCAAGCTCTCTCCCCATCCTCAGATGACTGCCAGTGTGTGTTGGGGCACCCCTGGGCTAAAGTGTAGGGTATGTGAGGTAGGGGCTGTGCTGGCCGGGGTGGGTGGCAAGAAAGAGTAAGAGAAGAGGAGGGAGAAAGAAGAGGCAACCTAGAGCCATGGGAAGACTCCCAGACAGTGTCAGACACAAGGGCCTGAGGCCTGGCCCTGCCTCTCTCTAGCTGTGTGGCCTTGCACAAGTTACTTGACCTCTCTAGCCTCTTCTGTGAAGTGTAACTAGTAAGACATTGTCATGCGACTTGCATGAAATAAGAAACCAAGGGTGCTTGGCAAGCAGTATGTAAACAGCTGTGTCACCTTAAGAGCTTGAGCAAGCCACAGTCCCCATGCAACTTCAGGGCACACACGGCCAGTCCCAGCAGTACAGTCCAAGCCTCTACTCTTATTATTTGCTATGAAAGCGTATTGGGCATTTATAGTATGTAATGCAGTGAGATTTAGAGTTCCTAAGCTCTTTCTCATCTCTGTTCTCTTGCCTGATGTGGACAGAGAGAGAGCCTTTGGGGGCTAACAAAAAAATAAATAAATAAAGGATCAGAGAGGGCAGCCCCAGAATTGAGTTAGTGCCTCTGCCTCGCACACAGCCGCCTGCTCTCACCGGACGTTCCCAGTCTGACAGACCCCTCTGCTTCTAGAACTCTCCATGCTCCACCTCCCTTCATGGCCCTTGCCTATCCTAGATTCCAATACCTGGCACAGTGTCTTTCACATAGTAAGTCCTCGATAAACATTGTTTGAATCTAGGAACAGCCCAAGAATTTCAAGTCATTCCCCAGATATCTGCTTTGTGGGATGGTTTAACAGCAGACAGGGAAATGAGTCGAGAAGCAAGACTTTGGTTGCCCAAGTTCCCCACTTCTTCTATTTGGATGATGAGATAGTGGCAGTGCTAGAAGGACAGTATGGGGCAGAAAGTGATTTTCAGAGGCCCCCCCAGATCCTTCTTTGCCAATGATCTGTCTCTCTCTCAGTTGCAAAACGCTGCCCACTGAAAAAAAGGGAAACTTCAGCTGCCCAGAATAGCTCTTTCTTTGCTATTTGGTTTCAGCTGCCTTCCTGGTAGATCCCCAGGTTGCAAAGCACTGGCTTCATTCAGGAGCATTTACTATAAATTGGAGTCTGAGAGTGAGAATAGAATCTGGATGAGAATACAGATGACTTTTGTCTGGGGGAAGGGGGAGAAGTTGGGGAAAATGGTTTTGCAAAGCACACACCCCTCTTGTGACTTAGAGGCAAGGATTTTAAAACAAGGCACTACCAAATGGTTCAATTCTGCGACTTTTCATTGCTGAACATATAGCTGGGAACTGCAGGCATGCAGGAGTTAGGCACGATCGAGCAGGGCCAGGGACCTGTGTCTGTGTAGTTCAGCCCGGCATCTCTAGCATTACCACCTAGCATTAGGCACGGAACAAATACATGAGGAATGAATGGAATTAGGGGGGAAATCAGACCGAGAAGGTGCCATGGAGATCCCAGAGTTGAAAATCCCGGCCCTACTTAATTTAAAATGGGGAAAAGAATGATGCCTGGGATTTTAGCACATTCATAAATCAGTGCAGATCATCTGTGTGTGTATATTGTGCGTATTGTGGGAAGTGCCTGGTGACACATGTTGACATTTCCCAGGGAGGCTGCCAGCCGTGTTTTTCTGTGGGGGAAACAATTCTTCAGTTAGAGAGAAACTTCAGCTGCCCAGAATAGCTCTTTCTTTGCTATTTGGTTTCAGCTGCCTTCCTGGTAGATCCCCAGGTTGCAAAGCACTGGCTTCATTCAGGAGCATTTACTATAAATTGGAGTCTGAGAGTGAGAATAGAATCTGGATGAGAATACAGATGACTTTTGTCTGGGGGAAGGGGGAGAAGTTGGGGAAAATGGTTTTGCAAAGCACACACCCCTCTTGTGACTTAGAGGCAAGGATTTTAAAACAAGGCACTACCAAATGGTTCAATTCTGCGACTTTTCATTGCTGAACATATAGCTGGGAACTGCAGGCATGCAGGAGTTAGGCACGATCGAGCAGGGCCAGGGACCTGTGTCTGTGTAGTTCAGCCCGGCATCTCTAGCATTACCACCTAGCATTAGGCACGGAACAAATACATGAGGAATGAATGGAATTAGGGGGGAAATCAGACCGAGAAGGTGCCATGGAGATCCCAGAGTTGAAAATCCCGGCCCTACTTAATTTAAAATGGGGAAAAGAATGATGCCTGGGATTTTAGCACATTCATAAATCAGTGCAGATCATCTGTGTGTGTATATTGTGCGTATTGTGGGAAGTGCCTGGTGACACATGTTGACATTTCCCAGGGAGGCTGCCAGCCGTGTTTTTCTGTGGGGGAAACAATTCTTCAGTTAGAGAAATCTTAAGGAGGCCCTCGCTGTAAACAGGCAGTCATTGTCCTGCAGGAAGGGAGGAAAGCACCGTTGGCGACCCTCCAGACTCTCCTGAGCTGGACACAGGGGAGGAAATGGACAAATGGACATTCACTTAAGGACCAAGACCTCCTAAGGAGAGAGGAATTGAGGTCTTTTCTTTTGAGTCCAAAACTATTGGACACTCTCTCATTGGTGGCCTGGGTTCCAAGCTTGGTGGGGAAGTCAGCGGTGTGTGTGTGTGTGTGTGTGTGTGTGTGTGTGTGTGTGTAAGGGCTGAGCTGGGAAGACCTGCTGGACCCTTGGACCCTATGCAGTAGACATATCTTCAGGACAACAGCCAAACCTGTGTGTGTGTTGTGTGTGTGTGTGTGTAAGGGCTGAGCTGGGAAGACCTGCTGGACCCTCCATGTGGATGCAGTAGACATATCTTCAGGACAACAGCCAAACCTGTGAGTTAAAACTGAAGATGCTACAACCTTGGGACACCAAGGGTGGCACCATGGCTGAGGCTGTGGGGGGCGAACTTTGGGTGGATGGTGTGGGGTCAGCTCTCTACCGTTACTCCTCTGGGAAGTGGCAGAAGCAATGACAGCTGGGAGGCCTGGTCACTGACCTGTGGGTCAGATCACCCAGCTCTCACTTTGCAGGAATGAGTAGGTCCCCAAGGCACCGTGAGGAAGCTGGGAGAGGGCACAAGCGATTAGATTTCCTTCTAATTTGGTCAATGTGGGGCGCTAGTGATTAACTGAACATAATAACAGGTATGAGCCACCTGTGCCCTGAGGTGACAGGAGAGACTGCATCAGTTACACACACACTCCTGTATTGTGGGCAGGTCATGGCTCCAGCACATGACCTGCCCAATTCCGTTTCCCTACTCTGCCCCCAACACAGTTCGGATGTGCTCATATTAAAAAAATTATGACAAGCTTTGCCATGATACAATTCTGATTTCATGACGAAAATACAATCGATTGTAAGTATTTACTCAATGCATTCAAGAGCTCGTGTGCAGTTCATGAGGGAAGATTTCAAAACTATGGGCCTTGGGCACCCACAATCGTAATTTCTTGTGTGTTTTACGATTCCGTAAACCATGTGAATCCAACAAGAGCATTGCAGCGTGGGTGAGACTGATATCATCATCCCCGTGTTACAGATGAGGAAATTAGGGTTTAGAGGTTGACTTGCTCAAGGACAAGGGACCTGGGAATTGGACATGTGGGATTGAAATCCGGTCGCTCTCCCTCCAAGACCAGTCTTCTCAGTCTTCTTTAGGCTTGGCCCGTCTTTTCCTTCTCCTGGCTACTCTCCTTTCCCTTCCGCCTAAAGCTCGCCTTTCGGGATCACCTCCGTCCACTGTATAAATGGAAGACTTGGTAAGGAGGTGGAAGGTTAGGGGAAGGAAGAGGTAAGGGGACATAAATGAACTAATAAGGAAGTTCTCTAACATCCTTCGGATCCCTCTTCAGATGACTTCATCACCACATCATTTCAGCCCCTGCTCCGCGAGGCCACTCTCTGGCCTCTGTCATCAACCTGAACTTCTCCATTTCGTGGTGTTCAACTTAGTAATACATTTCTCTGACCACAGCCTTCCACTCCCTTCCCCTTCAGAAACTCTGTATCTACTGTGTCAGCTCCTCCAGGTCCCTCCGTCCCCACCTGGCCTCCTTGCCTTCCCAGCCCACATCCTCACCACCACACTGATTCCCTATTTCCACGCTTCTATCTCCCCACTTGCCAGTGGCCAAGTCCAGGTTATCTTCACCCCCTGATTCCGGATCCCTTCCAGCTGCCAGGCTTACAGGATGTCTTGCTCTCCTCGATGATGATGCCAGCGATCCTTTCACCTATCCCTCATAATTTCTTTCTGCCAGACTCCACAGTGGTTCTAAACCTTCACCATGTCCTTGCATCTCTTACTCCAGCCTCAGGCTTTGGCACTCTCAGGAGACAATATATTCCCCCATTTAAAGTAGAGACTATGGCCTGGCTGACATGGCTCAGTGGTTGAGTGTTGACCTACGAACCAGGAGGTCACAGTTCGATTCCCAGTCAGGACACATGCCTGGGTTTCGGGCTCGATGATCCCCAGTGTGGGCAGGAGGCAGCCGATCAATGATTCTCTCTCATCGATGTTTCTCTCTCTCTCTGAAATCAATAAAAATATGTATTTTTTAAAAATCAGAGATTATGTGATACAGAGAACAGATGGATGGTTGTCAGAAGGGAGGATAATTATGGGACTGGGTGAAAAAGGTGAAGGGATTAAGAAGGACAGATGGATAGTTACAGGATAGTCATGGGGATGGAAAACAGCACAGGAAGTCTACTCAATAATGTAACTATGAATGGTGTGCGGTGGGTGCTGGAAATATCAGGGGGAACACTGTAAAGTACGTGATAATCTGACCACTGTGCTGGACACCGGAAACTAATACAAAATAATATTGAATGTAAACTGTAATTGGAAAAATAGAAATTTATTTATTTTAAATGTATCTTTATTGTTGAAAGTTTTACAGATGTCCCCTTTTTCCCCATTGACCCCCTCCTTCCCATTCCTGCCGTTAATTTTTTTTTTTTTAAAGCAGAGACTAGGAGATAAGCATTCTCTCCATGCTTACCCCCAGGCCCAGATCACAATTTAATTCCATCTTCCTGTTATTGCATCGCTTCTCTCCTGCTTTAGAAGAAGAGCTGGTTCCTCTAGTTGAGGGTCACTAATCAATCTATAGTCTTGATCTCCAGAACCTGGTGTTCCCCATTAATTCCATGCCTTTCCCATTTCCCTCTTTCCACTCTTCCTCTCCCTTCTTCCAACCAACATGTTCAAGTCTGCTTCATTGTTTAAAAGAAAGTATTTCTCCTAACCCCATTTTCCCTCAAAACACTCTCCTCTCTTTTTTTCTTTTCATGGGAAAATCTCTACTTGTGGGTGTCTACAGTCTCACCTGCAATGAACCTCTTAACTTGTTGCCATTTACTTTCTACATCCACCGCTCAACTGAACATTGTGTGGTCTCATTAGCAACCTCCTCATTGCTTAATCTGTGCAAAGAATTCTTTTTCCCCTTTTAATTTATTAATCTCGTCATATTGAATATCTGATAGTTTACAATTTTTTCTTTTAAATCAGAAAGAAATTTCAAATCACCAATGTTAACCATAGTTGCAGAAATAAAGTATCTTTATCCTCTAATAAAGTAATTACTATACAATTGTCCTAAAAAATTTTCCCTTCCTTACTATATGGCAAACCTGGGTAACCAAACATCTTTGTTAAAAAGGTAGAATGTATTTTTTTAAAGTATCATACAAGATTCCTATATATTTAAAAGATTATATTTCTGTTTCCAAAATGGTTTTACATAACAAATTGAATGTCTCTTTAAATATTTAATAAGTGATTTGGGAGTTTAATTTTTAAACCTTTTATATTAGTTGATAACAAAAATGAAAACTGCAGATGTCCCCAGCACAACATTTAGAAAAGCAGCTAAAATGAAACTGCACAGGTTTTAAGTTAATGTAGCCTTATTGCAAGACAAGATCTTTGAAAAACAAAATGATTCCTAAGGTGCCAGACATTCTGTATGTCCCCGTGAAGCATTTTTTAAAAAAGACTCTGAACAGTAATAAAAGACATTCGACAAATTAGCATCAAAGATTTCTTTCGATAAGTATGAAAAACTACCAGTTCATCACTTCTTACTGGTGTTAAGAAGCAAATTGCTAATAAATACCGACAATGTGAAAAAAGTAGAATTCAGTAAATCAAGAATTTCAAAAACAATTGGTAAGACTCGGGTCTTAAAAAATTCCATCTGCTATTTAATCTCATTACATGGCATTTCCTCTCCAATACTTAGCCTTTGGGTTGATGTCCTGGCAACCATATTAGGCAACTACTTCCTGAAAATGAAAAAATGTAGGCTGATCCCTGGCAGAGTCTTCCTCTCTCGTTACACATTTAGATAATATCTAAGGCTTGGTGCTTGGCATTCAAACTTCCTCAGAGTGAAACTATGGTGCAGAATACCCAGTACCAAACATGAAATGACAAGTCATTTTTTTTAAAGCAACCAACGTTTGATAACATCGGATGGATGGTTGTCTTTATTAGTCTATGCTCCCTCCCCCCTCTTGCATCTAATTTGGTATCATATTAGATATAGATAGAGTCAGCCTTTCACATAGAATTTTGTCTGGATCATACAGCATAATTCCTCCTCCTTCTCCTCCTCCTCCTCCTCTTGCTCCTCCTCCTACTCTCATTATAAGAAAATAACAGTAAGAATAGTTCATACCTGCCATATTATTAATAAAACACATTTCATTTGGTTTATTTCCTCTTTTTTGATTGACAAAGAACCTTGGCAAGGAATATCTTTATCACAAAACTTTATTGATCCATCCGCGTCTCATACTAAAAAGAAAATCTTGATGGAAATATAAGAGCAATATCAGGGCCTAAATGCTGTACAGCACAGGAGTTGGCAAACACTTTTGATAAAGCCCAATTAATATTTTAGGTTTTGCAGCCCACATAGTCTTGGTTGTAATTGCTCAGCTCTGCTCTTACACTACTGATGCTGTCTTTTATAAAATTTGGATATTTGGTTTATAATGAGTTTTAGCTTTAAGATACTGCATTATAATATTATTTATCTTTATTACTAAGTTTGTTTCAGGGCACCCCTTAAATTTTGTGCCCAAGGTGCCTCACTTGTCTTGGCCTAGTTTTTACCCTGTGTAACTCAAATGCAGCCATAAGCAACACATAAATATATCAGCATAGTGGTATTCCAATAAAATTTTGTAAATACTGAAACTTGAATTTCACATGTCATGAAATACTATCTTTTTGTTTTCATCCACTTCAAAATCATGAAAACAATTCTTAGGTTGAAGATTGTACAAAAACAGGCAGCTGACTAAATCTGGCCCTTAGGTCAGAGTTGACCAATTCCTTCTTTAGAAATGCAGGTATGTCCTGTTTTTTAAGAGTGAAGGTTACATTGATATTAACTATGAGTAACTATTTCCTCTATAACTTGGTTTTGTTGCTTTTGTAATTAAAACTATTTAAAATATGAACAGATGCCTGGCCGGCGTGGCTCGGGGTTGAGTGTTGGCCCATGAAGCAGGAGGTCACGGTTTGATTCCCTATCAGGGCACATGCCGGGATTGTGGGCTCAATCTCCAGTGGGGCGTGTGCAGGAGGTAGCTGGTGGATGTTTCTCTCTCATAGATGTTTCTATCTCTTTATCCTTTTCCCTTCCTCTCTCTCTCCAGAAATGAAGCCAACTTGTGTATTCAGTACACTATGGCTGCCTGTCCTTTATTGTGAACAAATTCACAGGTTTTCCAATTCTTGTCCCAGATGACTCACCATTTTCTGCTTTGCTTACCACATAGACCACAAAATTGATGAGATTCAGCTAAAGGGGTATTTAGATGGAACTTTATAGCTGTTACCACCTCTCCGTAAGGCCTATGGGTCCTGACTGAGCAACAGGGAGAGGATGGGCTAGGACGAGCCTTGCACCAGGGACAACTCAGAGATTGGCAGAATCAGATTGAAGGTGCTGCAGCCGCAACCACATTTTCCCAGAAGCAGCCCAATCTGGAGGATCTCGGGAGTTATTGTGGGGAGGGGGTGGGGGGACAGCAGGGGAGGCCTGGGAGGAGAGACAAGTGAGAGCCTCACATGCTGTAGTCCCTTCTTCCCACATTGGGCCATAGGAGCCTGGCTCACTCCACTTTTACACAAAACCCCATTCTCCTGGGTGCCTGGTCTCGCTCCTCAGAGCCAGGCCCAATGCATGGGACTGAGGCTGTGGCCCAAAAGCTGGGCAGGCTTTACACAAAACCCCATTCTCCTGGATGCCTGGTCTGGCTCCTCAGAGTCACAGTGCAGAAGCCAGGCCCAGTGCATGGGACTGAGGCTGTGGCCCAAAAGCTGGGCAGGGGAGGGGCTGCTTATGCCAGAACAGGAAAGTGAGCCTTGCATGCTGATGTCGCAAATGTATAGTATAGCCTTCCAGAAAGGCCTGAGGGTCTGGGGCCATGACACAGGTTTCTGGAGCAGAACCCAGAGGCCAAATCCCAAGGCCACAGCCACCTCCAGTTGAAGGGAGATTTCTGTGGGAAAAAAACAAGCCAACACAAAAAACAACGTTAAAGAATTCTTCATACCTCTGATGGAACGTGAAGTCACTGCCAAGTTAACGCTGTCACCACTCCCTCTTTCAGGAAATCCTGCCCCTTCTGTTGTATTTGGGCTCCACTCTCATATTACTCTCTGTTTCTTCCTTTTTCCATTGTATTTATTCATCGATTTCTCTTCTCTGTTTATCCCTAAACTAGAGGCCCAATGCACGAAATTCGTGCAAGAGTAGGCCTTTCTTCCCCCAGCTGCCGGCACAAGCTTCCCTCTGGCACCCGGGACCCGGGCTTCCCTTGCAGCCCGGGCTTCATCCAGAAGGTCGTCCAGAAGGACATCCGGTCTAATTAGCATATTATGCTTTTATTATTATAGATACCGGTCTTCTCTAAGGATTCATACTTTTATTCTCACTTTTCACAAGAATTTGCAAATTGGTGGCCCTTTGGATGAAGCATATGTTCACAGGTTCCCTCCCCTGTCCCCACAAAGTCTCGTTATCTATTCCTCGGCTCCCTTCACTCAGTTGGAATTTGTTACCTTCAGCTCAGACTCCTTTCTCTGTAGATTTTCACATTTAAACTCTCATTACCCTTTAGATGAGCCCTAGACTGGAGTTCTTGTCTGCCCACTGGGTATTTATACCTGGATGCCACTCAACTTCATTATGTTCACCCTTCCTTCTTTGTATCTTTCCTTACCTCCCTCTCTTCCTTCCTTCTATATTTTCTTCTTTCAAGCAAGATGTAATAAGCCCCTGTGGCAGATGCAAAGTTTCTACCTGAGAATTGATTTGGTTGCAAGATGTGGTATAGAACTGGTGTGGACATTGTGTTTGCATAAGAGGCCCATTATTTTTCCTTAGTTTATTTATTTGGGGTCACTTTAGGTGGAGTGTCTGTGGAGAATTTTCTGAGGAAGTATTTTAAAGTTCCTCACACCAGCCATTGATGCCATCACCATGTGTGCCTACTCTGCCAGGTAGGATGCTGATCGTGAGGAATGCAGATCAATCCTAATCCAAAGTCCCCGGTCTCATCACCCTCCTCCCAGCTCTGCTTCCTCCACAAAGAATTCAGATGCCTGCTCATCTAGGTGGCCAAGCTGGAAAGCAGAGATCCATCTTTAGATTTTCCTCCCACATCCGTCCACATCCACTTGGTCACTAAGACCTGAGAATTAAAGTTATGAAGGATCTCATGCATTCATTTCCTCTTCTTCATCCCAGATGGCCCTGCCTCTGTTTGAGTTCTATTAAAACAGCTGAATGTGATTTTCTGCAAGAGAAGCTCTACCATCCAGTCCATTATACTGATGTCAAATTTATCTATCCCAAACCACCAATCTTATCTGCTAAAAATGCTTTGATGTCTCTCCTTATCTACTTGATGGAGCCCAGCTTCTTAGTATGGCCATCAAGAGACTTGACCTGGGCCCAGCATACCATTCAGGCCACATCTTCCTTATCACTCCGTGTAGTAACACCAATTGGCTTGTCTTTCCCAGAACATGGCCCTTGCATGCATGGTTTCCTTTGTCTGGAAAGGTAGCGGGGACTTCTCCAAGAAGTCTTTCTGGACACACAATCCTTTGTCTTTCCTTAAAACTCTACACCTTCCTCTTTTTCAGTCTTGATGACACTCTGCATTTTAAAGGTTAGTTATATATATGTCTTCACCACACTATAAGCGAGGATAGGTAGGACCTACTTATTCTTCCTTGACTCTATTTCAGCACCTAGGATAGGGCTAGCATTCATTTATTCACCATTTATTTATTCACTTGACAAGCAATAGTTAAGAGCCCAATCTGTGCTGAACATGAGCTCTGTACTAGGCACATATTTCCTGAATGAATTAATGACTGAATGAATGAAGAGCCTGGGAATTGTTAGACCTCAGCTAAACAAAAGTTCAAAATATATATATAAAAAAATTGATGTTTTGACTGGGTCTAAGCTGCCCTGGGCATCCACCCAGCAGACTCACTTCCCCACTGACTCACTGTAATGCCTTGGCTGAGGGGTTGATTATCTTAGGAGCTCATCTGTAAAGGAGAAATGAGTTTTGTTTGTTCCATCACTTTTTCACTTCCGAGGCAGCTGTGGAGGAAGGAAATATCTTAGTTTGGGAAATTCCCCATTGGATGGGGTATCAGGTTCCATGTCCACAGCCCCAGCCTTAGTATCACTTCACTTCATACCCAAAACAGCCTTGTAGAAGAAGCAGGTCGGGGACAATCATGCTATCATACAGAGAGGTCAAATGACCTGGCCCAAGGTCAAGGGCACAAACATGACAGGGCAAGGATTGGAAAGCAGGTCTTTGGCATCTATGACCAGACCAGTTTGGACCCTCCAATACTGCTTTGCCAAGTGTCTTGCAAGATGGTGGCTCCTGACATCCAGATTTGAAACCCAGTGAAGTCCACAGTAGGGGTCAGCTCTCACATCTTGGCCAAAACTGCATCCTCCTCATTGCTGTTTCTCGGATGTGTTTTGCAATGTAATTCTTATCTTCACTGCCTTGGGCCAAGCATCCAGACTCTGGTTCCCTTTCTGGTCACCAGCTTCTGCTCATTTTTTCTTAGAGTTATTTTTTCTAGTTCTCCATTTTTTTTCTTTCTCTCATTTCATTTTCATCTCTGGAGATTTATCCTTATCTAAACTGGCAGTTTTGGTTCTCTCAGACATCCCACTTTGAAGGATGATGCCTATTTTTCTAGGGGTGGCATTAGTGTCTACACCTTCTAGTTAACATAAAGTCAGAAAAGCCTTTTGCTCCCTCATTATTTGCATCTTGCAAAGCAAGCAAGTCTTCCACCTTTCTGGGGGCTACTGGCCTCAGGCCCTTGGGGAAATCAAGAGGCAACTCTGGCTCTAGACCAGGGGTGGGCAAACTTTTTGACTCGAGGGCCACAATGGGTTCTTAAACTGGACCGGAGGGCCTGAACAAAAGCATGGATGGAGTGTTTGTGTGAACTAATATAAATTCAAAGTAAACATCATTACATAAAAGGGTACGGTCTTTTTTTTTTAGTTTTATTCATTTCAAACGGGCCAGATCCAGCCCGCGGGCCGTAGTTTGCCCACAGCTGCTCTAGACCCTAACTCTTTGCTTATGGCCTTTTCTCCATGGCAACCAGAGCTTAGGGTTCATAACACTCTGTCAGCCTAAGAGATCACCCTTGCACCAGTGGGTTCAGCCACAGGTAAGAAGGTTGGTTGTCATGAGCATTGCATGTCTAGGTTGAGAATGGGAAGGCACGGAAGAGACAGTGGCACCCAAGCCACATTTTGCAGATTGAAGATCCCAAAGCATGGAGAAAACAGTGACTTGCTCAAAGTCACACAGCAAATTAGTGACCAGGGCTTGGTCTGAAACTTAGGTCTCTGATTTCTTTCCTGGGAAGGAGTCTGTCCTCTGCCACAAGGAACTTATCCTCGATCAGGGTACATACAAAAATCAACCAACAAATGCATAAATAAGTACAACAACAAATCTCTCTCTCTCTCTCTCTCTCTCTCATAAATTAAAAAAAAACCCCACAAAAACAAAAAACTTCTTACAGTCATTCCTTCTTCATACCTTTAAACTTGAAGAAGTTGCCTGGAGGGGGTTTTATCTCTGGGTCAGTGCTAGTCACAGAGCTCATTACAGACTTGGTTTCAGCCATCTGAAGCATCAAGGAGGGAAACTGAGGCATGGGCATGTTAACTGCTGGTCATTCACCTGCCTGTCCCCAAACTGCAGGGACAGCTGCCTGTGCTCCCAGGGTGGAGAACCCTCTAAGGCCAGTGAACAACCTGTGCCCAAAGGAGAGCCATTCTCCGGCTGTCTTTCCCGTTATTCGATTAGAGGTATGTTGCATTTTCTAGTTGATAAGTTCATTTGCGTATTGTCTCTCATTTCTGGTCTCTACACAGCCTGTTGTAATAGGCGCTCTATTTTCCCATTTTATGGCTGAGAACTTAAGGTTCACAGAAGTCAAGCACCTTGGCCAGGGACACGGGACTAGCGAACACCAGAAGCAAATCTCTAAATCTGGGCCTGTTTTGCTTTACTGCTCTCTCACACACAGTCATGTTATTAAATGTATCTGCACTAAGTATCTTCAACATCCTTGCCTCTGAGGATCCTTACAGCAACCTTGTGACGTCACCCTCATTGAGGTTCAGTGATTATGTGACTGAACAGGATCACACATTTAGAGCACCTTCCACTGCCAGGATGTGCTTCCTATGCCCAAGCCCCCAGCAACATAAAGAAATCCCCAACAGTGTCACAGGGAGCCCTACAGGCAGATGGCCAAGGCCAGGCCAGTGACTTGGACCCCACTTCCTGCCCAGAGCTCTCTTTAGCTCCACTGGCTCCAGCTGGGCTTTCTGAGAGAAGAAGGGGGATTTCTAGTCTGAGCAAACAAAAGTTTCCTGTCACCCTCAAGGGCGTCCACTTTCCCTAGAGGGAAACTAAGACATCTGTAATACTGGCAACAATAAAATAAAGTGAAACTAAAAAGAACATTTAGCAAGGACTGCCCAATTCCAAAGATAATAAAAATAATTTAAAAAGATGTGATCATCAATGTTGATTAGATAGCACCTAAGAGAGGTGTTAGAGGAATATTTTATTCATTCACTCACTCATCCCTCCCGTCATCCTTTAATAAAGTTTTATCAAAGATCTATTCTATGCAAGATATTACGCTAGCTGCTTGCAATGCCCCAGAACTGATGAAACATGGTACATGACTTCAAGGAGCTGAATGTTGGTTCAGCAGATTAAACAGTAATGTGGAAGTCATCTTGGGCTCCTCTATCTACCTTACACTCCAAGTCCATCCCCTTCCTCACCAGCCTAATTGACAGGTTCTTCAGGTGCTTCAAACACTTTGCTGGACATTGCAAGACTCCCAGCTGAGCTCTTAGCCCACAGTTGTTCACCTCTAGTCCATCCTCCATCCTGATGGCAAAGCCTGAAATGCCAGTCCAGTTGGTCTCTTCTCTACTGAGACTCCTTCTAGGGCTCCCTTCTGCCCTAGGGATAAACTCCAGGTCTCTTGGTGTGCCCACCCAAAGCTTGTCATGGCTTGACCCTTCTTGTCTCTCCAGCTTCAACCCTCCTCTCTTGTCTCAGGCACCCTGATTCCAGAAAGGCCAAGCTGGTTTTCAGGCACCTTCCCTTTCCTTTCCCCCAAACCCCCACCAAGGGCAAAATTCTGGGTCTTTGCACAGCTGTTTCCTTCTCCTGGAGGATCTTACCCCTTTTCTTTGCAAGACCAACTTCTACTTGTCCTGCAGAACCCAGATCAGAGGCCCTTTCCTTCATGTCTACAGCATCGATGTTTACCCTAAACAAATGTTTACCTACTCTACTGCAATTATTAGTCTTGTTTGTGTCCTCCATTTTTATCTGTAGGTTCCTGGGTTCCTAATACATAATAATGCCTGGACCAAGAAAGTGCTTAATCATGTTCTACTGAATGAACACAGGAGAAATTACAAAGAGAGGAACTGTGTATCCTTTCTGCTCTAAGACTGCTGTCAAATGCAGCCAACTTGGTCCACCCTTGTGGGTGGCTGGAGCTCAGAAGGAAGGAATGTGTCTGTGTCTGTGGTTCTGTAGAACAAGGGGTCGCATTCAAGCCCACAGAGGCTGCAAAAAGTAGGAGCAGCTGTTAGTCACTGTAGCTGGGAAAGTCCGCATGCTTTCTTGTGGCTTTTCCCTGTAACACAGGTCTTTGGATGGGCTTCAAGAGGGAAATAATTAACTATTTGGCCTTTCTCTCTTGCTGGCCAGAGTTTCTTTATCTCTGCTCCATGGCCAGGGTATCAGTGCAGAAGCTTCCTACTCTCCCCACTTGGGGCAAATGACAGAGCTGGGGATGGGAGAACTAGCCTTGCACACAGGTGCTTTGCTGAACCCAGGAACTGGGATCCATGCACCTGCCAATTTTTAAGTCTCTGCGAATCCTCGGAGAAGCACAACTCCTCCACTAGCTTCCCTCATTGTTGCCCTCTTGCAGATTCAGCCTCATTGCAAAAAAGTGCTGGTACTAGGAGTAGAGGATGATAGGTATCATCAGGACTAGCACTTTCAAGAACCTATGTATATAGGATGTTTCTGCTGGACACTCACATATTAATTCATGAAAAAAATTAGAACTTAGCATTGGACAGATTCTGGGTCTACATGAACTCATGAAACAGGCATGGTTCCTTCCTCAGTGAACCTCACTTTTAATCTTCCCAATAGCCCTATGAACTAGGAGATAGTACCTATCCTTGCCCGTTTTCAAACGAGAAATCTGAGGTCTGGGTAAGTAAGCAACTTGTTCAAGGTCATACAATCAGCTGAAACCAGAACTGAAATTAGAGTCTAGGATTTATGACTCTTCTATGTGTGGTCTTTCTATGACAACTTTTAAAAAATATATTTTTATTGATTTTAGAGAAAGGGAAAGGAATAGAGAGATAGAAACATTGATGAGAGAGAAACATTCATTGGCTGCTGCCTGCACGCCCCCTACTGGGGATCAAACCCATAATCTGAACATGTGCCCTGATCAGGAATCAAACCATGACCTTCTGGTTCATGGGTCAACGCTCAACCACTGAGCCACACCAGCCAGGCTCTATGACAACTTTAATAAGTGATATTCTGTGACCTCTCCATTTAGCCTTCTGACCATGGTGCAGACCTGTCTGGTTAATAATCCTGACTCAGACATGTCACATGTGTAGCAGAAGCAGCTGGCTACCATGAACCAGAAGCTCTGGGCTCCAACCCCTTGTCCATCAGCTGGTCTTAAGGGCCTAGAATTCTCACTGTTCTGGGGTTTCTTTCAGCTAAAGCACGTCCCCAGTTTTGGTGCTCTACCATTGTGACACCATTCTCTTAAACTGTATGTGTAGTGGTTTTCTTTAAAATAACTTATTTGAACTTAAATTCATCTTGAAAAGTAACATTGCATAGCTGCTATAAATTTGAAAGTAATATTGCTTGCAATAAGCACAATGAAAACAAACATTGCTTTTCAATTTGAACTTGAAGCAGCTGTCTTCCTGATGTTCTGCACCCTGAGTTTATTCTACCTCTATCTCTATCTCTCTCTATTTCTCTCTCAAGATAGTGGGGCGGGGGTGTGTGGAGATTGCCAAGAATTGAAGCTGATTGAATCAGAAAGATTAAAAGATAACTAAAAAGAGATACCTTCTTTTCTAGTGATTTATTGCCATGTAATGTCCTGGGCTAGGGTGACAATGGATTAGGCTATCATGCCTTACACATGTATCACCATGGGTTGGTTAACAGAGTGACTCTCAACCTAATCACACACCATGGGACCCAGTGGCGCCGATGCCCTGACAATGAGGCCTCTGAGCACTGACACATTTTGTTGAGAGCAGCTGGGGTTCAGCCAGATGACCTGGGCTTTGCCAGGCGAGTGGCCCAGGCAGAGTCCAGGGGAAAGTGGACTGAAGGCAGGGTGCCCTTGCAGTGCCAAGGTTATGATCATAGGTGATGGGGAAGCCCCAAGACAGGCTTGGCTCACTCTCGTCCTGCCCAGCCGGGGCTCTGGGAAGACCCCGAGGGATCAGGGCTGGGGGAGTTGGCTCCTGGGTCCTAGAAGAACTGGGAGGGGAGAGAAGCCTTGTTGGAGGCCTTCTTGCGTGGGCAGAGCCCTCCCATGTGCTGCCCATTTCACAAAAGAGAAGGGAAACCTCTCAGAAAACCACATGAGATGTGCTGAGGGTGGGGCAGAGGAGGTGATGAAAGGATCAGTGAGTGGAGTCAGGGGCAGCATCTGGCGTAGAGAGAGGAGACGCCAGCTCCATTGATGGGGCCCATCTGCCAGGCTCAGAGGCTGGGGTCTGAGGCTGTGGAGGCGAAGCTCATGCACCGAAGTCACTTTGCCTCCCCCTTCTCCTAACTGGTGTCCATCTGCGGGAGCAGCTGCAAGGCTCCCTCACTCCCCTGGGTGGGGAGAGGTCCTGAAGGACCGGGGCCTGGATGGATGCAGGCTGGGAGGAGGGAGAAGAGATGTGGCTCTTCCAGGTGGCCTGGAACGAGGCCCCAGAGGACCGGCCAGTTAACAGGGGTTAGCCTGCCTTTGGGGACAATCAACGTAACTGGATTTTCCCAATTTCAGAGTTTGGGAGGAGTCCAGGCTTTCTCTTGAAGACTCAGACACCAGAAAGAATCTGGCCCTGTGAATTGGCGGGAGGGACATGCCAGAGGAAGCAGATGTTGGCACGATGCCAGCCCAGCTCTTTTGGTAATTAGTGAGGAGAGGGCAGTAGAGCAGGGACCAGCAGGAAGGTGGTTGTGGCTGTTGCCCTCAGTCCTCGGCTCTGGGGATGAGGGGAGGGTGACGAGTATGTGGATGGGTGTGGACCTGGTGCTGCCTCCCTTTGTCTCCTTGGCTTGGCCTCATGTCTCCCTGCAGAGAGCCTGGCCAAGGATGTTTATAAGAAATGACCTTGGAAGACAAAGAGCTACCAGGCTGGTCCCATGATCTTCCCAGGGAATCCCCTTCCCATTCCCCTCGTGGCAGCACCCAGCGTGCAATGTGCCTGAGCTGGAGTCCAGGAGGCTCCAGCTGAGGGAACAGCCTGTTCTTTACGAAGATAGGGAGGCCCTAAGAATGCTGGTGCCAGCTCCCAGGGCAGGGAGTGTGTGTGTGTAATGAGGGAAGGGATAGCACACATTCACTAATGCCTGCCATCTGGGACGGTGTGATTACTGGCCCAGGGGGAGTCCTGAGGTCTGTGCTCTGAAGGGGGAACCGCATGTCCACGTGCAGGGGTCAGTACAGAGAGAAAGATGGTGCATGCTGGGGAAATGTGCTCACTTTGGGATAAAGAAGGTCACAGTGTAGAAAGCACTGAAGCCATCTGCTTGGGCACCTCTCTCCTCCCTCAGCCCTGCTCCAGGCTGTCAGCCACCAGGAGGTACCTGGGACCCGGGCGCAGCCACACGCGTGCTTCCTCCAGGGCCCAGTGCAGGCCAGGGCTTCTACACATGGAACTCAGCCGAACCGCGGGAGGTGGGAGCCAAGACTCCATGAGAGACTTGCCCAAACAAGATATTTAATTTGCTTGTATTCACTTGGATGCATTTAATTCAATGTTTATTTAGTGAGTCTCCACACGCTATTCAGCACTATGCTGGATGAAATATTAGCTAAGGGATAAAGATAAAAAAAAAAACCAAGAAGAAACTTCAGCTTTAGTTCAATCAATATGTTTTGTAAAATGTGTTAGAAAATGTGATTTTTATGCCTTTATCAGGCCTTCATTTACAGAAATTCAAATATCGCCCCCCCCCAAAAGAACAAGTGAGATGTGGAAGGTTTTGTTTTGCTTTAAATTTTCTTTTTTTTAAATTGCCCAATAGCTTTTTTCTTGTGCAAAACAACACCATTTTGCGAAAGGCATACAAAAATATGGTATAAAAAAAAGCTTGCTCCCAGCGTAATACCCAACAGCAGCTTAGAGAACACAAACTCTTCAGGTAAGGTGTTCGGTAGCCTACATCCCACCTGTTCTCCTAAGACAGCTCCAGAAGTCAGCTGGCTCCACAAAACCATGCTCCAAAAGGTCGAGAGGCTTTCCCCAAACTTCCATGGGGGTTCTCTGAGGCCAGGAAGCAACCACAGACACAAACCGTCATGCATAACAGGTTTGGAAGTGGCTGCTGGCTTTCCAGGGCCACAGACAGCCCTTTACCATCCTCCCTGCCCCCACATCAAGCTCACAGCCTGCAGGCGCCTGCTGCCCTGGCAGGGTTCTGAAGGGGCTGGGCCTTCCAGGCTAGGGGTGGGGGCCTCTGAGGTTGGCCATGAGACACCTGTAGGGTTGGGTGCCTTTCGCAGACCGGAGGCTGCACTTGGAATCCACTTGGAGGAGCCAAGTCCAGCTCAGGCAGAATCCATCCTGGTCCTTCTGAGGCGCTGGGTGAGTCCAGCAGCTCTCCCAGCAAGCACTTCAGTAAGGCCCCGGTTCTGGGAACAGTGACTGACTCATGTCAGGCTGGCAGGGGGCCCACGGTGGCGGCAGAGACCCTTGGAGTGGCACTAGGACAGGTTGGCGTGGCTCTAGTCTAGTAGAACGTCACACTTACCAGCCAGGATTAAGGCGAGAGGGAGCTGGGGAAGGGGAAGCAGTCCACTTCTCACCACTGAGGTGCCTGACATCAGCCTGGAGAAAGGATTCCAGGATGGAAGACACTTGGGTAGGGAACAAGTTCACAGCCAGGTCTGCAAGCTGTCCCCAGGCTGGGACCCACGTCCCTGAGTCTTGGGGACGTATTTCTGACCTCTGGGAAAGGGGCGCTGTAGAGCCCATTACAGAACCAAGGCGGAGGAAACAAGGAAGTCCCCTGTGCGGACGAATGGCCTCTCCCTCAGCGGAGAGGGCCCAGGGGAGAGGGTTTTGAGACAAAGACTCTAGAGGCCAAGCTCTTTAATGGTTTCAGGTCCCAGCACTGAGAGTGGGACGAGGGGGCAGACACTTTGGCTGGGTTCTCCTGGGGTGTGCCAGTGGCCAGCAGGTCGCTCACTGGCTCAAGGCTCTTTCCAGTTGTTCCCCTGGTGGGGGCCTGGAATTCTGCCTTGCCCTTGGCGCCCACTCCAGGCCAGGGCTCCAGGGAACCAATTCCAAGGGTCAGAGGGGAGGGGGCTTGGTGTGAAAAGGTGAAGGGATTGAGAAGTACACATTGGTAGTTACAAAATAGTCTGCTCTCTGAATCTCTGAATCTGTTTCTATTTTGTTTGTTCATTTATTTTGTTCTTTATATTCCACATGTAAGCAAAATCATATGGTATTTACCTTTTTCTGTCTGACTTATTTCACTTAGCATAATATCCTCTAGGTCCACCCATGCTGTCCCAAATGATGAGATTTCATTCTTTTTTTTATGGCCAAGTAATATTCCATTGCATATATATATCACAACTTTTTATCTGAGATATGGAGGGTTTTTGATGCAAGGAAGAGAAGAGAGTGGGACTCAAGTTTACTAAGCTTTGTCATATTAGATGTAAGACATTTTACATATGGTATTTCATTTAATCCTTGCAGTACTCATAGTAAGTGTATCCTGTTATTGCTCATTCGTACAGATGAGAAACATGATGCTCCATGAAGTTAAATGACCTGCCTGGGGGTGGAGAGGTCAGGCTAACAAATGACATATTTGAGGTGTGGTCCTGAGGTTGCTTCAGTGCAAAGCCATACCTCTCTCCTCTCTACCACACTTCCTCCCAAGACATCCTACAGACTGACCCCTTAACCAGAGCACTCTATACAGCCCACTGTCAATTCCATTTTAATGACAGGTAGCTCAAAACCTTAGAAGCATTGATAATAATTATTTTAACTCATCCAGTTTTGGAGATTGAGGCGTGAACAGTGAAAGAAAGTAGACTCTATCCTTGGGAACAGAGGTTAGAAAATCAAGGGCCCTGTCTCGTGCTTTGTGTTGTTACCATCCGCCTCAGAAATGTGCCTTCAATTGGAATCCAGTATTTTTCTTCTTCTTCTTGATTTTGTAATTCAAGTTCAAGGCTAGAGCCACCTCTAACCCAAAGCACCCATCTATGTAAGCACTTCTCCATTTCTTCGGAGTAGCTGGGTGTGGCTTGGTTTTCTTAGTTCCAGATGCCTGTGACTACTTAAAATAACCAGGTCACAGAGGCAAATTTAACCTCAAACCAGATCATTGGGTTGTAGGACATAACCTTTTTTTCCACACCGATGATTCATGCATTTAGCTATAAGTTGGTGGTTTGGGCCTCCTATGTCCATGTGGTCTCATTATTTTATCTTTTCAAACTTGGAGATCGTTCTTTATGATTGAATTGGGTCTTATAAACTGCATGTGGAAAATCGAACACTTGACATTCCTTCCTTTCACTCATTGATTTGGCAAATATTTGATTGAGTGTCTATTAAGCCCTTGGTCAAGGCCCTGCCTTTAAGGTGCTTGGGGTCTGTGGAACCCCAACAATGTGTTATAGTCCAACGGTATATCTGCTGCAATGGCTGCTTGCATAGCACACAGCATCCAGGGTTTCCAAGGGAGGGAAACTTGAGTTTGAATTTTCAGAGCCTGGATACTGCCGTTGCTATGTAAGAGGGTTTACCAGGGGATTTCTTTCTTTTCTTTTGAGCCAGGAAGACCTTAAGATACCACCAAACCCTCCCCAGCGAGCCAGGCACAGGTAGGAAGTTCAGACAGGTCTATGTGTGAGGTAGGATGGGCTGGGGTGGATTATCCTTCCTGGGCTGAAAGGCCACTGCCAGTGCAGTTTTCTTCGGCTTCGCATTGGGTAGGCAGCCAATTTCTTTCTGTCTGGAGGACCTGGTACAGCAGACTTCTTTTCTCAGCTTTGAAGGTAACCTTGGGGCTGTCTGGCCCATAGTCTGGTCCAGCTGTTTGAGGTTGGGATTTGGGGGCTGGACAGAGACCATGCCTTCTTCACACACCACCCATCACCCACGGTCTTCCCCCTGCTAGACTGTGGTCAAGTCTCAGACAGTTCAGGAGAAAGGGTGACTCACTGCACTGACCACTCACCTATAACAGAGAACCAGTGAATAATGAACAGAGGAGGAGCCCCTTAGGGCACTGTGAAGGAGATGGGGAGACTAATTTCTTTTCAACAATAACTGCTCTCACCCTCAGTCCTCAACCCAGCTACTGGCAGCGCCAGCGAAGCACAGAGCAAAGGGGCCTCTCTTGGTGGGGATTGTGTGTGTGTGTGTGTGTGTGTGTGTGTGTGTGTGTGTGTGTGTGTGTGTTTTGAAGGTGGAGAGAGCTACCTGCTATTATGCGAATAGAGTTCTGCGGGAGGCAGAGACACAAGAGTCACCTGGAGGCCAGTTCTTTGGGTTGGCTGGCACTTGAGATAAACTTTCAGACACTTTCCCACTCCCAAAAAGGGGAATGTGACTATTTACTTTCACCTAACCCCAACCTCCACACCATCCCAGGGCTTGATCTCTGACTCTGAAGTGACAGACAAGATGATAGATAAGAAAGCAGAGATGCATCGTCTTTGAGCTTTGCTGTTTTGATAGATAAAATACCTGGTTCGTGTCCAAGCTTTGTGGCTTCTAGTATTCATCATTCTTATCGGAGTGCTGTGAGATTGGGCTCATGTTCCAGAAATTGACTTTCCCATCTGCAAGAAAGGACTTGTTACCATGACAGCCCATAATGGATGTGCTTAGACTTCAATTTTCCATGTGACAAGAAGGAATGAGAGAAGGGGTTGACACAAGGGTAACACGTGTTGGGGAAGCATTACGGCTATCTGTTGTCTTTCATACGACTCTTTGGGCCACACAAATGCACAAATGCGCCTATATCCAGGCCTGACCCCTTTCAGAAACTCCAGTTTTTTAGAATTCACCAAAGGCTTTCTAAAAATGTAAAAATGCGGACTCCTCCATCAAGATCTGTTAGGTCCAGGTATTCATCAGGTATGGCAAAGGGCACCAAACCACCCCACAGTGACCGAACAAGATAAAGGGTTGTTTTCCATGCCACAATCCAGTATGGATCAGTGAGGACGGAGGCATCTATTTCACTTAGTCATTCTGGGACCCCATCTAGTGGTTTAATGATTCCCTATGACCCCACAGTCCTTTACTGGGTCTTCTGTGTTCATTCCCCAAATAAGGGAATAAAGTGAGAATGTGGAGAAGACACACTTGCTGCAGCCAAGAGGTCACCTTGTCACTTCCGCTCACATTCCCATCAGCAAGAACAAGTCTGAGGCAAAGGCCTGGGAAATGTAGTCTAGCTGTGTGCCAAGAAGGGAAAGGGAACTTGCAGAATTAGCCAATCCCAGTCAGAACCTTGGATGGGAACATAAGGACATATTGGTTACACGCATCCTTGGGAATTCAAATAAAGATGGCTTGGAGCCCATTTTCTTAAGAAACACCATTCTACAGGCACCTGTCTGAGTAATAGCAGGTGGGTGTTCACCCACTTTCAGATCATGGAGACTGGCTTGTAGGGGCAGAAAACTCAATACTCAAGGCCAACACCCACGGTTGCCCTACTGTGTTCTTGTCTGCGGCCATACTAGTAGCGTCCCCAGCTGCAGCTCAAGTCCTCTAATCCACATCTCAGGGACTCCATACAGCTCTCTGGGGTTCATATTCTTCATATATAAAGTGGACATGTGAACACATTACATCAAATAAACTAATTGAAGTGCCTATTACAGAGCCTGACATAGATTAGGCGTATAATAAATGTTAAAAGTAAGTTTTAATACTTAGCAGAAGGTGGTCAAAGGCACAAACTTCCAGTTATAAATTTAACATTTTATGGGGCCACCAGGAGTCAGGAAAGTGGGGCTAGTGATCTCCTGTGGGGTAGTACTGGTCAGGTGCAGGAGATGCGGGAATGGCCCCTGCCCCAGAGCCACACAACTCAGTCTCTTACACCCCCTGAATCTGCTTGGACCTCCTCAAGAGCCCTCTAAGAAAGTCTACACCAGGAGCCCAGGCAGCTGACTTTTCCGCAGGGTGTGAGCTCAGCAGGGTGTGGTAACAGAGTTGGGAGAGTGGGGCTAGTTCCAGACCCAGTCATCCTTGGACGGGGTGGGAGAGGGACTCAGCACAGGGATGCTGGCGGCTGTTCTTTCAGCGCTCTCCCAGCGTCACACAACCATGTCCTTCCTCACATGACTCCCGTCAACTCTGAGCCACCTTCCCTCCTCCAGAGCCCAGGGTTAGTGGCTGCAAATGAGATTTTGTGCACTGACCCTTTAAGAGGATGCCTGAGCTTCCAGCAGATTCTCATTTCTCCCTGGCAGACAGAATCCCTGCTGATTTTTCACAGCCAGATGTTACGTGGCCTCCTCTTCTGGGCTCTGATGCTCTGGGGTGGAGAGCCCAGCATGAGGTTGAGACCATTCTCTTCTCAGGGGAACCTTTGCAGCCGAGATATCCCTTCAGGTTCTCAACCATTACACATGGGTATAGGGCCAGCCCTTTTGGCGTCTCCACCCTTTCTACTAGTCTTGATGTGGATTCGTCTGTAAATCCTAGGCTATAAGACTTCTGTTCAGCTAGTCTTCAGTTGGTTATTCAGGTTGATGGATCTATAATTTAGTTGTAATTCCAGTTTTGTCTTGGGAGGAGGTGAGTGTAACTTCCACCTACCCTAGCACCATCTTGAATCTTCCTAATATTAATATTTCTTAATAAGGACTGTGGACAGATGTCCAAAGTTTGAATTTCTTGTGTTTTTTTTTTATTTTTTTGAATTAAATTTTTTTCCTTGTACTTCTTGAATTTCTTTTATTTAAAAAAATTTTTTTTTGTAGCTGTTAACACTCTAAGCTCTGGAGACATGCAGACCCTGGTCCAAATCCTCACCTTACAGTTGACCAGCCTTGGGGAATAGGAGACACTTTACTTAACTTTTCTTGACCTCAATTTTCTTATTTTTACAGTGGAAATTAGTATGAGTTTCACATGAAATTATTTGGAAGACTAAATTAGATAAATTCTTGTAAGGCATGTAACCTGATTCCTAGTAAACAATAAATGTTTACTGTTGTTGTTTAATCATACCCTCATCAACTGTACTGATAGGAGCTAAATGATCATTCATCTTGATTGTTATCTGAAGGATAATCCTTTAGATTATGAATATTGTTGGTAGTAAAATAGTATAAAAAGAGAAAAGGGATTTAAGAATAACAAAAAAAAAAATTATTTTGAGGACTAAATGAGATAAATGCTTGTAAGTCATGTAGCCTGATTCATAGTAAATACTCAATAAATGTTTACTGTTGTTGTTTAATCATACCATCATCAACTTTACTGATACGAGCTAAATGATCATTCATCTTGATTGTTATCTGAAGGATAATCCTTTAGATTATGAATATTGTTGGTAGTAAAATAGTATAAAAAGAGAAAAGGGATTTAAGAATAACAAAAAACCACTATGTGGACTCTATTTTAATGGGGGAAAATCTATATTTCTATGAAAGGGACTAAGTAAACTAAAAAGCTGAGATAGTAAATATTTTGTGTACATTATATTTAGAACTTTTCTTTTGTTCCACATGCAAAATACTCAATATCTATTACTTTGTGGTTTCAATGATTAATTTGGATTATACAATCTATAGAAGACAAATTTCCATACTTCAGATGTATTTTCCCTTATATATACATTTTTTCCAGCTCTGTTCAGGTATAATTAGAAAATAAAATCATAAAAAATAATTAAAGGTATTTAGCAGAAGACGGGGCTTCTAAAGGTTTCAGGAGAATGATAGGACCCATAACCCAGGGACAGAGTAGACCCTTGCTACTCAGTGTGGTCCAAAGACCAGCAACCTTTCCATCACTTGGAGTTTATCAGAAATGCAGAATCTCGGGTCCCACTGAAGGTCTACTAATTCAGAGTCCACCATTTAACAAGAGCTGCAGGTGACCCCCTCATTTAGTAAGATATGCATATAAAGGTGTGAGATTACCTGGGATAGAGGTCATCTGCAACCACTGAGTCCCTGCATTTGATGGAGACACAGTGAGGGGTGGGGGCTAGCACAGATGGCCGGGAAGAGAACCGATGATGATAATCACACTGGGAAGGTGCGGTTTTCGTGACCTGCTAGTTTCATATCCTGTTAGGACCTCTCTTCTGTTGTTTCTTAGAGAAGATGTCTCTTCTGGGCATTTCTGAGGTTGAGGGCTGAGCAAGGACAGACATGGGCCCAAGAAGTTAGACATGGACTGAGTGTTGGAGCTTTTATATCCTAACTGGTAACACCAGGAATCTAGAGATGATGTGGCTCAAAGTAGTTACCATGTGGGTGTAGGTTGTTATGGTGATGGAAGATTGAAAACAGATTGGACAAGATGTTGAAACAGTGGGGAAGAAAACCACCATAGTATACATTCTTCGAATTGTGTATAAGACGTCATAGCCCACTCCCATGGGGCTGGAAAGGGCATAAGTCGACAGCTGTAATGATAATAAATCTGTGATCTCTGTCTCTCTCTCAAGTTATCTAAATCCTGATAACTAAAATAAAAATAAATAAAATAGTATCCTTTAATTTGTATAGAGCTTTTCAATGTACATAACACTTTTTAGCCATTCGTTTGTTAGTAAATGTTTGTTGAACCCGACAGTGTATCAGAAACTGGGTCGGGTGCTGGGATTATAATGGGGAACAAAACAGATGCAGGCACTTTCCCTCTATGAAATTTATGCTGAAGTAGTTTACACTATGGTGGGTTTGGTTAATTTTTATTGAACATTTACTATGTGTCAGTCACTGTGCTAAGCACAGTAGCCCTAAGGAACCCTCATAATAGTTCTCTCAGGTTGGCACCTTTATTTTCTCTTTTACCCACATAGGATTAATAGGAGTGTCAAGGCTCCAAAATTCAGGTGACTTGCCCAAAGAGATCTACATAGTTGTGGGTGCGCCAAACAAGAACCCAAGTTCATGACTGTGATGCCCATCACTGATGATAAGCTTGATCTGCACAGATTCTGACAATGACAGTGGTGATGAGTCCTAGGGCTGAGTAGGATTTTGGAAACAGAACATTCCAGGAGCTTGAATAAGTTGGAGAAAGTGATGAAAAGATAGTGCATCATTTATGGAATTAGGAGCTGAGGGCCTTTGAGAAATGACAGACATTGCCCATGGTGGCTGGAACACGGCATCTGCAGGCACTGCAGGTAGAAAAGTAGGGTTGGAGGAGATTGGGAAGGGACTCGATAGTACTTCAAGGAGTTAGTCCTTTATTCTTTAGGCAACATGGAACCATCAACACAGGGGAGAGTGAGAAGGCCGATTTCTGTTTACATAAGATCACGCCCGCAGGAAAATGAACATGAATTTGGCACAATTTGGCAGGGATGGTGAGCAGTCACAAAAAAGATGAGAAAATGAGTTAGAAAGCTGTTGCTATACCCATCCCCAGCCTCCTCACCCTGTATGGTGAGCTAACCACCGTCTCTCAAACTGTAATGTTCATTTGAATCCCCAGGAAACCTGTTAAAAATGCAGACTCTGATTGAATGGATCTGAGATGGAGCTGAGAACCTGCATATCTAACAAGATCTTAAGTGATTCAGACCCTGCTTCTCTGAGGACTACACGGGGTGCAGCAAGATGCAGAGACTGGTGACAATGCACATAGGAATACAGGGCCCCTGCTACACATCAGCAACTTTGCTGAGCCCCTTGCATTGTGTGTTCATTCAGTGCTTGTAATCACAGCCAAGAGGCAGTTAGGATTGTTATCTCTGCTTTACTGTCAAAGGAGCTGCCTCTCCGAGGGGTTAAGTCACTTGTTCAAGTCACATAGACATTTTAGCCCAGTCTCTCAGAATTATTTTTTTATCATAGAGAACCAAAAAAATGCAATCAGGGAGCCCTTGAACTTCCCGTTAAATTTAAATTCTTTCTACAGAAACCCTGTCACCACATACTGACCACGAGAAAGTTTCAACCATTACTCACATCCAGAAGGAAGGAAGAAACAGTTTTCTCTGTTTGTCTCGTGACCACACTGAATGCCTTTAAGGAACTGGCCTGCATGATAGAAAGTGGACATAGGGAAGTCCACCAGATCCCTGAAGCAAGCGTCTTTAATGCTAATGTCTGATGCAGCGTCTTGGTGCGGTAGGGATGGGGGCCAGGGAGGTAGCAGCCATGATGGGCCCTGGTGGGCGAGAAGCCATTGGTTTCTCTGTGTGAACTCTCAGGGTTGGGGACAAGGCCTGGCAGGCAGCCCAGGAATGTCTTCTGATTTTCTACTTGGGAGATTCCAGGATTGTGTATAAAGACATAGCGCTCCAGTGTTATTAACTAATCAGTTGTTGCAACATCCATGTCCTGGCCAGATCTGTAACACAATCATAGGTTCAGCATCCAGGCTGAAAAATCCCATGGGAGCAGCAGGAGATGGAGAGGCTGGGAGGATTCCAACTGTCTCCCTCTCACTTCAGGGAGAGGCTTACCATCATTATTTGTCATGGTTTGGCCAGGAGGGAGCCAAAGTAGGCTTGACCCACAGAACAATGCTTGGGGATTGACTGTCAGAGCCCAGTAACTGGGGTGGCAGAGCAGGCTGTTGTAGAGGGAGAGAGAGACAGAAACATCAATGATGAGAATTGAGCCCACAACCTGAATATGTGCCCTGACCGGGAATCCAACCATGACCTCCTGGTTCATAGATCAACACCCAACCACTGAACCATGCCAGCCAAGCGAACTAGTGCTCCTTAAAGGGGCTTCACATCACTCTGGACCTAATAAATTAGAATTTGGGGAGTGAAGGTAGATTTTTCTTTTTAACATATTTTCACAGGATTCCTATGAACTTTGAAGTTTGGGAACTACTCATAGCCTCCATTAGAAAAATGGAGAACATGGACAATACAGGGAAGAGAATATAGGCTCCAGAGTCAGATGAACCCAGGCTTGGGCCCCACCCCTGTAGCTATTATCTGTGTGACTTTGTGGAGACCACTTGACCTCATTGACTCCCATCTGGAAGTGGGTGTATGATGCTCTCTGCAGAGGCTTGTTGTGATCATCCCACAAGACACTGGGTTTATAATTCCTGCTATGGATCAGGTGTCCAATCAATGTTTATGGACTTAAATTCAGCATCTCTCAGGCTGAGGGCATTCGTGGTTGGTGGGTGGAAGGACATGGGAAGGAGGGACATGAATGATGTAGTAGAACTTATTCTCATCATTTTTGCCAAATTATAGGTGTTGAGGTGGATGTAAAAATCAGAAACTCAGCTGCTTGAGACATGCATTTTAACAGAAATGGAAAAGATATAGATTGACCTTGTACTCCACAAATCTAAGTGCAAACGTGAGGCCCAGGATAGTCCCACGATGTGGCATAGCTCACCGAAGAACGAAGGTGACCTTGGGCTGCATGACTAAAAGTATAAGCTTTAGGATGAGAGAGTGAGAGATACACTTCTTTCTCTCAGCTTATCAGAACAGCCTGAAGACCACTGTGGGTGCGAGTCAGGGAGAGCAGGTCTTATCTTCAGAGGAGAGGAAAGAAGGTGGTAAAAGAAGCCAAGACCATATGTTTGAGAAGTTGTTTGGGAACCAGAAATGCTTAACCTAAATAAAAATAAGCAATGAAATTGCTGTGTGTAATGATCTGAAAGTACACGTTTAGGAAGCGGGCTGAAGGAACAGAATTAGGAAAAATAAGAGAAAACTGCAGACACAAACTTCAGTTCCTTATACAAGAGAATTTTATGAATGAGTTCCTCTGCCAAGGACATCAAAATGCTTTATGTCATCAGTCCTCCAGTGGCCTTGCCAAAGAGGCAATCTTTTTTCCATTTCTTCAGATGAGGAAACAGGTTCAGCAAGAGGAAGTGACTTGGCAAAGTGACACAGATCAGAGGGGGTGATCTTTTTCCACTGTTCCAGGCTGTCTGATAAGTACAGAAGCTTGAAAATGAAATGTGTTGACTTAGTAATTAGTTCCTTGTCACTGAAGGTGACCATTTGTCAAGAAGTCCATGGAAGGGATTTAATAAAAGCAGTGTAGTTGATCCTAGGAGTGAAGATCTTTGACTCTGGAATCATAGGCCACTTTAGTAACTCATTTGCTGAGGTTTTATCCTGCTGTTTCATAGGCCTACTATACTCTAAGTGTCTGTCATGGGGCCAGGTACCTGTTAGTGAAGGCCCAACAAATGAAGCTTTTATAATAGGCTGGAGTCTGTTGTGATGACCTTGGAGGTCCTCCAGTCCTGACAATGCACGGGCAGTTGTCTTCTGCTTATTACACACGGGCCAAGCCTTCCTGCCTCCATCTTTGAGATTCCTGGGGATCAGCTTTAACCTTACGTATCTACTCCCAGGTGCTTGCCAATTCCCAAGAGCTCACCCTGTAATCTCACACTTAGTGTAAAGGGTTTCCTTGCTGGGTTAAAGCCAGGATCACCAGGGAGCATGGAAGAGTAACACCCATGGGTGTTGCAGGTATCTTGCTTTTTGAAGTAGAAAGAGCATGACTTTGGATTTGAATCTAGTATCCTCACTGCTTGATCAAGATTTTATGCAAATCACTTAATAACATTGAGGCTCATTTTGCAAATTATTGAGTATGAAAACATCTCAAAAATTATGCAGAATCTTGAAGGGAAAGCATATGCACAGAAAAGACCCTGAAAAGACCCTAAGCTCTCACCTCTGGCTAACCTTGAGTCACTGAGAAGACAGCAAGGGAAGACTAAGGTGGAGTTGTAAATGCCTATCTGATGTTGAAGGTATAATCCAACACACACACAGAGCCCTTTGGCAAAGACTGATTGGTTCCAGGCATCTAAGGGAATCTCTGTGAATCACTGTTTACCAACTAGGCTAACTAGGAAGAGAGTTCAGTGTCCAAACATGAAAAAAACACATGCAGACTTTCTAGAGTTAGTTCAGAAAAGTCACTAAACGAACAAGCAAATAAAAAGTAATAACAATGCTTGGGGAGAGAGGAGAACCTGATTTTTAGAGTTGCCACATTATATTATTTACAATTTTCAGCCAAAAATTATGAGACACAAAAAGAACCAAGAATGTAGGACATATCCACAGGGGGTGGGGAAAGAAGTCAATATAAACTATCCTCGAGGGAGTCCAGATGTTGGACTGACTTACTAGACAAAGACTTTAAATTGGGAATTTTAAATATTTTAAAAATGAAACAAAATGTCTAAAGAACTAAAGGAAAGTATGGGAATGGTGTCGCACTAAAAGGAGAGTATCAATAAAGATATAGAAATTATTAAAAACAACCAAATAGAAATTCTGAAGTTGAAGATGACAATAACTGAAATAAAAATTCACTAGAGAAGTTCAACAGCAGGTTTGAGCAGAGGGGGAAAAATCAGAAAGCACAAAGCTAGGTACATTGAAATTAGCCAGTCTGAGGAACAGAAGAAAAAAATAAACAGATCTTTAAGACTTGTGGAACACTGACAATTTCACCAATGTATATGTAATGAGAGAGAGAGAGAGAAAGAGAGAGAGAAGAGGCAAAGAGGGAGAAGGAATATTTGAGTAAATATTGGCTTAAAAATCCCCAAATTTGAGGAAAACTTTAATCTACACTTTCAAAAAGTTCAACAAACTCCAAGCAAGATAAACAAAAAGAAATCCACACCAAGACACATTATAATCAAACTGTCAAAATCCAAAGACAACAGGTTAATTTAAAAGCAGCAAGAGAGCCTGGCTGGGTGGCTCAATGGGTTGGAGCATCGTCCTGTTACCAAAAGGTTGCTATTTGACTCCAGGTCAGGGCACATACCTTGGTTGCAGGTTAGATCCCCAGTTAGGGCACGTACAGGAAGCAACAAATTGATGTGTTTTTTTCCTCTCTCTCTTTAAAAATCAATAAAAATATATACTCAGGTGAGGATTTTTTAAAAAGCAGCAAGACAAAAGCAATTCATCACATATGAAAGTCCATCAACTGATGAATGAATAAAATGTAGTCTATCCATACAATGGGATACAAAGGAATGAAGTACCGATATATGTTACAACATGGGTACGTCTTGAAAACATCATGCTATGTGGACGATGCCCGAGACAAAATGCCAGCTGTGACATGAGAAATGCCCAGAAGAGACAAATCAGTAGAGACAGAAAGTAAATGAGTGTTGCCAGGTGCTGGGAACAGGGAAAATGACAGCGAATGGACATGGGTTTACTTTTTCGAATGATAGAAGTATTCTGGCATTAAGGAGAGGGGAAGGTTGTACAACTTTGTAAATGTGCTAGGACAACTGAATTGTGCAGTTAGAATGGGTGAATATGATGGTGTGAATTATATCTCAGTTTTTGGGGGTTCATAGGTTGATGCTCAATCATTGAACCACACCGGCCAGGCTGGCAAAGTGATTAGATAATGTATGTAGGGATCTATATCCCTGACTGTTACTTGGTGCATAAGTGGTATTCAGTGACTGTTATTTTTTTTCTTTCTTTTCACTTTCCACTGTGTGCCTTAAGGCTTAAGTCACTCTGGCCTGCTTGCGTCTGAGCGTCTCTGCCAGGGGCATCAGCTTATGGGGCTGGGAAGTCAAGTTTACAGTCTCAGTTTCCTGAAAGCCTGATGCCCCATTGGTCTCAGATTCAGTTTCATGCTTTGCAGGCACACGCAGATCATCAGAGCTGGAGATCATTCCACAAAGTTGCAGGTATTGCCCAACCCTCAACTGGCATGCCCAGGCAAGGCCTGGCACCGAGTGCCTGTCCGGCCCTGAGCTTCTGTTCAACTTCCTCTGTTGTCTCCCTTCCCTGCTGCTGCCTCCTCTGCCAGGGCCCCTCTGGGCCCTCCAGAGCTGACACAGGCCATGCGACCAGGGCCAAGCGACGCTGAGGGAGTCAGTGAGGGCTGTGCCTTTGAAAATGTGTGTGCAGTGGCCCAAAAAAGGGGAAAAAGTGCTACCAAAACCCAACCACAGCCATTCTGCATCTGCAGGCCTCTTGGGAAAGGGAAGTGCTGGCAACAAAGAGCTCGCTTCTTTTTCCCTTGTTGCGATCCTGCTTTTATTTTCTTTGGATACATACCCAGAAGTGGGATTGCTGCATTACGTGGAGTTCTGGTTTTAATTTTTTGAGAAACCTCCATACTATTTTCCATAATGACTGAACCAATTTACATTCCCACCAACAATGCACAAGGGTTCCATTTTCTTTTTTAAAAAACATATTTTTTATTGATTTTAGAGAGGAAGGGAGAGGGAGAGAGAGAGAGATAGAAACATCAATGATGAGAGAGAATCATTGATTGCTGCTTCCTGCATGCCCCGCACTGGGGATGGAGCCCGCAACCCGGGCCTGTGCCCTGACCAGGAATTGAACCATGACTTCCTGGTTCATAGGTTGACACTCAACCACTGAGCCACGCCAGCGGGGCAAGGGTTCCCTTTTCACTACCTCCGTGCCAACCTCCGTGCCAACGATTGTTATCTCTGATCTTTTCGATGCTAGCCATTCTTACAGGTGTGAGGTGATAGCTATGATAGTTTTGATTTGCATTTTCCTGATGATTAGTGACAATGAGTATCCATTCATGTACCTGTTGGCCAAAAGCATAAGCAACAACAGCAAATGTTACTAAGTGGGAGTACATCAAACTAAAAAACTCTGCATGGCCAAAGTTACCATCAACAGAATGAGAAAGCAACCCATGAAATGGGAGAAAATATGTGCAAATTATATATCTTGATTAGGGGTTAATATCCAAAATATATAAATAACTCGTACCCTTTAAGAACAACACAATCTGGATGACTGTGGGGGGTGAGGGGAAGGAGGTGGAAGAGGGCATAGAGGGGATGAGTGGTGATGGAAAAAAGAAAATGAAATAAGAATTAAACTTAAAAAACACTTAGAGAATAATAATAAAATCCAATTATAAAAGGTTTTTTTTTTTTTCCTAAAGAGATGCTCTGTTTTTGTTAAAGTTATGGGGAAAAGGGATAAGGGAAGTGAAGAGACTTTTTTCCAAAGAAGAGCTCATTTCTTGATGTCAGAAAGTGAAAGGGGAACTTCCTTTCTCAGAGATGACTTTTACTAGAGAGGCATTTTCTGTTTCCATTAGTGGGTGGAAGGGCTGGGAGGGGTTCCAGGGTAGGGGGTGTCCCAGGGGAGGGGGAAAGGAAATGGCAGAAAGGACTCGGTGCAGAGGATGAGCCCATAACGTTGGGGTCTTCGGTGACTGCAACTGTTTAAAATAAACATGGAGAGAACTTTGAGCATCTCATCCAGCTTTTCACAAAGAGAGAAACAGGGGCCTGGATAGCAGATGTGCCAAAGGTCTCTTAGGAAGCCGGTGGCAGGGCCAGTACCAGAGCCCGGGCATCCTGGCCCCAGGTCACGGTCTTTTCCCTCATGTCTGACGCCTCCCACACAGCGTATGGCTTTCAGATCCTGCCAGGGGGTCAACAGTGGTGCCATTCACTAACTAGGTGACTTCCCCAAACCTGTTTCTCCATTTTCCATGTGGGCAGAGTGCCATCCGAGTGTCACCAGCCGTGTCAGATGCAAACCTTAGAAAGGGTGCTAGCCTCTGCCGCAGCTCCCCCGTCACAGTGAAGCCCAGAGGGGGCCCCCATGCACTATCACCCGCATGCAAGCTTCACGTTCAAGACCCCAGGCTCTGCCTCTGCCCTGCTGGCTTGTTCCCAGTGCCCGGAATGCCAGGATGTGCAGTTGTCTCTGGGGAAGTGGCGTGCATCTCCATTCTTTGGGCAAAGGTCGGCAGAGAACCTGTCCAGGCCGTGTGGTTGTGCCTTATGAAGTCTTTAGGAAAATAACGCTTTATGTTTTTATTTAGTGTTCTTTGATGGACTTAGTCATAAGACTGTTAGGAGCCAGGTCAAAAGATTCCTCTGAATGACAGATGCCAGGCTCCGCCAACTGTGGCAGACAGGGTAGAGCTCACCAGATCCCGTTTGTTCCTTGACACTCCCCAGCTTCCTTGCCTTTGGGAGTGGGGGCATGTGAGTAGTTCCGGTCCATGAATGGAAGTGATGTCACTTCCCTCTTGAAGCTCAGGAGACCTATTCCTTCTTGCCTCACTCCGGAACTGATGACATCGCAGATGCTGGATCCAGGAGTGCATATGTGGGACTGAGTCCTCTTTCTGCAATGCCTGAGTGGCAATAAGCTTTTAGGTATAAAGCCACTCCAATTGGGGAGGGGGCATGCTTGTTATGCAGCACAACCTACCTTCTCCTGATTAATACAGCCAAACTCGACATCTCCTAACACAGTGATTCTCAACCTGTGGGTTGCGACCGCTTTGGGGGTCGAACGACCCTTTCACAGGGGTCGCCTAAGCCCATTGGAAAACACATATATAATTACATATTGTTTTTGTGATTAGTCACTATGCTTTAATTATGTTCAATTTGTAACAATAAAATTGGGGGTCACCACAACATGAGGAACTGGATTAAAGGGTCGCGGCATTAGGAAGGTTGAGAACCACTGTCCTAACAGAAGTGTCCTGACCCAATCAACCTCATTGGGCCTGGTTTCTTTTTCCCTCAAGTATGACCTCCCCAGGATGAGGCTCAGTTCCACAGCTGTAAGTCTTCTTGTAAGGATTCTCCATGAGCTCACCACAAGTGCCCAGACCTGTCAGAGCCTCAGGTAAGAGAGGGCTACCTTTTCACCACCGCTCTCCCTCACTGCTGCCCCCATTTCAAAGGTCTCTTCTCTCAACAACAGATCCCAACCTGGAGCCCAACCTTCCGGACTCTGAAAGCTCAAGAGTACAGAACGGCGTGTCTGGCCGTTTCCCTCAAATCCTCATGAGCTACAAATGCTGCTTAGCCATTGGCCTTATTTCCAGTCTCCTCCCATGGGGACTGGATATGTCCATTCCTCAGCACCATCCACACTGCCGTCTCTTCTTGCAGTGGTTCCAAGGTGCATCACGCCATCGGCAAACGTCACGGGGCGCTTTCTGGGAACCAGCTGGTACCAGGCTTGGGCATCTTCAGACAGGACTCTGTTTGCGTCTGGAGAGATCCCCTTGAGGCTTGGCCCGCCAAGCTCGTTCTGCCGCTCGCATCTCCCGTCACAGCCAAAGAGCTGGAGGGAGAAGTTCCCATGTTCTTTTAGGAGTGCTTCCTCCCGACCCTACCCCGGGGCCTTCAGGTGTACCTGGGTCTCAGGTGTGGCAGGAGGGGGTTCATCTCCCTTTCAGGGAACAGATGGTGGCGAATGTCAATGCCGATGCATATCCTGATGGCTGCCGCCTCCTGAGGGCCACTCTGGCTTCCATCAGCTTCAAAGAAGAATAGACCCGACCCAGCACCTGTTATGACAGCCTCTGCATTCATAAGCCAGGTATGGTCCTTCTAAAACCCTAAGTGTGTATCTTCAATGATGTGTTTAGAGACACTGGATATCGGGAGCACCGGAGCATCTTTCTGGGCAAAGTCCTAAATACTTTCATCAGCCCTATACCCTCAGCCTTGCTAGGTAGCCCAGATGAGGCGAAGTATCTCTTAGACTTAGCCAGCACCACGGATGTAAAGGTGACATGGCGCAGTGGTTAAGAAAGTGAGTGCTGGTGTCAGACTGTGTGGGTTCAAACTCCGGCTCTCTTGGATTTAGGCCAGGTCACCTTAGGGAACCTCCTTAACTCCATGGATCTCACGTTAATCATCTATAAAACAGAGGTGATAATTACACAGACCTTCTTGTCATGATGGATGCTAACTACTTAGTGCCTGCCCCATAGGAAATATTTGACACAAACAGTTCCCGTCTCCCTTCCCCTGCAGGCACTTCAATTCCATTCCTTTCTGCACAGACTTGCCCGTCTTATCTTCTCAGGAAATGGCTTTACCTTGCCACTCCCTTTCTACATATCCAGAGAGGCCTGGAGCCACAGAAGATATCAGTTTACAAAGGATATTTTTAAAGGCCCTTTTCTGGGCCCTGGGGACCCTCCAGGCTCTGTCCCCAACCCTGCCTGCCTCCGTTCCCTCTAACCTTGGCTCCAGCCATTCCCCCCAGGGCCCCCTATCCAATCCAGCTGACCTCTCCGTTCCCATCTAAGTTCCTCACTCGTGCCCAGGCTGTATTCTGACCTCTTGCTCTACCTCTTCAAGCCTTAGTCACCCTGGAAAGCTCACGCGAAAGGCTTCCCTCCTCCAGAAAGTCCTCCCTGACTAGGCAGAAATTCTGGGCCTCACGCGTGCTGATTAGTCACCGCCGAATTCATAGAAACCTCTGTGGTTTTGCTTTCACCGCTATCTGCATATGGCCTTCCTCCCAGCACGAGAGTTCTTTGCGGCACGCACTGTGTTTCCCTAGTTTATGTCTGGCATCCTGGAAAGGCGAGGCAGGTGGATAGTCAAGGGTCTGAGGAGACTCAAAAGGGTTGAGGACACCAGACGAAAGAGAACAGTGACCCCCCTGCATGCTTCCGGGCCTCCAATGGCAGGGAACGTGGTGGAGAATTCTTTGCTGCCCCTGGGTGTTTAAAAGAAGCTGAAGGATGGAGACACCCCTTTACAGCCAGTAGCCTCCTCCACTTGCCCACGAGGCTGGTGAAAGCAGTCATTTAGTAAATAGTGCAGTAGGTAAGGGGCTGAGATCCAGATCCAAACCCCAGGTTCCAAAGCCGGCTCCAGCTTTTACTCATGGTGTGACCTCAACAAGTCTGTCAATCTCTCGGAGACTCAGTTTCTCCATCTATCTTTAAAATGGCAGTAAAAACAGTCCCGACCTCATCCAGTTGTGAAGATTAAATGAGTTGATGCATGCAAAGCTACTTTAATGAGCCCTCTACATATAAGCTACTCTTGTGAGGTGCTTACATTGATCATTTTGGACAGTGTTATGTGGCAAAAAAAAGATCGGACTCTTAGGAACCTGTTCTCCCGCTCTGAGCCTCTGTTTGATTATGTTTAAAATAAAGAAAACCATATATGGGGTTGAGATGGGTATGAGATTTTGCTTATTAGGCATGGAGAACAGGGCTGGGCATGTATGGATGTGTCCTCATCCTCTTTCGTTTGTGTCTCCTATTTCTGCCTGGCACACTGGCTGGGCAGATATAGCGGCATTTGGAGGAAAGAAATAGGGAGAACTGCTGGGCACACTTGGTGTCTTTAGAGATTGGTGTGAGCCTGCTGCCACCTGCTGGATTGAGCAGGAATGGCAACTTTCATTGCTCTCTGGTGCCACCTTACGGTGGAAGAGAGCAGGTCTTCCCTGTTCTTGTTCTGGCTTGGGACCCTGCTCCTTCCTACACGCCTTGCCTCTCAATTTCTCTCCATGTGGAATACTAACCATGTGCTGGTATTTTATTAACTGCAATGCAAAAGGAGACAGACAATCTGGAATAGAAAAGTGGTGCTTACCCTTTAATGAACCTAAGGAATACCTGGGGAACTTTATTATTTTTAAATCAAATATGACGACTTATGAGGCTGAACGTATTTTTGCAGTTTTATTGGTCATTTGTAGATCCTTTTAAGTTAGCTGACTCTTGCAGTCTTTTAGCGTCTTTTCGTTGAGTTGCTTAAAAAACAAATTTGTCAGAGTCGTTCATATAGCTAGGATTTGTGTTGATTTTTCATGTATGTGTATTGCAAATATCACCTTTTATTCCTTAGGTTGACTTTTCACTCTTCTAATCGTGTCCTTTGATAACATTACTAAAATTTTAATGTAAATTAATACTTCACTTTTTCTTTTATAGTTAGGAGTTTTGTAACATGTTTAGGAAATCTGCCTCCTCCAATATCCCAAACATGATTTCTTATAAAATATTGTTTTAACCTTCACATTTAGATATGCAATTCACCTGAAATTTTTGTGTGTGTATAATGTGAGGTAGAAGGGACAAAATACATTTTTCAATTGGGCAAAATCCCATGGACCCAGAACCATGTATTAAAATGACTATTTTTTTTTCTCCACTGTGTTGGAGATGCACACTGCAGGAAAGAATACTGCACAGCACTGAGTATGAACAATTTCATACTATATTCAACAAGATGGACGAATCTGACACAGTTGAATGTAAGAGGACAGTCACAAAAGGGGGCAGGCAATGTGGTTATTATCTGGTCATATGTGCAGGACTCTCTGTGATCACTCTGTTTTGTTCCATTCATCAGTCTATCTCTTCTTGTGCAAACACCACGATGTCTTAGTGATTAAAACTTCAAAAGAACTGTCTGGGAATATCAGCCCCCCAGCTTTGTTCTTCTCTAAGATTGTCTTAGAGAAGACATGGGCTCCTTTCCATTTCCATCTACATTTTTATATCAGATTATCAATTACCACACAAAAGCCTGTTGGAATTTTGTTTGAGATTGCTCTTGTCTGGTTTTGATCCTACAAATAAACTTCATTTTGTCAAGACTAAAAAAAAAAAATCCCTTTAGAGTTCTGGTTTGGATTTTACTAATCCCATAATTTAATTTGTGGTATATTAAATTCTTTTTTTTATTATCTCATGGCTGTGAATATTGATTTCCCCACCAGACCATCAGCAATCTTTGGAGAAGGTGTTTGCCACATAATTATTTTGTTTTATATATAATTTTATGCCAGCCTATAGCCAAAGAGCATTTAACATGTGCTTCTGAAATGGACCTTATAAACTCTTGCAAAATGACCTTATCATGTGCTTTTATCAAGATTCTGGAGTGGATGCTCCTTGGTTTCTGACTTAATTCATTTGAATAAATTATTAAAGTATTTATTAATTTACCTAGCAAAATCACTACATCGTCTAGTCTTTTTAAAATGTTTTTTTCAGAGTGGAAGGGAAGGGAAGGGAAGAGACAGAGAGAAACATCAGTGTGAGAGAGTCACATCAATTGGTTGCCTCCTGCGTCCAGACAGGGACCTGGGATCTGGGCTGCAACTGAGGTACCAGCCCTTGACCGGCATCAAATCCGAGACCCTTCAGTCCGAAGGTCAACACTCTATCCACTGAGCCAAACCGGCTCGGGCTAGTCTTTTTTAAAAGCTTCCTTTTCCCTAGGGAGTTTTCAGTCCAGTAAAGATAGTGAACACAAACCAAGCATTTAAAACGTCATTTCTTAAGTGCTAGAGGTCTACAGCCACAGGAGTAATAAACTCTAGCTGAGAAAACACAGTGAAGTTCATAAATCCTAATGAAGTCGACAGTTGAGCTGGGTTTTGAAGCAGGAATAGGAGTTCTGCAGGCAGTTAAGTTCGGGAGTGGGGAAGAGGACAGGAAGCAATCTGGGTAAGGTGGGGGAGGCGGGGAGACATTAAAACAAGGAAATTCATCCCAGTCTGAGGAGCATGAGTGGTCCAGTATGGTTGAGGAATGGGGAATGGAATGAGAGACAGGTGACTCTGAACATGTAGGGGGTGGGGGGTCAGGTTATGAATGTTTTTTAAATATAGATCAGCAATTTCTTTTACTTTATTAATTAAGATGGCCAGTATAAGGCAGTGTCATGATCAGAATTGTGTTTGAAAAATATTGCTCTCCTAGCGCTGAGGAGGGTGTACTGTAGTGTGCGGAGGTAGTTAGGAGGCTACAACAATAGCCCTGAGCAAAGACACTGAAAATGGGATGGTTATTGCAGGTTATTTCAGAGGTAAAATCAATGAGTCTTGGTGATTGATTGGGTGCATGCAGGTGGCGGGAGGGTGTCTCAGACGTCTGGGTGCTAAGGTTATGGGATTTCACTGTGCTAAGCTCCAAATTGTCCCTCGGATCATTGGGTTGGATGGAGCAGCTATTCTGCACGTACGCCTGGGCGTGCCTCTGATTGGCAGCTGTATGAAAAGGCACAGCTTAATGCCTGTGGGACTGTTCTTTGCGCAGAATAAGCACATTTTGCCGCGTGATCTCCTTTTTTTTCAGGATTTGTGGGTTCTTTTGTCCCTTGTCCATCTGTAAATTCATTGCTGCTCTCCAGGGAGGAGAGAAGATGGCTTATTTCAGAAATACGAACCCAAACCAAAAACATTCCGTCCCCACTGCTGCTCTGAAATTAGTTTGTCAGACCAGTTGGCAAGGAATCTTAACTCGTTTAGCACAATCAGCTCATTTTTTCAGATGAGGAGGCCACATCCAAGAGAGGAAAGATGATGTGTTAGCCAATAAGTGGGATCCTGAGGTTTCTCTGGATGCGGTGGGAGGCCGCAGGTCAGCATGGTTATAAGTAAGCAATCAGACATGTCGGGGCTCTGCCAACTACCAGCTGTGTGACCTGGGGAAGGTGTTAGCTTTTTCTACTTCGCTACAAAATGTGAGAATTACATGAAAAATATGCATGCTGATAGTGATGACATATTTGAGTGCTCAGTGCATGTCAGTGATGATGAAGATGAAGATGACAGTGATGCAGATGATGGTGATGATGGTGATGAAGATAAAGATGATGGTGATAATAAAGATGATAGTGATGCAGATAAAGATAAAGATGGTGGCGATGATGAAGGAGATGATGGCGATGCTGATGTAGTTGAAGAAGCATGGGCGTGCGCATCAGAACACCTGAGTTAAAGTGTCTGTTATAGCTGTTTGATAATTGTATGTAAAACAGAAATAATAAGCTCTCGCTTGCACTATTTTGAGAATGAACTAGAATAACTTGTATATTTAAACGACCTACCACAGAGCCTGGCACCAGGAAGGTGCTCAAGTCTGTTTCCTCTCTGTGCCTGAGCCCAGACTTCCTTCTCCTCCTTTCCTTTCCCTCTTCGCTTCCTGTCGGTCCTTCTCCAACAGCAATCTTACTTTTTGTTGTCATATTACGTTGTCACGTGTTCATCGGCTGCAGATCTGGAAATACACATTGTTATCCCTGCACCCTCTCATGTCCACAGGTGCGAGTTCTTTCTCTGCAGGGTCTGTCCGTCTCCTCAGAAGCTTGAATGACCCCAGATACAGCTGCTCTGCTCAGCGCTTCGCTGGGCATTAACTTCAGGGCAAGGGCACCTCCTCCGGGGCGCCCGCCATCCCACCAGAGACGTGAGGCCGTTTGTGTCATCTCCCACCAGGTTCCCTCCTCTCCACCGAGGCAGGGCTTGGTGGGTGTAATGAATAATTTGCTGCTCGGAGCCTTGGAGCAGTTTCCTTGCTGCAGTAATGAAAGGGATATTTTATCTCTGGGCCGTGCTGTGGGCTTCCAAGAGTGAGAGTGGAACAAAACTCTTCTGAACCTCTTCCACGGAACCAGGCTCCTTTCCTTCATGCAACGAGGAAAAAACAAAACAAATGAGCTAGGTATTCAGGCATCTTTTGGAAAAGCAGCAGGTCTCCCGGCTCTAATACGCACAGAGCAGCTTGACAGCTCAGTGTGGCTGAGCACGACTGGAAATCAGGTCAGGGATTGTCACACGAGGAGGATGAAAAGGTCAGTAACCAATAGCGGGCATGTCCCTGTGGCTGCGACACGTGCATCCCGGAGCTGACGAGGACCAGCCCGGGGCTTCCATCTTTTCTGGAACCGCAGCATCCCATCTGTGTGCTTTTATGCCTTGATATCCCCAAAGTCGCTCTCTCCGAATGCCAGGGAGCCCGTATTTATTGTTTTAATTAAAACGAATAGGTTTGAGGGTTTCGAAAGAGAAAGTGGAAGATGTCCAAGGGAGTTGCAAAATCCGAGATGGGAAAGTGTGTGCCAGAGAGCATTAGGGTCACAGAACTCATTCCAGGCTCTCTGATTGATGCATGACAACTGCGCTGGCTCAGGGGAGGGAGGGAGGGAGGCGAATGGGTCCAGGAAGGGCATGAGCTTGCTTGTAAACCCTTTTCACATAGAAAAAAAAGAAGGAAGGATGAAAAAAAATAAAGAAAGAGGAAAAGGAGAAACATCGAAGCCTACATCTTTATTTGGTTTCCAAATGGACTCCATTAGACAGCAATGTGTCATTTCCTAAGTGCACCTGGAGATAGCTGTGCATTTATTTAGATAACTCTCTCCTCCCCTCCTGACCTTTATTACGGCTGCAAAAATTCTGAGTGTGAGGGATAAATAATGCATGCTCTCAGCCAGGAATGGAAAGAAGACCCAAGGAAATATTGCAGAGTACAATAAGCCACATTTCTTTCTCTGTTATATTTTTACTCCTGACCCACTTCCTCTTACCTCCATCCCCACTCCCCGCCCTCTGTTACTCACCAGTCAGGACCCCAAAATCCAGAAGCAGAAGTGAAGGAGAGCACAGAATCGGGGGTCAAGCTTGCATTTAAAATACTTAGAGCTCTGGTATGTCTGTCTGTGATCCTGAGCAAGTCCCCTCTCTCCTCTCCCCACCTTGGTGTTCTCTGTAAAATCTGGATTACCCCCTTCCCTCCCCCCCTTAGTAAGCATTGTAGCGAAGGCTTTGGAAAGGTAATGGATGCAGATATATGCAAATGAATCTCGTACCCTGGGGAAGAGACAGAAGAAAGAAAGAAGGTCTATTCTGATTAGTTATGAGTCTCAGACCTCAGGGGAAGAGCTGCAGGGGGCGGGGCACCTTCTCAGTGAGCCTGGAGTTGCCTTGAAGGGGTAGCTGAGAGCCCAGAACCCTGGTCCAGGCCTTCGATCCTCTAGGCTGGCTTCTGGGGCAGCAAAGCTGAGAGCCCTACAGTAACCTCAGAACGGAGAGCGTGGATTTCTTACCACATCCAGAAGCCCTGCTTCTCGCAATGATAACAGAAACAGATGAAGGGACAGAACTGAACTCTGGGCTCAAGCTAAACTCCAAGTGGACTCTTACGCAGGGATACCGAGTATGTCTGCACGTGTCTGCTCAGGCACGTCTGGCCTTTAGAAGAACATGGAAGAAGTGTTCCTGTATGTCTTTCTGAGCCTAAGCCCCTGCTTCTCTCTCTCTTTTTTTTTTTTTAAAAAAAACCACATTTTTATTGATTTCAGAGAGGTTTTTTTTTTTTAAAAAAAACAACACATTTTTATTGATTTCAGAGAGGAAGGGAGAGTGAGAGACAGAAACATCAGTGATGAGAGAGAATCGCTAATTGGCTGCCTTCACACCTCACACTAGGGATCGAGCCTGCAACCCGGGCATGTGCCCAGACTGGGAATCGAACCCCGACCTCCTGGTTCATAGGTCCATGCTCAACTACTGAGCCGCGCCGGCCGGGCCCCCTGCTTCTCTATAGGCTTTGCAGATGCCCTCTGATGCTTCTTTGGCTCCCCGTGCCTTGTCACCCTGTCCCTAAAGCACTAAATGTCACAGATGGATGAGACCTCCACAGAGGAAGGAACAGAGGGAGGTCAGACAGGAGTGAGCTGCTCAAAGATACAGCGGATGGCAGTGCAGGGCTGCCAAGCCTCCTGAGGTCCAGTCCTGGGGCTCCCCCACCCCCTCCATCATTGCTCCCATTCCAGTCTCGTCCTTTTCAGTGTTTCTGCTCTCTGTGTGAATCCCCATCTTCCTCCTAGACTTTCCGGGACTCCCTTGTAAAATTAACTCTCAGACCCTGATTCCCTCTACTGTTGATAGATGTGTAGAAAGGGGATGAGTCTGCTACAAACTTGCCTGGGTGCTGGTATCCGCCACGGCTGGCCTTTAACCCTAGGGGAAGATGGGCAGGTCAAGCACCCCTGTGGGCTCTCTCTCCGCTTTCGTCCACTGATGTCCCAATGTGACTTTGCTATGGACAGTGAGTGGTGCTGTGTCATCATCAGGGCACCCCCTTTCTTGTTCCTGTTCTAGTTTCAGTACCTATTTCGGAATGACTGTCTCACAAAAGGGGTCAAGCTCACAGAGGGGCACTGGCTTGCCCCGCGTGATGGACTTGGGACCGAGCTGGGGTGGAAGTGTGGTAACCAGTGAGCCAGGCTGAGGATGTGGAGAACCTCAGGGCTGTTCCTATCACCCAGAGCAATCCTGGACTCAGGCAAAGGGTGAGTGGAGAACTTGCTCCCCGGCCGCCTGAGGAAGTCCTAGACTCAGCTTCTTCCATTCTTCCTTCCTAGTAGAGGCAGTCTTGCCGTTTCCATGGCAACTGAGAAGCTCCTTGGGTCTCGCTGAAGCACTGCTTGGGGAGATGTGGGAGAACGATTGGTGGGGTGGGGAGATACAGAGGCTGAGATGTGTAAATCGTCCCATTTTATTCTCCGCTAACAGGCTCGAACAGGGATTTCCCCCAAAGCAGGTCCAGGATCATAAGGATCGTTTTTCACTTTGTGACCTCCAGGTCCCAAATGCCCATCCTGACCCTCACACACCTGCATAAATTGAGTAGAGATCTGCACCGGATGGCCTGTGGCTTAGCTTCCTGTTGTGGCTTTTGTCAACCCTTAGGCATCTCCTTCTCTCTGCCCATCTTTCTTCTCTATCCTTTTCTTCCTGTAGCTTCCTCCCCAAGCCTCTGGCGGAGGCCAAGTTTAGCACCTGAGTCAGGGAAAGGCGTGCTTCTCTCCTGCTGGGCACCAGAGGGAACAGTACATGTGAGGAGGAAACTGGTCTTGCAAGGCAGGTCAGGCCATAGAAACTGTGAACAATGCACTGCCCTGGGGGGCGGGGGGGGGGTCATTATTGCTGGCCCCAGGACAGATCATCAACACCTGGGGGCCTTCCTGTAAGACACCTGGGGGCCTTCCTGCAGGGCCATGAAGGGGGCAGGGGGCATATCTGCAAGACAAAGACCCCAGAGGGATATATATAGACAGGCTCTCTGCATGTTTCTTCACTCTGATTTGGTAATTATTCCCGGAGTCCATTAGTGTTAATAAATGGTGTCCCTCCCTTTCTCTAGGAAGCGTGCTTGGTATTTCTTTGCTCTTTGGTAACACATGTGGCCCAGAGTCAGACCAGTGTCTGACTTCCCAGCCATGTGACCTGGAGCTTCAGTTTCACCATCAGTAAAATGGAGATGATACTATTGCCTCTTTCTAAGGGCTATTGTGAAGGTTAATGAGTTCATACACGTGGGTCACTAGAGCAGAGCCTGTCATGTTGATGGTCCTATAGAAGTAAGTGACCTTAGATCTAAGTATGTCTGGGACAGTCTCATTCCAAGCATTACTACTGTCCCTGTATCAGGAGCAGTGCTCTCTTCCTATTTCAAAAGTATTTGGAGTTTGGGTGCTAACTATTATTGATATATATAACATTTATATATCATATTTACATATATATGGCACTATGCATACATGCGATATATATATACTATATAGTGTTAGCTATTTTACTACTGGGTGGTGACCCAGTCTTTTAAGGATGGACAGGGTTGGATGTCTCAGCCTAGAAAATGAGACAGGCAGAGTTTGGCTCCAGAGCTTCTACATTCAACCAATTCAGGTCCCACTACCCTTATCTCAGGAGACAAAGAACGCTCTGTAACACTGAAGTTTTGCTCTTCCCCACCCCACCTGCCAAGAATCAATAGGGGTGCATCCCACGGCGGCCCCACCAGTAACCCACATTCAGAAAGCAAGTTTGGGAGTTGCTCACTGCTTCGCCTCAGGCCCGATCACTGGGGTCAGGGTGCCAGGAGCACCATGGCAGCAATGCCACACGTTCCTGGATAAAAGAAAAAATATCCAGCAACGACCAAACTTCTCTCCTCCCTGGTGGGAGGGCTGGGCCAATCTTGGCAGGTTTCCAAAGGGACCATAGAGTCTTCATGTTGTCAGAGCTGTGGGCTGAGAGTTCCACTGGAGCAAGGCCTTGGCTCCCTTTCTCACCAAGTCCTTTAGGTCCTTATTACCTCAGATCATTGTCTATCTATATCTATCTATCTATCTATCTATCTATCTATCTATCTATCTATCTATCTATCTATCTAACTATCTCCCTATTTCCCTGTCTTCCTATCTCCCTATCTTTACCATCATCATTAGAAAGACTGCTTGTCACTCTAATAGCTTGGACCCTGGAGTTAAACCTCAGGTCCGCTACTCACTAGCCATGTAACTTTGGGCGAGTTCCTTAACTTTTCTGTGCCTGGATTTCCTCGTCGGCAAAATGAGGATGATACTGTATCTACCCCATAAGGTTGCTGTGAGGATTGAAACCTAAGCATCTCACGCGCCCAGCACATGCTTGGCACACAGTGAGTGCCGGAATAATCATTGCGGTCATTGGTGCATTATTTTCTTGTGATTTTCCTTGTTAGGGAGGATTCTGATATTCTCATCTCATCCCTTTGGTTATCTTAGTATGATTTTAAATGAAGAGAAACCTGTTCCCATGTTGTTAGGGAGAATACCCCGACCTGTTCAGGCCCAACCAACGCTGCCTTCACCACTTTATTACACAGATGGGGCGGGCCAGGAAAACAGAACTCAGTACAGAAAGGAGTGGGACAGCCTCTATTCCTGTTTGCATTTTAGAGAATGGAAGTGGCAAGAATGGCACAGATTTTGGAATTATCCCTTTGGTTATCTTAGTATGATTTTAAATGAAAAGAAACCTGTTCCCATGTTGTTAGGGAGAATACCCTGACCTGTTCAGGCCCAACCAACGTTTGCATTCACCACTTTATTACACAGACGGGGCGGGCCAGGAAAACAACTCGGTACAGAAAGGAGTGGGACAGCCTCTGTTCCTGTTTGCATCTTGGAGAATGGAAGTGGCAAGAATGGCACAGATTTTGGAATTAGACAGACCATGGTTTGAATTCTGGATCGTCTGTGTTACCCACATGACCTTGGGGAAACTATCTCACCTCTGTGAGCCTCACTTTATTCATCTGTAAAATAGAGAGAACTGATGGTTGGTGTGAGGGTTAGTGGGTACAGAAGCTCCCAGCAGAACTTCTGGCATGCAGCAGGTGTTCCATAAATGCTGATTTCCCGTCCCCCCTCTTACTAGACTGTAAGCTCCTTGGGGGGTTTGGAATTAGACTGTGGTTTGACTTCTGGATCGTCTATGTTACCCACATGACCTCAGGGAAACTATCTCACCTTTGTGAGCCTCACTTTACTCATCTGTAAAATAGAACTGCATGGTTGGTGTGAGGGTTAGTGGGTACAGAAGCTCCCAAGACCATGGTTTGAATTCTGGATCGTCTGTGTTACCCACATGACCTTGGGGAAACTATCTCACCTCTGTGAGCCTCACTTTATTCATCTGTAAAATAGAGAGAACTGATGGTTGGTGTGAGGGTTAGTGGGTACAGAAGCTCCCAGCAGAACTTCTGGCATGCAGCAGGTGTTCCATAAATGCTGATTTCCCGTCCCCCCTCTTACTAGACTGTAAGCTCCTTGGGGGGACTGGAGGCTGTGTTTATTCACTGTCATATGTCCCAGCTCGCAGCACGGGGCCTGGAACTGAGCAAACAGCCGTAAACACTCAGGTAAGTGAATGCAGAACGAATCGACTTTTCATGCGTTACATGCCTCTTTATACATAAATATATTAACTTCCTGCTTACTGCATCATGGCTAATCACTGCCAGAGATGAAGGCTTTGGGGACTTAATGATTTTTGAAAACTATATTCAAGGTTAAATTATGAGTCAAGCCAAGACTCTAAACTGCTGGAAGCAATTTCCTCATGTTTCAACAGTTGCTAGGCTTCATCTGCTTTATTTGTTGAAGCCTGCTAACCCCTCCCCCGCCTTCTCCCTGGGCACATGGAGGCAGCACCTCGCTGGGTTTCCCTGCAGAGGAAACAAAGGCGGAGAACGCAGGTGAAGGCTAAGTGCTTCCGGCCCTGTGGCTTCAAAGGGAATTAACCAGAGGGGAGAAGTGTTTGTCCTCGGCACCCGTCCCTTCATCTCCTGGCTTCTACAGTTACTCACCTGTGTGTGAGGGATGGGGAGCTAAGGCCGATTTGGAAATCGGCCCTTCTTCCAGGCCGATCCACAGCCTCGCCAGCTCAGGAGCCTCCGCCCGGAGGGGAGAAGTGTTTGTCCTTGGCACCCATCCCTTCATCTCCTGGCTTCTACAGTTACTCACCGTGTGTGAGGGATGGGAAGCGGAGGCCAATTTGGAAATCGGCCCTTCTTCCAGGCCGATCCACAGCCTCGCCAGCTCAGGAGCCTCCGCCCCCCTGGCACTCTATGAACAGCTGTCTCCTGGTGGGGCAGCAGGGGCCGGTGACAGTGGAGGTGACTGAATTAGTCTTGGGCTGCTCCGGCATATGCCTTCGTGACCATCTTCTTAGTTTTTCTGGGGCACCTAGGATGTCTTTGTCTCTCTTCAGGTGTTTCTATTGAGGAGGGATTTGGTTAAGTGAATAGAGCAATGGTTGGGAGGTATTTTGACATTTTTCTGGGGCCAGGGCTTTGTTTGTTTTGCTTTGTTTTATATTTTTTAAAACGAAGACTGTGCACCTGGTCATATCCAGCTGCAGTCGTGTAGGAGAAAACTGTGCAGCCCTTCTCTGTGAAGGAGAACCTCGGGGCACGCATGGAACAGACCTTCTCTTTTGAGTGGAACCTGGGTGCTGTGGGGAGGTGGTGACAGGACGTTGTGTGTGTGCTGTTGGAGGACGGACTTGGCAGCAGCTGCCTCTCTCTTTGTCATCGCAGGGGCCTGGGACCGTGTGGGCTGGTCTGCCAAGGGATCCTGTAGGCCCACGTGGCTGAGATGGTAACCCTGGTCCTAGAGGCCTGTGATGAGGGAAATCAGCAGAATGGAGAGTGGTGCCCCTCGTCAAGCTCACGGACTGGAGAGAAGGGGCCATGCAGACTGGTCAGGGAGACCTGAGCAGGTGAGTATGTGAATGAGTCTGGAAACTTCTTAGCTCCTGACTGCCCTATGCGTGCTTGTGAACTAATAGAACTAAACTCTTGACTTAAGCACAATTCCCCTATTGAAGCCCATACAATGATCTAGGCCAGCACCTGCGGGCATCACTTCAGCTGTGGTGGGAGACCATTCTTCAGCATCGATCCCTTGTGGTGATGAGGAGAAATTGCACTTGTAGTCAGGAATTTGCACTGATACTCAACAGGCAGGTAAGGCCTGGATTTCTTGGGTAAGTGGTGGGAATGAGTCTAGGGGAAAAAATAACAAGAGAGAAGGAGGGAGATCTGGACTTCATGTTGATTAGGAGAAATTGCTTGAGTAATTCATTTCACAACAGTAAAAACACGAGACTGTAAAAATGTACCCCAAATTGGTGAAATAGTTCCGCCCAGTTAAAACCTTATATAGTGCACAGCACTTTGCACTTAGTTGGATTTCAATACATGTTTGTTGAATAAAGAAAATAGATGGATGGATGGAATTAACACTCATGGAAACTCACACTCAGTGGCAAATACAGGGTTTCCCCCCAAAATGTACACACACTTCAACAGCTGATAACTCAATTTTGAAAATTAAATGTACTTTAATAAACACTGCCTTTCTAATTATTCCAAGTGTGTGTGTGTACATTTTTGGGGACACCCTATATCCTCCTCCTCATTTCACAGATGAGCCATTCAAGGGCCCAGTTACAATGGCAAATGTTGCAAACAGTCTCTGGACCCAGCGCTGACTCTCAAGGCCATGCTGGTCCTTGGCCAGGTGGAGGCTGCAGGAATGTCTGCTATAGCCCCAGGCATGGAACCGTCAAGAGGATTATCTGGACGTGAGTATAGTTCATGCAGGGCTGGGAATAGAAAAAGCGACTTCATTGAAATAAAGTCAAGAAAGACCTTTACCAAGTGAGAAAAATCTGGTTTTCTCCTAAGAATTATGATCTAGTGTGAGAATTATGGTGCTGAAAAACCCCAGCGAAATAATCACCTACAGTTCCTTTGGGGGGGATGGGAATAGAGGAGAGAAAGTACGTCATAAAATACATGGAACAAGAGCCAGAAAAACAAATAAACAAAAAAAGGGCATGGTGGGAAAAGCAGAGAGGAAAAGAAGAACCTTTTGCAAAAACAGATACTTTTAGATTATTAAGCTGCAAGAGACAATTAAGTGCACATGGGTGAATTTGCAAGGAGTCCTGCCCAAATCACACGAGGTTAATTATGTTGACCCCCATTTCCTGCTGTCACACTTGACTGAGAGCATCCCGGACTGGAGAGGGCACCACTGCGCTCATCACATGTTTACAGACACTAATGACCTCTCTGGAGTGTCGCTCAAGTTCCTGGAGTACAGCTGGAACTCGAAGCAAACTGGCATTGCAGCAATGGCTTTGGCATCATTGCTCGTGGTTTCTGGTCTGTTTTGGCAAGAAACACAAGGCGCTGTTCAGGCTTCTTTTTCCCTTTTTCTTTCTAAGGGCCCGTGGTCCATCTTCAACAGCAGAGCATGGGTGACTGTGGGAAGCTCTTTTTGTGGAAGCAGGTGTTAGACCAGCCCGAGGAGGGTGGTGGGTATAGTACCCAAGAGCCAGGCACCTGGGAGTAAACTGGTGAATATTTGAATAAGTGGGTGAATATGTGCTGAAGCTTTGTTTCTTTGAGGGTACCTTTTTTTTTTCTTTCTCTAAATACATAGTTTTGAGCTTTTCTGATGTATGAAGCTCTCTGCTAGCCCTTGAAGCTATCGTGCTCAATGGGGGCATGTTCTGTATCCTCACAAGGTTTCCAGTTAGTGGGGCAATTCTCCCATTTGACAGAGAGAAAATGACATAATGAGGCCTTCAGACACCAGAGGCCTGACTTGTTACTTTTTAAAGAAATTCTTCCACCTCTGGTCGGATATCTGTTTACACAGAAGACCACAAGACCTGGGGCACTTTTGAAAAATCAGAACAATTGTTTGTTTGAAGCTCATTCGTTAATTTCAAGAAATATTGATCAAGCCCCTGTCATGTGCCGCGAGCTTGTTTTTGGTGCTAGGGAACTGGCATGAATAGGCAGCCCCAAATCCTTGCCTTCTAGGAGCTCATATCCTAGCTGGGGAGGCAGACAATACAAGAGAGAAATCAGTAATATAAGAAATATCGAGGACGTTCCATTGTAACAGGTGCAGGGCATGGAAAGACTTTTAGATTTTGCTCTGAGATGGGTTAAGTCAGTAATTCTTCTTCATATTTCTCTCATTTCCTGTTAAGATAAACAGACCCCTCAAGCCTTCTCCATTTTCCCAAGCACATTTCACATGCCTTAAGGAGCAATTCTGACATGTGCACACCCACCGACCATTTCCTAATGTTCAAAATGCCATCAAAGCCATGAACGAATGAATTAACTTCCATGCCCCTCCAGGGCCTCACCTGTCGGATGAACATCACAATATCCGTACGGCGGTTGCACATCAGGATAAAGTGGATGTGGAAACAGCCTAAGCCCAGGGAATGCTTGATCACTGTTTCTTCTGAAATCAAAATAAGGTTGTTTTCTGAGCATCTTTTGGGGCTTCAGTAAACGTAGGTTTAAATACAGATCCGTGGGCTGTGGTGTTTCTGAAAGGAGGGGGAGCTCAGAATGAGCCCTTTCAGGGGAGGGAGGACCTTCAAGCAATTCACCACAGGGCGTAATGGCCCTGTCAGAGTGCCCCTCCATCTCAGGGCCAGACCCTGAAACCAGCTGTGAGTTCTCTCCTTGCCCATGGGACCCGGGTGGACCCTGGCATATGATTTTGATGGTGCCCTGCTTAGCTGCTCTCATGTTTACACCTGGATTTGTGACTGCACACATCCCATTTGCAAGGGGACAGGGTGAGTAGCATGGAGACCAAAGAAAGGGCACAAGTCCACAGGTGTGGTTCCATGTCCACTGGGTCCCCTTTGACAATCCTATATAATAAAGAGGTAATATGCAAATTAACCCTCACGCCCTCACAAGATGGCTGCCTACAACCAGGCTGGCAAGGGGGTTAGTGAGGGATGACCAAACAACTGAACGAGCAGGCTGCGTGGGGTGAGCAGGCTGGCAGGGGGGTTAGTGAGGGACGACCAAATGACTGGACAGCAGGCTGTGTGGGGCAACCAGTCCTGCGGGAGGGCGGTGAGGGGTGACCAAGCTGGCTGGGGGGCTGTGAGAGGCGACCAGGCCAGCAGAGCAGGGCAGTTGGGGGTGACCAGACTGGCGGGGGGGGCAGTTAGGGGTGACCAGGCCAGCAGAGGG
>NW_005369902.1:1426023-1438850 GCF_000412655.1 Myotis brandtii
GGGGGCAGTAAGAGGTGACCAGGCTGGTGGGGGGTAGTTAGGGGCGATTAGGCTGGCAGTTGGGGGCAACCTGGTCGGCAGTGGGGGGCAGTTAGGGTCAATCAGGCCAGCACGCAGAGGCAGTGAGGGGCGATCAGGCCAGTAGGGAGGGGCAGTTAGGGGCGACCAGGCCAGCAGGGAGGGGGCAATTGGGAACAACCTGACTGGCAGTGGGGGGCAGTGAGGGGCGATCAGGCCAGCAGGGGGACGGCAGTTAGGGGCAACCAGGCAAGCAGGCAGGTGAGCGATTAGGAGCCAGCGGTCCAGGACTGTGAGAGGGATGTCTCCCAAGGTGTCCCAGATTAGAGAGGGTGCAGGCTGGGCTGAGGGCCCCCCTCCCATGCACAAATATCGTGCACCAGACCTCTAGTCCTATATAATAAAAGCCTAATATGCTGAGTGTCTGACCATTCGTTCTACCGTTCGACCAGTCATTATGATGTGCACTGACCACCAGGGGGCAGATGCTCCAACCAGTAGGTTAACTTGCTGCTGGGGTCCTGCGGGATCTCTGCGGTCCCTCTCACAATCCGGGACCCCTCTGGGGATGTCAGAGAGCTGGTCTTGGCCCGATCCCCGCAGGCCAGGCCGAGGGACCCTAGTAGTAGTAATAACAATGAGGATGTTAATAACGATGCTATAGTCACTGGGTTCTTCTTAGATACTTGTCAATACTTTATATGATTTGGCTCACCAGATCCTCCCAACAGCCCTAAGAGGTGGGTACTGGATATTCCCATTTTACAGATGAGTCACCCGAGGTTTAGACAAGTTACACAGCATGCTTCACGTAACAGAGCTCCTGTGGTAGACTCAGGACTTAAACTCACAGCCATCTGACACCACACGTGAGCCCTTGACCACAGCCCTCCACAGTCTCACGAGGCACATGGACAACAGTGTGATTCAGTTACCCTGGACTCTCACTGGAAGCTCTTCCCACACCTACAGTGGAACCAGGGGCAATTTACTCAACATCATTAACCTTAGTCTCACTTCCTCCTATGAGGTTATTCTGCCTAATCCTCATAGGAGGAAGGGAGATCTTGGCTCCCAGTACATTCCCTTTATGGAAATTCTATCTGTATAGAAACGTAGGAGGACACTTCCATGTCAGTGGTATGCAGCCCACAGCCCCCTTGATGCTCAGACATGGGTGCATTTGCTTTAGAATTGGGATTGCCCACCAAAGCGCTTGAGTGTTGGCATTATTTTCATCAACAACTGCAAGGACCATTGGATTTTAATGCCTCTGTGTAGGACCACAGGTATTGCTACTTTAAGTGAAGACTGAATGTGGTGGTTTCAGGTGGCAGCCTCAGGATGTTTTCCCAGCAACGTTAATTAAATGTCCCCGGTGCTCTCCACGTGACTTCCCCATCTCTCACACAGTCAGGCTTGCAATGTCATGTGCTCTCCCTTGGTCTATTTTTATATCATCACATAATAATTTATCCCCTAAATATATCCATCATCCTGGACTGCATTTATTTTGTATGAAGTCTCTTGCCTGCCTCCGGTAGTTTAATTGGTGTTTACAGCACTCGCTGAGCAGCGGAGAGCATAGAATTACAAGACACGGGTCCCAGTCTGGACTCTGGTGGCGTGGCTGCTCTGGGCAACTCTCTCCTGTCAACTCAACTCAGTGTGCTCACCTATAAAATGGGAGCCAGACTAGGTTCCGCTCATGGGTAAACCAGGCTTAAGTGCTCTTGATGACTTCCTCCAACAACAGTGGATGGTCTCTCTTGCTTACTGGTGTCCTCCCACACAGCTTTCTTAAAGGGACCAGACCAAAGTTAGCAGGCAATGAGTCCCAGCTACGCTGAATGTATAAAAACAGACACAGAAAAAGGAAACACACACACACACACACACACACACACACACACACATATATGTATATATTTATATATAGAGATAGAGGGCAAAGACATCTAGCTCATTCTCATTCCTTCCACAATAAGTTCTTGGAAACCCAGCCTCCAGTGGCTTTTCTGTGGCCTCTGGATGACACACACAAGGACACATAGGGTCTGGAAGGACCTCCCACGATAGCTCTCCGACCGAGCCTGGTAACTTCCTCCAGGCTCCGTCTCCTGCCCATCCTTCCTGCCGCTCTCTTCATGCTCTGCAACCCTCATTGATTTCCTTCTCCCTAGAGCCAGCTGTTCTTGTTGTGGCCAGTTGACGTGGCACGGCCACGCTGCCTCACTGGGCCATAGCTCTGGGAGGCATCTGTGGGGAAGCTGGACTAGGATAAAGGCAGAGTGGAAACAGCATGAATTCTGGGGTCAGGAAACCGGGGTTTGAGCCCCAGATCCTCCTGCTATCTTCTCAGGGTCCTTCAACTCTCTGAGCCTCAGTTTCTTCTTTCATATCCTGGAAACCATGACCCCTCTTCTGCTTACAGAAATCTAATGGGGTCATGCCTGCTAAAGAGCCTCCCATCAAATGTGGTACAGGGGCCACGCTTTTTACACCTGGGTTATTCCCTGGTGGTGCCTACCTCAGAGTTGGGCACATTAAAACATGTGTAATGAATTGGGAGTGGAATGCATACAGATGCAGAGAAAAAGATGAACATGGTGATCAACATAGATGCATTGCTCCTTTTTCCTTAATCTTGTTTTCCCCTTTCTTATTCCTATTTCATTACTTTTATTTCACGTTGTTTTATGAAAGAGCTAGGGAGCAAACACATTGAATTCAAATGAATACAGGAGATACAGGAAAGTCATCAAATGCAAATAGGTACTCGAATGAAGTGCACGCCTGCCCATAGACGCTAAAACACTTTTTATAGAGCAGATGGATGACTAGAGAGGGGAGGGCACGGATATAAGAAGGTGGGTGGCTCTAGCTGGTTTGGCGCAGTGGATAGAGTGTCGACCTGCCGACTGAAGTGTCCCGGGTTTGATTCTGGTCAAGGGCACATGCCTGGGTTGCTGGCTTGATCCCCAGTAGGGGGTGTGCAGGAGGCAGCCAATCAATGATCCTTTTTCATCATTGATGCCTCTCTTCTATCTCCTCCCTTCGTTTCTGAAATCAATAACAATATATTAACAACAACAACAAAAAGAAGGTGGGTGGATGGGTGAGAGAGGCTGATGAGCAAAAGAGCTTGTGTAATAAGCCCAGTGATCAAAGTATGATAAATGCCACCACTGTGGACTTGTTTCCCAAGATCGGTAGTTGTAACCACAAGGGGGAGAGGAAGTTCCACCGAGAAGCAAGGCAGACCAGTGTATGGGCACTGCGTTTCTTTCCTGGTGTTCTGTAGCGTGGCAGCTCACCCATGGCCAAGGTGGTGCTTATAAAGTTTTTGTTGAAGGCCTGTCTGTGGCTTGTTGACTCTCTGCTCCTTCGTCCTCACGTTGGAAGCAGTTGGTTCCAGGGATTGAGACCCAGAAAGAAAGCAAATAGTGATGGTTTCTTCCTTCTAATTCCTTCCTAGGGGCAAGAGGGGCCGAAGAGACTCAAAGAGAAGAACACGAAAGAGAAGAACATCAAGATAAGAACAGGAAATAAAGAATATTTCGAGAAAAGATACATAAAGCAGAGAGGTTGGGCAGGAAAAGGTGGCGTGGGGTGGGCTCTCATAGCCTTGAGGAGAAGGGAAATGACCTAAAATCAAAGCAGAAATCTAGGCCTCTCAGCCCAGGAGTGAGGGTGGGGTAGGAGTAGGGGTAGGGGTAGGGGGCCTATATTCCAGCAGGAGCAACAGATAATTCACAGGGAGATGAGGAGAATTTCAGAAAATGACTAGACTGAGAAGAAAAAGAAATGTGATGGGATAATGGGTGGGGTGGAGGGAGGAGACAGGGAGGCCAGCCAAGGCCTCTCTGAGCAGATGACAAATGAGAAGAAGCCAGCCATGGGGGACATCTTTCCAGGCAGAGGGAAATGCAAGTGCAAAACTCCAGAAACCAGCCTGGTGTGCCTGACAGGTAGTAAGAGCTCCCATGCACGGCTGGTTCTGGGTGGAGTGTGGTCCTGCCCTCCATAACCCCTTGAAAGAATAGGGTCTTCCAGGCCCCGCCCCCAGAGATTCTGATTCAGTGGAGCATAGGGGGTGGGAGGGGGAGTGGAGCAGGAGTCTGTAGGTTGAACAAGTGTTGGGCAATTCAGATTCACCTGGCCCTCTCATCACACTGCTCCAGCAGATGGTGACATGGGGTTAATGAGCAGAATTCCTAATTCTCACAAATTTTTGTCCCATTAACTATGCATTTATGATTTGGTCAGTCTCGGGTCAAATTGCAGTGGCAGAGAAAGCTGGTGCAGGTGGAAGCCTCGGTAATGCTTTAGCATAAAGGAGGATACAGCACAGAGATGTTAGGTGGTTTTCCGAAGGCCACACAGCAGGTTCATTCACGCAACTGAGCTCCAAAGGTCCACTCTGTGTGGTCTGGCTTCTGTAGTTTTCTCCTGAAATAAGTAAGTAAGTAAATAAATAAAACAACTATAAATAAAATCTCAATAAGCTATGCATTAAAGCTATGCCTAGCTTTGCCTAATACTCCTCCCTGGTCTACCCTTCCTGACACATAATTTGCTAAGTGTACAGCGAGGTAACTAAATGGGAATAGTTGTTGTATGAGGTGTTTATTTATAAACCAACCAGAAGCAGGCAATACTTTGGTTTATAAGAGTTGATCTTTAGTGACTTTTCTTGATGGCAACAATGAGCCAGGAGGAAAGTTGTAGATTGAGGCCCCTCTGAGTAGCAAATAATGTCATCTGTATAATTGAAAAGAATGTGTCTTTTTTCCCCCTTTTAATTAGGAAGTGATGGTGGCAGCAGCATGTATCTGGCACATGTTAAGTAGCAAATTAGCATTAGAGCTGATTGTAGATCTCAGCTTCCTAACCTTCCTGCCTGTCGCCATTAGCAGCAGGTAGGAAGCCTCTCACTCGGTGCCTCTCACGTTCGATGGGGCTCCGGGCTCCAGGCAAGCCCCAGGTGCCCCAGAGTTGGGAGAGGGTCCAGTTTCTCTTCGTGCACCTCAGAAAGGTGGCCTCTGTGTCAGAGAAAATGAATTGCTCCATGTGTTCCTTTATTCATTCACTAGAGGCCCGGTGCACAAGATTCGTGCACTGGGGTGGGGGGGGATGTCCCTCAGCCCAACTGTGCCCTCTCACAGTCTGGGAGCCCTTGGGGATGTCTGACTGAGGGCTTAGGCCTGCTCCCCGGACATCCTTAGCGCTGCCGCGGAGGCAGGAGAGGCTCCTGCCACCGCCGCTGGGCTCGCCAGCTGTGAGCCCGGCTCCTGGGTTGAGCATCTGCCCCCTGGTGGTCAGTGCACATCATAGTGACCGGTCGTTCCACCATTTGGTTGATTTGCATATTAGCCTTTTATTACTTAAGAAGATAAGTGAATAAATTTACCACAGCAACAATCTGGGCACATTGTCTAATAGGGGGTTACATTGCCTGATATGCAAATTAATTTATCTGGAAAGTCCTTTAACCTTTAGTTATACACTTAGCATTTTGTCATCATCAAAAAGACCACAATTACACACAATTAGGGCTGTACCTGAAAGTCTGGGCCAAGTAGACCATTTGAAACCTAGTCCCCATACCCCCTACACATACCCACAGTGCAAAGTAAATAGGTATCGTAAGTCTGACTGCAGAGGGAGGGAAATGTTTAATCGACTGAACACCACAAAAGCATTTCTGAGGAGCCTGGAATATCTGATGTTTGTATATAAACCACACTGCTAATTGTTTTCCCACCTCTGGAGGGTATTGCCAAAATTAATTTGTAAAATAGCTCTATTTAATTGGCTTAAAGAAAAATAAGCTTTAGTATCATCAGGGTACTTATGTCAGACTAAAGCTTAATTTTCTTGGACTGTGTGTCTATTCTTGATAAGATTGTGAGAGGTTTTCTTTTACCTTTTAAGTAATCTACCTAGAGAACAAAGATTCTGTGTTTTATCAAAATAATTTCCTATGCTTTATGTTGTCTTTACTGGGCCTTTGATTACTTAAGAAAACTGAGTCTTCTGTTAAAAAAGCGAAGTTTCTTTCTTCTCTCCTTTCTTCCTTCCTTTCTTTCTTCCTTTCTTTTTTACAACTATGTAACTTTCTATATTTGCCTTTAAAGGGGAGTCTTCTCTGATAAAAAAGCGAAGTTTCTTTCTTCTCTCTCTTCCTTCCTTTCTTTCTTCCCTTCTTTTTTACAACTATGTAACTTTCTATATTTGCCTTTAAAGGCTTTGTTACTTTGGTTAAATGGGTAATGTATTGTTTCATAATGACTTATGATCCTGTTTAATAAGGAGTTTTGTAACCTTTTGATATTTTTTACAAAATTCCCCCAAATCACATTCTAAATGATTTCTTTTGACCTTGAACTAATTTTGGGATATTCCAGAGGACCCCTGGAGCATCTCAAAAGATATGTCTTCTCTTTTTATAAAAGAGAGATCACACTAATTAGGCTTATCTGATATGTTAAATTACATGGGAAGCACTATCAAATAAGAAGTGATGCTAAATTTTCTTTAGGGTCTATTTATATAAAATTCCTAAAAATCTGCTATGTTCTGATATAATGTCATCAGTCATAAGTAAAAAATATATATCACAGGACTAACCAAATTTTCTTGTCAACTTGCACGACAATGAACTCTCAGCAGATCTTGACCAATGACCATTGTTAATTTTCTGTCATTTACAGACAGTTATGGTTTTACTCTGGGGATTTTGCAGAAGTTCCTGCAAAAGTGCTTGTCTTCAAGGAGATTCCCTGCAAGACTCTGACAAGTACAGGTTTCTGATAACTAAGAAAAATTTGCCTGCATGTGGGAGGGGCCGTAATGTACCTTTCACATGCTTTCCCAGGGCTACCCGCACAGTTCCACAATATGTGATACAATGAATGGTAGGTGGAGACGGGTCCTTGTTTTCTTTCCCGTCAGTAGAATGGGCCCAATATGCTGATGACATAATGTTAATGTGTAGAGACCTGGCTCTGCTGCAGGACCCTGCAGGCTTTGCTGGAACATCTGCAAGGGAGGGGATGGGCGGTGAATCCACGGAAAACCTGGGGCCCAGGCACCGCTATAGCTCTTGGGAGTCATCTGGCTGGGTAAGATGCATGCTGTCCCAGAGGCTGTGATTGATAAAGTGCAAATCCATCCAACCTCTAAGACTGTGAAAGAGGTACCGGGGATTTGGGGGTTTGGGAGGACTTTTATTCCTCACCTGGCACAGTGCCTCCATCTCTGAATTGCCTGGTAAAGAGAGGGCACGTGTGGGACTAGGACTCAGAGCAGCGAGCAGCCTTTGGGAAGGCAGAAACACGAGGGAAACTGATTGAAGCTCTGGGCATCTCCCAAGCAGGGCTACCACTTGAGTTCAATGTGTCTGTGCCTCCCGAAGCTATGGGTTGGGCTCTGTGGCAGAGATGACAGGGGAGAGTACCCGTAGGACAGTGGTAGGCAAACTCAGTCAACAGAGCCAAATATCAACAGTACAACGATTGAAATTTCTTTTGAGAGCCAAATTTTTAAAACTTAAACTATATAGGTAGGTACATTGTTATTAACTTAATTAGGGTACTCCTAAGGCTTAGGAAGAGCCACACTCAAGGGGCCAAAGAGCCGCATGTGGCTCGTGAGCCACAGTTTGTCGACCACGGCCCTAGGATTTTGGTCCCAGCTCTGGAAAGAGGCAGAAACCTATACGCTCCCAAACAGCAATAGCTCCTAGCAGTGTGCACAGCGCTCCTCCAGGGAGAGCCTCTGTAGAAGGAACAGCATATCTTGGTAAGAACTTCACTTCCCATCAAGGGGTAGATGGAGGATATGTTTCGTTGACCTACCTCTGCCAGGGATCAAACTTCCACTTTGAGGAATGGCAAGCGGAGGAGCACTCTGACCACCAGCCCACTACCTTGAGATGCAGGTGCTGCTAGGCCCTGTAGAGTGTGCAGATACTTCAAATATCCCTGCCCCTTTTTCTGTGGTGGTCCCTGCGGCCTGCAGAGAGGGAGTGGGGGAAGTTTCCACGGCCGGCTGGTAAACATACCCGGAAGCTGGAATAAACCGCAGCAGCCAGTGGGCTGAACTCAGAGCGTTTGGCTGGGGCTGGTGATCACTCATGCACCCTGGCCATTGACCCTTTGCACGACTGTTGGGCAGTTCTAAAGAGATTAACCCAGGGGTGGGCAAACTTTTTGACTCAAGGGCCACAATGGGTTCTTAAACTGGACCGGAGGGCCGGAACAAAAGCATGGATGGAGTGTTTGTGTGAACTAATATAAATTCAAAGTAAACATCATTACATAAAAGGGTACGGTCTTTTTTTTTTTAGTTTTATTCATGCTGGCCGTAGTTTGCCCACGGCTGGATTAACCTATGGTTTGGACAATGGGAAGCTAAGGGGTGGGATAACCAGCAATATTCCCTGGGGAAGTCAGAACAGGTACAAAGACTTCTGGCTTTGCCTGCAGGAGCCCGAGGCAGTTCTCATTGTCTTCCACGTCCTGGCTCAGAATGCCCTGACATCCCCTGCATCAGCAAGCCCAGGCCCTAGCCCAGGTATGAGCCTTGGCAACTGTCCCTTCAGTAGATAGAGGCGATTGGGTGCATAGGAAGAGTGGCCACTGTAGCGCCTGGGTGGGATGGCATAGTGCCAGGGATGCCAGATTGCCCTTGAAATACAGTAATTTGGTTAATGCAGTAACAGCAGAGCCAATGTGTTCTAAACAGTACCCATGGCAATGGCCAAAGGCATCTGGGGCCATCCACTGGAGTTCCCAACTGTAAGAGATGAGCAAATTGGTTATATGAGCCTGCTCCCTCCAAATATACCTAGGTTTGTGCGGACACGGCGCCTGGCCCAACCTAAGCTTTCCCCTGTTGCTGTGCGAAGCAGCTTGCCACCGTTATGGGGTTAGAGAAGCTGAGGAGTATCTATGGATACCCAAGTTGAATAGACAGTGATTAGGGGGTGTGTGTGTCCCATTCCAAAGGTCATAATGTAGAAGACTGGGCGAAAGAACATGACGTTGAATGGAGGTTCCCTCTCCCCTAAAACCTGCAAGCAGCTTGGACAGTGGAAAGGAAAAATGGAATAAAAGCAACAGACTAAATTCCTCACAGGTAAAACCACTTCAGCCATGGGGACCCTGAGAAAGAAGATGCCTACCAAGAAAGGCTCCTGGTTGCTAACTGGGCTGAAATCTAAAAACGGAGCCCAGCTGCCACTTTGAAATAGGGTCTCTCCAGCGAGCCGCACTTTAGGGAGAAGCCGGAACTGGTTTCCTGTCCTCTGAACCAACCTTAATAAAGGAGTTCTTTGGATTCGTATTTCTTTGTTGTTTTTTTTTTTTTAAAATATATTTTTATTCATTTCAGAGAGGAAGAGAGAGGGAGAGAGAGATAGAAACATCAGTGATGAGAGAGAATTATTGATTGGCTGACTCCTGCAGGCCTCTTACTGGGGATCGAGCCTGCAACCCCGGCATATGCCCTGACCAGAATCGAACCCTTGATCTCCTGGTTCCTAGGTCCACACTCAACTACTGAGCCAGGCCAGCCTGGCTGGATTCCTATTTCAACCAATAGAACGGAGACTTTCCTCATCCAATCAGAGCTGTGTAGCTAGATCCTCATTTGTATTTTCACTGACCAATCAGAGCGGTTCCACTCCAGCCAATCAGGACAGTGCTTTTTGGATTAACATACTGTGAGGATTTTCGGGTCCTCATTTGTGGGGATCAGCAGCGGGAACATGTGGCGTAGGGAGGGCACTTTCTTCCCAGGGAAGGCCTGGGAGGACTGGAGCTGAGGAGAAGAGCTGCGGCCAGCTGGCTAGGGGCCTAGCCTGACAGGGGCCACGCCTGGAGCCCCTTCACCCCTAGCGGTTCGGCCCCACAGCTGTGCTATTTCATAATTAAGCTCTCACGCCACTGAGCTGTTCCACAGCTGCGACGTATCACAATTGACCTGTTTGCACCGAATAAACTTTCCTCCTTCACCCACCGCACCCCAAATTGTGGATTCCTGTTGGACTTGAATTGGCTCCAACGACTGCCCAGGATGGGTGAGTTACTTGGTACCCGGGGGCGAGGGGGAACCATTCAGTCTCCACTGGGATCCCATTGCCCTGCTGTAAACTGGGCCTGTTGAGATGCACTACGCTTGGAACGGAACACGCACACTGAAAGAGGGGAGAAAGGGGGGGTACTGGTCACCATATCCTACTCCAGTCCAGCTCCTCACACCTGACCGTGCTGCCTCCCTGGCATCCTGTATGCTATGCATAACCAGGTCAAGCTCCTGAAGCTGCCAGCCTCCCTCTCCTCAAGGCCAGGTGGACACTTCTTTTTCCCCCGGTACAGTCATTGGGCCGCTGTCCTTGTTCCCTCCATTGGCCTGGAGGACAGTATAGCACACATGCAGGCCGGACTGAGTGCTCCCAGCAAGCCTTATATGATAGCTGGCAAAGCCCGTCTTGATTAAACACAGAAACGTCTCTGAGAAAAGCTGTCCCCCGGGAGAGGACAGCCTCGAACATTGTTCCTGCTGTGCAGGGAGGCACCTGTGCCACCATCCAAACAGGTGCTGTGTATTCATACCTGAAGAGCCCGTTAACTTATCATCTTAGTCACGTGAAGACACAAATGGAAGCCCTGAGTGATCGGATCCCCAGCCTAGAGGGCTTCATGAGTCAGTGGTTCGGATCATGGGGCTTCTGCGGAGAACCGGTTCTTTATTTGGGGACTCATCATCATCATCAGTATTTACTCTTTCGTGTGCCTAGACCAGTGGTCGGCAAACTGCGGCTTGCGAGCCACATGCGGCTCTTTGGCCTCTTGAGTGTGGCTCTTCCATGGGCGACGAAGTTTCAATCGCACTGTACATGTGCGCCCACATGTGGTATTTTGTGGAAGAGCCACACTCAAGGGGCCAAAGAGCCACATGTGGCTCGCGAGCCGCAGTTTGCCGACCACTGGAGACGGTTACTGTGGTGTCTGTTTCCAGTGCAGTCAAGTAGCTGCCAAAAACAAAAACAAAAACAAAAAACGAGGCATCTCCATGCTATTGAAACCTGCTCAGGCTTATTGCAGAAAAGGGGGTCGTGTAAGATCGTAAGGGCAGTCATGAGGGGTGGAATGTTGGAGGAGGTCATTCATTGGATATGCCTGTCCGTTGACCCAGGAGCTGGACCGGTAATCAGAGACCCCTCTCTCCTTCCCTTGCCCTTAAAATGTACATTCCACTTGCCTTCTCCACTCTAGAAGCTGCCTCAAGGACACAGCCTTGAGATAGCAAAGTATTGAGACCATTTAGATGACGGAACCTAGAGAAAGCCTCTATATAACCTTGTAAGATTCTGGCAAGCAGGTGTGTGTGTGTGTGTGTGTGTGTGTGTGTGTGTGTGCATGATGGGGAAAGTGGTATGGAAATGCTTCCCCCCTTCCTGAATTTGGGAAGAAATGCTTTGGATCTGCTTTTTGAAGCTGTGTTTTAGAGGCAAATGTGCCTGAGTACAAGTCCCAACTCTGGCACTTACTAGCTAGCTTATAACTTGGTCCGGGCACTTTCTTTCTGTGAACCTGTTTCCTCATCTGTAGATGAGGGGTAGCAACCACACACACCTGCCAAGATGGATGGCAGGGTTAAGGGAGATGCTAATGCACCCTCACACAGGTCCCGGCCCAGGATAGACTCTTAGGTAGTTTGGGCATCCAATTTGAAAACCCTGTGCCCCATTCAGGCAGGTGTACAAGGCCGGGGTCTGGGACCTCTGGGATGGCACATGAGGTTGACTTGCCTGTCATTTGTGCTTACTGTTTCTGTTCCTAGATCAATACACCACTGATTTAATGTCACGTGTTGCCTCAAAGTGCTTCCCCACTGTTCTTAGTTTGGATCTGGTTTAGCAAGAGGCTCTGGTGGAATGGAGAGAGATTTCAGAGTAGATACCTACTAGGAGGGTCATTCCCTAAGCTGCCTTCTTCACCACCAGGTCCCAAGGAGCATTACTTAAGCTTGGCATGCCCTGGGGACACGAGGTTGGCTCAGTAAGGCTCTTCCAGGTGGCTTTGCCCAGCTTGGCAAGATGCATTGGGCTGGCCACTGTAACTTTCTGTTCCTTAACTCCTGATGAAGATTTAACATCATTGATTCTATAGGTCCCAGTCATTTGATCCCAGGCCCAGGCAAGCCACACCCACCTGCTAGCAGGGGCGGACTTCCAGTGGATTTTCAGGAAAAAAGAGGTAGGTGGCTGCAAGCCCAGTCCTTTGCTCCCACCTATAGATCCAGCTGTGCTTCCATCTGGCATATACTGGGGCAGAACACACACACACACACACCCCAAAGGGAATGCAGCCAGCCCTCCTAGAACCACAGCTGTCTTTCCCCCCCCCCCCCCCCCCGCCATTTCCTGCAGGCTCTGCCCGGGGAGGGGGGCAGGCTACTTGTTGCTTTCTCTGGGGGCTGCACGGGGCGCCTGGCTTTTCTGTTGCAGGCGGGGCTCGGGCTCTCGGGAATGTACCCCTCCAGCCTTTAGCAGAGGAACTGTGGTTTTTAGATTGCCCTTTCCTCCCCAGTTTGCAGCATCTCCCCTCTGGAACCCCCAGGCTGAGACTGACCTGGGAACAACACACCGTGGTGCAAAGGAATGCTGCCTCCACCCGCGTACCTGGCTCAAGGGAGTTTATCAAGTGCCTTTCTGCCATCGGCGGGGGCGGGGTGTCACGTCCTCACTCCAGGGCTGGCTTTCCACCTTCGGGGAGAAGCCCCCATTAGCAACCTTT
>NW_005369902.1:1439260-1463136 GCF_000412655.1 Myotis brandtii
CCGCTGCGCCCGCCCGCAGTGCATCAGCGTGGCCGCCCTGACATCCCTGGGATGGTTAACACGGGGCATCATGCACTGGTTAACAGGCTCCGAGCTGCTCAGCGACTTGTTTTAAGCATTTTCTCCCTCGCTCTCGCTTTTAATCTTGTCTCTAGTGGCGTGTGTAGGGGGGAGGACTGTATTTCCATTGGCTAAGCTCTCCCTTCCCACCCACATCTCTTCCACATCACCTTGGTGTCTCCCTAAATAAAACCAGCCCTCCTTATCGCCTGGAAAAAATCAGGAGCTAGAGTTTGAATGGGTTTTATATAAACACTCACCCCCGTCAGCTGGCGGCTGGGCTGTCAGGATAAACTCACCGCACCTGGCCTGATGCTCGTCTGGGGTTCTCTCCCTTGAACGGCAAGCTTTAAGCTGAGCTGGAGGACTGGGAACTCTCTGAAATCTGATCAACCTGAAGCCAGTGGCGGAACTGCACAGGGTCCCCATGGACCTCAAGGAGAGCCCCAGCGAGGGCAGCCTGCAGCCCTCTAGCCTCCAGATCTTTGCCAACACCTCCACCCTCCACGGCATCCGCCACATCTTCGTGTACGGGCCGCTGACCATCCGGCGTGTGCTCTGGGCCGTGGCCTTCGTGTGCTCCCTGGGCCTGCTGCTGGTGGAGAGCTCCGAGAGGGTGTCCTACTACTTCTCCTACCAGCACGTCACCAAGGTGGACGAGGTGGTGGCCCAGAGTCTGGTCTTCCCAGCTGTGACCCTTTGCAACCTCAACGGCTTCCGCTTCTCCAGGCTCACCACCAATGACCTGTACCATGCCGGCGAGCTGCTGGCCCTGCTCGACGTGAACCTGCAGATCCCGGACCCCCACCTGGCCGACCCCGCCGTGCTGGAGGCCCTGCGGCAGAAGGCCAACTTCAAACACTACCGACCCAAGCAGTTCAGCATGCTGGAGTTCCTGCATCGCGTGGGCCACGACCTGAAGGATATGATGCTCTACTGCAAGTTCAAAGGGCAGGAGTGTGGCCACCAAGACTTCACCACGGTGAGTACTTGGTTTTCAGCTTACTCTTGTGCTCGGTCCTGTTGGGAAGAGCCACGCCAGTGGTCTCCTGCTTGGTCTGGGGTCTCCCTGTGCTTTGGAGCAGGGGAGAGGGTAGTTGGCCAGAGTTGTTGGAACTGATGGGAGAAGTCTGCCTGCTGGGAGGGAGCACTGTTGGCTGGTCAGATGTGGAGGGTGAGAAGGGAGCTTGCCGTGGGGGTTCACGTCTCCCCATGTGCTGAGTGGGCCTCCTCCCAACCAGAGGGAGGAGGCCTGATTTGTCTGTTGTCCAGGGCATTTGGTGTCTGAGCTGCCTGATTGGAACAGCTTGTCATTGACGAGGTGGCATTTTTTTCCTCTCTTTCTGCTCGGAAGTGCCATCAGGCACTGCATCCTGTGGGTTGGGCTGAAGCTAAAACCGCCAGAGAAGGGGGTGTGGGGCCCCAGGCAGCCTGGATGGTTCCAGTGGCTTTGGGAGCTTGCTGGAGCAGGTGCTGCTAGCAAAGGTGTGGAAGTCTCTGCTTCCTTTTCTCGTGTGGATTCAGAGCTCCGAGTGGGGAGAGGAGAGGCCGGGGACACCAGGTCTCCATGGGTCCTATGGCAGGTCGGAAGCAAAAAGATGTCCAGGATGCTTGGGCCAAAGAGGAGGGTCTAGGCGGGGGCCCGTGGGTAGGGTGGTCAGAGACGTGCCTGGGAGAGTGAAGTGGCCCAGGCTGGCTTGTCTGGGAGCTTCAGCTTGAAACCGAAAGACTCAGTTTGCTGTCTGTACGATTGCTTAACAATGTGAATGTCAGAGGAGTGGTGTGGGGAGCGGGGAGCAGCTGTGGGATTGGAAAGCCTGGAGGAGGAGTGTGGAGCTGAGTAAAGAGGAGAAGCTGAGGGGTCGTGGCTGAAATTCAGGATGGGGCTTCCTGGAGGGGCCGAGAGGGAGGAGAGCTGCTGCAGCCAGGGTTCTCCGTTTGCCTACTTAGTGGGCTGCTAGGCATAACTTGGCATAGCCGGTCGGAACTGCAGCTGCAGACAACTCCTTTCTTCCAGGCAAGTCTGGGGCATCCGGGTATGTGGGACCCTCCAGAAGCCCAGTGTGGCTGCTTCTCCCATTGCTGCCTGAGGGAGAACAGAGCTTTGGAGTCTCAGAGCCGTGAGTCATATTGTGATTGTAAGTCTGGGATGGCAGGTGCAGCAGTTGCAGAGGGACTGGACTCTGTCATCAGCACTTGTCTGGGGCCCTCTGCCTAATTAAGATGTACCCTACCTCTCCTATGGTGCATCATTCTCCACCTGCTCTCAGATCCACTGCCTACCAGCCTCTTGCTCTGAGTTTCTTTTAATGCTACCACCAGTCTCTGCCTGCAGCCTCGATGCTTGCTGTTGGCTGTCTCTGATTCTGAAAAAGCTCAGAATGCCAGGGGGCACTGCCTCTCACAGCCTTTAGAGCTCTGTTTCCTGGGGGAGCTGTTTTGTATGATCCACTTTAAACCTCGAGGCGGGGGGAAAGCACAGCAAAATCTGTAGTAGTGTATGCTAGAGAGGAAGCGAATCCGAGCTGGGAGCAGGGACCAGCAGTACTGAAAGCCCTTCTAAAGAGAGAAAGCAGGATCCTAAAACATGTCATGCACAAATGATGTCTTAGGTGGCTTGGGGAGAGATGGGGGAAAGGCCTCGTTCTTGGGGGCTGCAACCATCCCTGTATTCCTCTCCATGCTTTCTAGTGCCGTGGCAATGCTTAGCTCCACTAGTGCTCCATGCAGCTCAGAATGCACTCAGCTGGTCCCCTGTCTGCCTGAATCCACATGGAACACAGACAGCAGAGAGAGGGCGGCACAGAGAGAAACTGCAGTCAGACCCTGGACAGAGTTCGAAAGCATTCTTATAGCCCCACGATCAACTAGTGGCTTCCTCTCCATTTATGACCAAGTTCCAATTTGAAGTAAAGGTTCTTTGACCTCAGGCTGCTTGCTGTTTTGCACTTGGCCCATCATTTGAGTTGCTGAGGTCCCAAGAGGCTAAAAATCAGCTTGTAAAGCCTTACCTGAGCCTTCGGCCACTCCAGGGCGTGTTTCAAATAGTGAAGTTGCCTGTGGATACGGTTTATTACTCAGAAAGTGGAATGTCATCCTCCCAAGTTCAAGACTGACCTGGCTGAGGGTCCCTCCTTGGACTGCCCCTCGATGTATGGGCTCCCCCAGGACTGAAAAGGGGATGAGCTTCAGGGCTGGATCTTCAAGTTATTCAGGGAGGGTCAAAAAGGGCATGCACCCCAGGAAACCTGGAGGAGACCCCACCCCACATGTTAGGCTGGCCTTTTCCACCCGTTGATCACAGTGAGCAGCCATGTTGAGCCTCTACAAGGGAGAACATGATGCCAAGTTTGTTCCAAGACCTTCCCATCCCCCTTGTCTCCCTGTCCTTTTGGTCTGGAGGACAGCTGTGCTTCTTCTTGGGCTCCCACAGCAGAAGGGAGCAGAGGCCTTGCAGGTGGTGGTGGGAGAAGTGGGTTCACTGGGCTCTCTGTCTTTCATTCTCTTTGCTGCACATCCCTCTCCATGTAACTTCTTTACTAGGCCCTGCCGGGGGTTGTCCCATACTGAGTGGCTTCTATCTCTAAGTGCTGTGGCGGACATATTAGAGAAGTTAAGTATGGGCGTGGTGGTGTCACAGGTGGGTTATGTTTTCTGTTTTTCTTTTTCTATAAAGCATCCCTAGTGCCATCTCCAGGGCTAATGCTTTCACATAAGCTTCCTTATTTTAAGTTCTTAGCTGGTGTGCAGTGAAGTGCGTAATACTCTGTAATTAGTGAACGAGCCATGCTTCTAGGTGAGCGAAAGGCTGTTTGTGGAGGTTAAAAGCCAGGTGTGGAATTCCAGCGGCCATGTACACAGGTGTGCTCCAGTTCATGCAAGTGCACTCTTAGCCCTCACCTGGGGCAGTCTGACTGCAGGTAGGCACATGCTTTTGCTTCCTGGGAAAGCAGAAGAGGGCTTTGGTTCCTTGGTGTCTGTACAGTGGCGATTCCCCCACTGACCTAGAGTGGGAGGAAGGGGAGTAGGGAGGAGAGGGTTGGATTGGTGGTGGTGGTGGGGATTCTCCAGCCGTGATGCTGGCTGATCTGAGGTTAAGATTAGAAGTAGGAAGACATAGGTTGGAATCCCACCTCCATCATTTTCTAGCTTATTTCCTGGGTGGTAATTTGTACCTTCTCTAGGCCCTATAACATATGATAGTAGCACATGATTTTCTGACTCACAGGGCTGTTGGGAGGATGAACCCTATGAGACAATATGTGAGAACATTCTTTTGTACATGGTGCCAGCTATGCAGATGTAAGGCAGCTTATTATCAACATTACTAAGAGGTTATTGTCCAACCCACCTGCCCTGTTTGCGGCCCACCATAGGAGCCAGGGGATGAGTAACGCTGTAAGGACAAGCCAGGAAGGGGGAGGCGGCCGATGCTTTTCTTTCGGAGCCCACGGTAAAGCCCAGTCTTACCGAGATGGGTTTCTTAGAGTGGAGGTCACTGTGGGTTCAGTAGTTAACCACTGCTGACAGGTGGCATCCCCACTGCTTGTGACTATCACGTGGCTGCTCCATGTTGCTTCTCTGCTGTCACATTCAGGAATGCAAATGACCCTTCAGTTTGCATGGTTAACCTGCTTTCCATAGTCGTGGGTATTTGTACTTTAAAATTGAGATTTCTTAGGAGAAGCATTTATTTTCTTACTGAAAGGAAGATCTCTCCACTGAGATCTTGTTAGAGGCACTTCTAGGGATATTTTTTATCCACATCCCATTGCTTCGTAGAGACATGGAGGGTAAGGTTTGGGAGGCGCATGGGTTGGGTATTCTTGCACAGGGCTGGCGAGGCCATAGTAACCTGAAATTACTTCTAATTACACGAGGAGCTGGTGTGTGAAAAATGTGGGCTTTGGGGAGAGGTCTGAGTTGCACTTACAGTTGTGCCCCCCATTCACTGTGTAATCTTGGGCAAGTTCCTTAACCTCACTTTCCCCACCTCTAAAACAGGAGCGATAATACTACCACTGAGAGTTGTGGCACTGACCCAGTGTGGCAGACGCCAGCTGCTGGGTTGCTTAGTGTCCGGCAGGAGTACTGCCCGAGTCTGCACTTGACACCGGCTCTCTTGACTCCAATCCAGCGCTCTTCCCACTCTTCCACACTGTGACTCACCAACAGCTTCAGAGCACAGGCAACTTCTGTTTGTGGGGCTTGTAATTTTCATGATATGTTAAACTTTCCCTCTTCCCCGTACTTTTCCTTCGTATCAGTTCTGCTGCCTAAATGTCCTCTCCTTACCCACCATCTTGGCTTCCACATCCCAGCTCCTGCTCCTAAACTCAACCCAGGAACCTTGTGCTTACCTCCAGATAGGCGTCGAGTGACCTGTGGACCAGGCATACGGCATTTCTCACAGCGTGTCTGTCACGTGAGTGCACGCACATCCATCCCTCGTCAATCAAATGGAGCAGGCAGTCTGTAGTGTGATAAACACAGACTGGATCCTTGCCATCGGTGGGCTCATTGCCCGTTTCCCATCCCCTCCAGATGGGGGACTGGCGGAGAGCAGGAGTCTTGTCTCGTTGAACACATGGTCTGCAAACATCATGCCAAATACAGGGATGTAAATACCCAGTAAAGTTTTGTTGCTTAAATCCTTACTTGCTTACTACCACTGAGAGTTGTGGCACTGACCCAGTGAGGCGAGGTATGTCAAGTTCTAGTGCGTGGCAGATGCCAGCTGCTGGGTTGCTTAGTGTCCGGCAGGAGTACTGCCCGAGTCTGCACTTGACACCGGCTCTCTTGACTCCAATCCAGCGCTCTTCCCACTCTTCCACACTGTGACTCACCAACAGCTTCAGAGCACAGGCAACTTCTGTTTGTGGGGCTTGTAATTTTCATGATATGTTAAACTTTCCCTCTTCCCCGTACTTTTCCTTCGTATCAGTTCTGCTGCCTAAATGTCCTCTCCTTACCCACCATCTTGGCTTCCACATCCCAGCTCGTGCTCCTAAACTCAACCCAGGAACCTTGTGCTTACCTCCAGATAGGCGTCGAGTGACCTGTGGACCAGGCATACGGCATTTCTCACAGCGTGTCTGTCACGTGAGTGCACGCACATCCATCCCTCGTCAATCAAATGGAGCAGGCAGTCTGTAGTGTGATAAACACAGACTGGATCCTTGCCATCGGTGGGCTCATTGCCCGTTTCCCATCCCCTCCAGATGGGGGACTGGCGGAGAGCAGGAGTCTTGTCTCGTTGAACACATGGTCTGCAAACATCATGCCAAATACAGGGATGTAAATACCCAGTAAAGGTTTGTTGCTTAAATCCTTACTTGCTCTTTCCTGAACTGACCCAGCATTCTTTGCTCATAGGCCTTTTTTACTTACTGTTCGGACCTCTCTCTCCATGTCTATCTATTTAAATCCGTCTCACCTTTTAAAATCCAGCTCTAGTAGCCTTCTCCAGGAGACCATGGCCAGTCCCTCGCCCTACGACCATAATCTATGTTAATCTCATCTTTCTCTTCCGAACGGCATTTTGGCTTCTTCCTCGGTGAGAGCCGTCGTTTTGCTTTTCCTTGCATTAGACTCATGAAGTGTTGAGGCTAAAAGGGACTTTAGAGATAATTCAATTTCATACTTGAATTCTTTAACCACTGATAATTTTTATACATTGCCTATTTCTGTCTCTCCTCCCTGTAAAACATGATGGCTTGACTAACTTTTTATTCGTAGGATTTAGAACTGCTTAGCACATGGGGAGCTCTCAAAACGTGTCTTTAGAGGGTAAGTGGGCTTGAAGTTTTTAAGTGTAAGGTGACTCCATAGCTGATTAGTGGCCATTTTTCAGCCTCCCTTTTCAGTAGAGGGACCTGGGTTCCACCTGCGTTGAGGTGACATGTCCCGTGATTGTTATTATTTTAATAATAATACACTTTCTGACTATAGAAACAATTTCATGCTTATTGGGAAAAACTTGAGAAGTGAGAGAAAGAAAAGGAAGAGTAACTGCCCTTAATGTAATTGCATGTGTTAATTTGGCATTTTGGGAGTAGCTTCCTTCGGTCACATAATGTGTGTATGTGTGTATCTCCATGTCTGGGGTCACACCTGTATGTCTGTTGCCATGTCTGACACACAGTACACACCCAATCAGGGTCAGCTTGTTCTCTTCTTATCGGTCCCCTGGGTGATGTCCATGGGTTTAGAGATTTCCTCAAGGGTCCATTTAGAGTAAAATTAAATCCAAAGATGTGGGTCTGATCACTACCCTTTTTGTGGGATAGGCTTTATCTTATTGGCCAGAAGCACCCAGGGATAATTTGTGATATTCCCCTCTTAGCTCAGCCTCCGTGGGTTTTGCGTTCACAGCTGAACATCTTGAATGTACTTTATTGGCATTCAGCTGTGCATTTACCTGGAGCCCACTGTTTGTTAAATGTTTGCTAGGATAAACCAGAGATGTGTTTGTTGACCCCACATTAGCCTCCTACTGAGGCCTGACCTTGCTCCTGGCTGAGGACCAATCCAGGTTCTCCTTGCATGACCTTTCTCCTTGCACACCTCAGCACATGGATGTAGACTCTGATTCTCCCCGCCTAGTTTTACGTCAAAATGGCTTAACTGATATCTAATGCAAATTAGATGATCACTCATATTCCTCAAGATGCTCCGAAGTTTTGTGAGCATTTGCGTGTGCTTGGAGAGAGAACCCCTGCCAAGCTGGGTGGGCAGTCTGCCATGGTGCCAGTCTCTGGTTGGGAATCTTCTAGACTGCAGAATTTAGTTGGTAGCACTGTGCAAGTAAAGCTCTCAGAAGAGCTTTGTATTGAATTTTCTGATGTGATGAAGGGACAGGACAGTGGCTGGGAGCTGACTATTCTGATGACCTATGCCATCTATTTGCAAAGTAAAGCCGAAGCTGCTGTACAGGCCACTGAATTAATGGCCTGGTGCTCGTGGGGTGAGTCTGTATGTCTGTGCCTCTGTCCTTGGGACTTCTTAGACTCAGAGCTGCGGATGAAAGGAGGCCACCTGGGGGCTTATTGCATTGGAACTAGTCCCTCTCCTCCTCGCTACGGTGGTTCCCTTTTCCTCTCTACGGAAAGTCCTTCCTTTAATGAAGAGATGAGTTTGAGAAAATTTTCTGTAACGTGAATCCTAGTTTGCTACTGATTTTTATAGTAAGAGATCCTATTTAAAAAAAAAGTCCCCCAAAGACTGAATTGGTAGCTGTCAGGGATGTTGCTCCATAGAGCAATTCATATTTCAAAGCACCAAGTATTCCATTCTCTCCGACTGAACAAAAACATACCACCTGGGTCTAGAGATATCTGGAAGTGTGCTGCATGCTTTTTCTTTTTTGTGTGAGTGTTTATGTTTGATGGAACTGGGTTGAAATATCAAACTTGCACAGCAGGGCGGTTTGACCCGCGATCTATTACAACCTGAAATAATGGCCGACATCACCCCTGTGAGTTTGAAATTCCATACATCACATTTCTCCCATGCAGTGGACTTAAAACCAGTTCATACAGACTGAGAGTAGTGGTTGCTGGGTAGTGGATGTCTCCAGAACTCAGAAATACATGTTCATTATTTGATAAATCTAAAACCTGTGACAGAAGCCCGTTCATTTGGGAACAACATCTCGAAAAGTGTCATCCTTTGGATGCTAAAGCATCTTTCCATCTCCCAACACCTACTGTCTCATGACTCAGGTACATTCTCTGTTGATTACCTCAGTGGCCATGGAAATTGATACTCAGGAGAAATAAAACACAAAACCCAGAAGGGACGTGTTTGCCTGGGTTTAATGTCTTCTGCTGACCGAGTTGCACAACCTTGGGCAAGGTCATTAGCCTCCATGGGCCTCAGCTTCCTCATCTAAAGTGGGAGTGTTGAACTAGGTGATTCCTGAGGACTTGCCAACCTGTAGAACTCTAAGGCAATAGAACATAATAAAAATTTATTTCTTGATCCCACATTTGTTTGCTGCCACTATGATTTTAACTTGTATTTGGGGGTGGGTGGGTGGGGGGAGAATTGATGTTATTTTGTAACTAGATATATTTATCCATTTGTTTGTTTGTGTTCTTTAGATAGAGCTGTACGGTGGAAGCAGTGACTATCAGTGGCTGTAGTGGGAGGAGGGATGCACAGGAACCTATTGTTAAAACCCTGTCCATGGACCATTATGTATCTGGCTGCACCCCATTGATCTGACTGAATGTTTCCATCACTCCAGTCCTGCAGTTGCGAGTGGGGTTCATATATAAATTAGCAAGGACATCTATGGAAGACGCCGTTAGCCCCAATCCCCTTTACTGCTGCTGGGGTACAGCTCCTGACTCTCACATCTGCTTTGAAAACAGGAGCCTGCCCTTAGTTGACGAGTAGGGGGTGGGGGGTGCCTCTTCTGAGATACCCAGGAAGTTGTGCACCTCCCCGCTGCCTGGGGGAAGCAGTGGCCAGTGACTTACTGGCATAACAGCACACAAGGCCAATCATCTTGCCTCAAGACCAAACAATCTGTGGTGCAGTATACCCGCCAGAGCTTCTCGAAAGGGGTTGGGCTGAGCTAGACTTCCGAAAGCCACAACTTTGCTTACCGTTTCTCCTGCTCCGTCCTGTATGTCTCATTCCCTTCCAGGCTTTGGCCGATGTCATTTCCTCGGTAAATCGCCAGGACAAGGAACCCCATCTCTGGCTCTGCCAAGGAATCCAACCCCGTTAGCAATTAGTTTTAGCTCCTCATTGGTTTGGAACATGGAGAATCACCTAGTCATATGCACCTATGTCTGGCTTAGAAAGAAAGAAATACCACTTTCAAAAGTCTTTTAACCTTGGACTTTTACATTTTTTAAAAATAGTTTTTTATTGATTTCAGAGAGGAAGGGAGAGGGAGTGATAAATAGAAACATCAATGATGAGAGAGAATCATTCATCAGCTGCTTTCTGCACGCCCCCTACTGGGGATCGAGCCTGCAACCCCAGGCATGTGCCATGACTGGGCATGTGCCGTGACCGGGAATCGAACCATGAACTCCTGGTTCATAGGTTGACACTCAACCACTGAGCCACACTAGCCGGGCAACCTTGGACTTTTTAGATCTATGACCTCAACTGGGGCCGGTAACTATTTCCAAGGGAGATTTTTCATAATTCAAATGAGCATCTCTCTGATTAGGGATTCACTACGATGGGCACAGCTGGTTTGTTCCTCTTTGAACCTTTTTGCACAAGGAAAGCCCTTTCCAGAGTTGCCCATATCCTCTGAGCCGAGCTAGCCCTACTCTTCCAGTGGCTGCACACCCTAAGCTGCTCACAGTCCAGCTCACAGCTTTATGAACGCCTGCATTCTCATCATTTCCAGTTCTGCTCTCTCTGAAAACTTCCCTTTCCCGCTCCCCCACCCCTCGCCGGCCTTCACTGCCATTTCGTCCTGCATGTCCATCAGCCTGGCTTCAAGCCACAGGGAGGGGGAGGCCGCCTTTGATCTTGGCAGTGGCTGGGCCCATCTATAAAGCAGGAGGCAGTGAGAAATGTACAGTTGACCAGGGGTGATGCTCCTCATATGTCACAGAAACCATGAGTGATGAGGGGCGTAGGATAGAACAGAGACTGTTTAGCCTGAAAACAGAAGGGGGTGACTCAAGGCAAAATGATTGCTGTCTTCAAACACTTAGAAGGCAATCATAGGGAAGAGGAATGGCACTTTCTCCGTGTGAGGCCAGAGGGCAGAGCTAGCCCCATCGCGTGGGCAGGAGTTCAGAGAGGTGGATACTCGCTGATTGGAAGGAGCTGCCCTGGGAGTTTAGAGTACCTGTGTCTTGTCACCAGCTCTCACTGAGGCCATGCAATTGCTTATTGGTAGCGCTGTAGACGTGGATCAATGTCAGGTAAAGAGCAGGATTTAATGACCTCTGAAGTTACTCCCAACTCTGAGCATCGTTGATGCATTTCCTTCCAGAACAGATATTTGGGCGATGGCATTAGAGTTGATAACAGATGTAAGCCAGCACATCCAGCCTACAGAAACACCCCATGTCCCAACACCGTGTAGCCTTGAGGCTAAGTGTCGCAGAAGCTGGGAATAAGACTAGTGCTGGGGGAGAATCCTTGGAGGAAAAAAGAGCAGGTATTCATTCAGAGAGCGTGCAGGAAGTGTGTGGGTGGTGGCGGCCAGGAACTCTGGTGGCTGTTCAATGACCTGGCCTCCCAGAGGAATTGCCCTGAGCTCTGGGGGTTTGATCTAATCCTAGAGAGCTAACCTTGGATGTGGTTGGGCCTCGCCTGGTTCCATGTGGGGCCGGGGAGACTGAGAGGGTAACACTTGAAAGCTCTCCAAGTGGCCAACTGGGGAGGTGAGGGGGTCTGACATTAGGCAGCGCGTGTCAGTTTGCAGATGTGCGTGCGATTCTTCCCTGCTCACTTCCCCATTTTAATTCCAACACTGGGTGGCAGAAACGATAACTTCAGGAGGAACAGATGTGTCTGAGGAACCATGCTGTCAGAGCTTGGCATTGGGAGCTGGAACTTCTGCCTTTGACTCAGTGACTTGAATTTGAACATTCGGTCCAGGTGTGCTCCCACTAACAAAGTTGTAGGTAGCAGTATAGCATGATGGTGGTGAGGTGGGCTCTGGAGGGAGGCTAGCTCTGTTCAAACCCTAAAGTCTTATACTGGTTGGGTGACCTCGGGTACGTTACTTAATTAGATGGTGGGGGAATTAAATAATTTATGAACTATGTAGCACTGTAGACCTCAACCTACGTGAGTTTCTTCTTGCCCTTCTGTCTCTTGCCATCTCCGCCTATGCACAAACTTTTGGACTTCGAATCCATTAACTGTTTTTCTGTTTCCTCCTTTCTGCTCTTTGAACTGGGGGCTCTCTCTTGGAATCCTCTGGACTGTGTTCTGTTGTGTTTTCTCCTCCCACACTGGGCATAGCAATTGAGGGAGCTCTTTCTGTTTTTTTTAATATATATTTTTATTGATTTCAGAGAGGAAGGGAGAGGGAGAGAGAGAGATGGAAACATTAATGATGAGAGAGAATCATTGACTGGCTGCCTCCTGCAGGCGAGGGAGCTCTTTCTGGACAGGAATCATTGGGAAGGGCTTTAGCATTTTCACCATGATGATGGAGAGAATTTCACCCCTCTCTTCATGGAGTACGAGAAGGCGGCCAAGTAGAGAGAGAAATATCTCCATGAACTGGAAGCAGCAGCATCTTCTAAAGTTTGGGCCAAGGCGGCTTCTGCTTTCCTGGAATGATTTCTTAGCAGAACACCTTCCATCCCCTGGGCCCGTTCGCTATTTCAGGGACATTTTAAGTGGCTATTAGCAAATGTTGAATTATGGCTGCAAACCTCTGGGAGCTCGAGTGACATTCACGTGAATCACTAGTGAGCTCTGTGCAGTCAAGGCTGCCACAGCGGGCTGGGATTAAACAAACAGGGGCCATTGCTCTCCCCGAAGCAGTAAGACAAGAATGCTGCTCCTTGGAGCCCGAGATCTCAGGCACCATGTCCCTGGAAGCAGGATGCTGTTCCAGCCACATAGCCCATTGCTGCAGGGCAGGCAGATGCTCTCTAGTTTGCAAAGAGGCGTATTTCAGCTGAATATCTGGAGGAATTTACCCACAGTCAGCATGTCCAGGGATGATATGCCAGCCAAGCCCAGCACATTGATTCAACACATTGAAGCACATCTACTGAGTGCTCCCTATGTTTTGGCCCTTGTGTGAGGCCCTAGAGAAATGCAAATGAGTAAGGCCCAGTCCAAGAATTCAGCGAGCTCACAGTCAAGCGGAGAGATTGAGCAGTAAAGAGATTACACTAAACCACCGAAGTTTGCACAAGGTCCAGAGGCAACACAAGATAGGCTCCAACAGTCTTCCCAAAGGAGATGGTGATGTATTTTTCTCTTTTGGAACAGCATCAAACACATAAATGTTGCAAAACTAGTGGGAAGAATTCCTGGGTATCCTTTCTCCTGGTCCCAGCGATGTCGTCCCCGCCAAAGGACCACACCCAGGACCACTCAGTTGTCTTCTCTCCTTAGAGTCCTTGACTCTGGAGCTGCTTCTCAGTTTGTCCCTGGCTTTTATGACCTTGACATTTTTTTTAATAAGTCAAGACAGTTGTTTTGCAGGATGATTTTCAGTTTGGGTTTGTATGGTGTTCCCTCTTGATCAGACCCAGACCATGAATTTTTGGCTAATTTCACAGAACTGATGCAGGATTCTTCTCAGTGCGTCCTATCGATGGTATCTGCTTGACCCCATACTTAGAGGGCTGCCTTTTATCTCTTGATTAACATGCTGTCTTCTAGGGAGATACTTTGAGACGATGTAAAACCCCATTTCTCATCCCTCTTTCGGCCTCTAGTTTTATTATCCATTGATTTTTCTTGCTTGAATGATTACAGTGATGCTTGCCAAATGGTGATTTTTCTAATTCCATCATCCCATCTACATTTATTAGTTGGCTTTCGGATATGCAAAGGAGATCTCTTCTCTCCCTTTTTATTTATTTATTCATTCATTCCTTCCTTCATTTATTTATATCAGTGTCGATTCAGATTTCTTTTTTATCCAGTGGGCTATCCTCTGTTCATGTCGTTATTTATTTCAAAACTCAACATTTCCCATATTTGGGAATCCCTTCTAGTGGACCCTGGGTCCTTTTTTGACATGTCCCTGCAACTTTTGAGCACTTGAAAAATTTCTGGCCCAGCTAGATGTTCCAGATTCATCTTTGTCTTTTCCTTCCTCAGTCCTGTAATTCATCATTTTTCTAGTGAGCTCTGGTTCCTTTTTTGTAGGAAATGCTGTTTAGAAGATCTGGGCATTAGGTGTGCTCATTGCTGCTGCTAGGGTGCCCCTGCTCCTGGCCCCACCCAGTCGGCAGAGCTAGGATAGTTACCTGTACGTTTACATCTACATTGTAAACCTGGAGTTTACACCGATACTTCCGGTTTCAGTCTAACTCCACAGGGTTCATTCTAGGTTTTTCTCCTTGTGTAGTGGTCCCTCCTTTCTCCAGCAGTGGGAAACCTGCCTCCATTATCTCATTGACTTATTTGCTCCAGGGGTGGAGACCATCTCCCTGTCTCCCCAGACTACTGCTCTTCTTGGATGCTGCCTTGCACAGGCCAGTCCTCATGGGACGGGGTGTGTGTGTGTGGGGGGGGGGGGGGGAGGGGGGAGGAGGCTGCCCTTCTGCCTCACCCCAATGCCCACCTTACGTGTTCTCTGGCTGCTACCTTGACTTCCACTCTTATTCAAATTTCCTCAGTTGCCCCCATTCAGGATACAATCAAGGTTCATGTGTTGCATTGGGTTATTCTGTCTCTTTAATCAAAAAGCTCTCCCCCAACATAACACACACACACAGTTGTTGTTTTAAATAGTTTTATTGATTTCAGAGAGGAAGGGAGTGATGAGGGAGAATCATTGATCGGCTACCTCCTGCGCGCCCCCTAATGGGGATCGAGCCTGTAACCCAGGCGTGTGCCCTTGACCCGAATCAAACGCAGGACCCTTCAGTCCGCAGGCCGATGCTCTATCCACTGAGCCAAACCAGCTAGGGGCACACACAGTTTCTAAAAATAGCTTGGAGATACAATTCTTGTATCATACGATTTAGCCTTATAAAGTGTAAGATTCGGTGGACTTAGGGCTTGGTGCATTCACAGTATTGTGAATTTTAGAGCACTGTCATCACCCCAAACTCAACTCTGTACCTATTAGCAGTCATCACCACCCCTCATTTCCCCCATCCCCCCATTCCACCCCAGGGAATCCCTCATCTACTTTCTGTCTCTACAGTTGCCGATTCTCGACATTTCAATACAAAAGCAGCCATACACTCTGTGGCCTTTTGTGACAGGCTTCTTTTGTGTAGCATAGTGCTTTGGAGGTCCATTCGTATTGCGGCGTGTGTCGGTACTTTAATTTCTTTTTATTACCCAACACTAGTCCATTTTATGGATATGCTACATTGTTTACCTATCTATCAGTTGATGGACATTTGAGTTGTCTCCACTTTTTAGCAATTATGAATAATGCGGCTATTCACACTTCTTTTAATATTGACTTTGGGAAGAAAACAGACCAGTTGTCCTATCCAATTATTTCACACTATGAGTCTGTCTGATTACTTGTGGTTTCACTCAACCTGCTCCTCCCTCCCCTGTATTTCTTATAAACTGGGAGTTAGGTGAAGAACTTGATGAGCTCCAGGTTAATGTTTTTGGCAAGAGGACTCCATACACGAAGCCATGTGTTTCCTATCGTATCGTAGCAGGAAGAGGAGATTGTGTGGTTGTCCCACTCTTAGAGATGCTAGTTCTTTTTGTTTTGTTTTGTGTGTGTTTTTTGTTTGTTTTGGCCAAACGTTTTATTTACTATTCTGTAGTTGCTTAACACACACTTAAATGGTCTTATTGGGGAAGGGGAGGTTCTTGTAGATTCTCAAGGAAATGTCAGGAAGAAAAATATGGCCAGCACTGTCCATTTGTTGTGCGTTTACTGGGTGACTGGCACTTTCTTTTTTATTGTTAATCCTCACCCAAGGGTATTTTTTCTGTTGATTTTTAGAGAGAGAGTGGAAGGGAGTGGGAGAGACACAGAGAGAAACATCAATGTGAGAGAGACACATTGAGTCCAGTCTGTAACAGGTACGTGCCCTGATTGGAATCGAACTCTTGACCCTTCAGTCCACAGGCCAGCGCTCTATCCACTCAGCCAAACTGGCTAGGGTGTGAATAGCACTTTCTTTACATAAGCATCTGATCTCAGGTTTTTCATACTGATAACTTTTGGGATTTCAGTTTGAAGACAGTGTGATATCCTAAGAGTAGCATACCCCGACCATTCTCTGATAGCTAGCTTGCTTATATAGACAGAGGGATTCATCTCCATTGTAGACAGCTAGATAAAGGAAGGATAAATGCTTATTGTTGTATTTTAATTACAAGTTTTCAGAGGGTAGAGATTGGTGTAATAATTGCCATGTCGGGCTTTGGGGGATGATGAGTTCCCAGACGGACAAGGAATAAGGAATTTCCAGAGAATGGTTGTGGGTGGGAGGGGGAAGGGAAGGTCAATAGGACTCCACTTAGCTGTAGTCAAGGCAACCACAGACTCCTTCCAGATACCACACAATGCTAAGATGGGGAGGTTCAACTTTTAGACATGGGTCTCACTGGTGTTAAGCCTGGGCAGGCCTGGGGCAAGGTGACAGACTCTAGGGTTTGTGGAATGGGGCTGTGATAACTGACCACATAGCGTAAAGCAGGCCATGAAGTGTCAGCTGTAGGGATCCTGATTATTTAGCATGTCCCTCGCTATTGCCTCCCTTCCCTGTAGCCTTCTCAAGAAGATGCCCAATATTTGTGCCGCCTTGCACCTGTCTCTAGGCATTCCTCTGGGGGAGCAGAGGAGGCAGGGCAGAAGTGGAAAACTCCCATGTAGATTCCATTGAACTACGTGGATAAACGTGGGGGCAAAACATTCACTGAGCACTTGTTATGTGCCAGGCAGTGTTGAAAGCATCTGGCAATGATGCCTTATATCCTCCCCATGAGGGAGGTCCTTTTACTTCTCCCATTTTCTGTATGAGGACTGAGGCACAAGAACTTAAGCAACGGCCAAGGTCTCACAGTTCATGGCCCCATACACTGCCCACTGCCCCATTCTGCCTTTCTCAGCATGAAGAGCTTCTGCTAGGAGGGGGCAGAGGGCTGTGGGGCATCTGGGGCAGTTTCACATTCTTCTGTGTCTTCAGCCTGTATTTCCCTGGATAACTAGATAATTCAACAGCTACCCCGCTTTGAGCCTGGAGGGAGGGATTTCTGGGTGCAAAATGGTGGAGCGGGGTGGGGCTCCCAGAGGGGAGAGGTGCCCAGTGGACGCAAGCGTGACCGTCCCAGAAGCCCTTGGCCTCGTGGCTCTGTCTCTGACCCGGCATCACTCCCCAATATTCTACAGCAGAGGCAGCGTTTCTTCCACGTAACCTGCTTAGGGGCGCGAATTCTCTGGCATGCTAATGAGCCCAGAGGATTAACACAGAACATGGGTCATGACGATTTCACTAGATGGATGAAAATCTACCTTCCTGGGAAAATAGAATTCAGTCTGTTTGCTGGGAAAGCATCTCACAACCAAACAGCACGCCACAACTAAGGTCTCAGTTGCGGAGCGCCAAGCGTGTTACACAACACGCAGTTAATTCAGCCTGCCGTTCATGCATTCACTCGTTCATTTTGCACGCCCGAGGGCCTACTTTGGGTCCGGACGGATAAGGCACATCCCCTGCCCTTAGGGGAATCTCATATTTTTCAAGGGATGCAGATAGGATGGGATCACCAGGATAAGTCTATTAAGCCATCTATCACTGTGCAGAGTTACCGCACTATTAGTCATGTTATTCCCTGTGCTGTACACTACATCCCTGTGCTTTATCTATTTTATAATTAGAAGTTTGTCCTTCTTATTCCCCGTCACCCTTTTCCCCCATCTCCACCCACCAACATACTTTTAATTAGAACTGTCATGAGAGTTGCCCTAGAACCTCATCCTGTGTCACCGCAGGACTCAGGGGGACTCGGGGCTGAGTTCTGCTTCTGAACCTTCATGGCGCTCATGGCCGCACCTGCCTGCCCGTTGCCCATCTACTACGGCCGCACTCACACACCTGCCTGCCTGTTGCCTGTCTCTCTTTCCCTGATGGCGTGCTTAGTATGTGCCAGGCTTTCTTCTGTAGGGTCTGTCTCTGAGGACAGCACAAGGAACCTGGTTGAGGTGGCTGTCCTGGTGAGAGGGCAGCGTTTCTTCCCTCTGGACTATAGGGAGTTCTCCCAGGCCATTGGCACCTAAGGACAGATGCTGTGCCTGGGGATGGGGCTGGGATGGTCACAGAAGGAACCAAGCACTTGTAAAATTCCAGATGCAAATAAATCACTGTTTACAACTCTGACACCTCTGGTACCCCAGTGGGACTAACATTGTCCTGGGAAGCTTCAGGGCAATCACAGGCTTCAGAGGCAGGCGTGTCATAGGGCCCATGGTGCTCCCAACTCTGTCTGCCAGAAGGAATGCAGGCTTGTTTGCCCTACCATGATGAATCTCCCCATCTCAGATATAAAGAGGAGCCCTGGCTCCGGATGGGTGAGCCTGACCCTGGAAGCTGAGCCCAGCACTCAGCAGCTGTGTGAGCTTGCTAAGTACCTTTGAGAGTCCGTTTCCTTATCTCAGGGTTTCTCAGCCTCATCATCATTGACATGAGGGCTGTTCTGCTCATTGGAGGGTCGTTAGCAGTATCCCTGGCCAGTGGTATCCCCCGCCCTGCTGCAACACTCCCCACCACCAGCTCTGACAACCCCCAAAATAAGCAGGGCAGAATTGTTCCTGGCCGAGAGCCACCGGTTTAATCTGCGGGTTGGGGTGAAACCCCCGTTTCCAGGGCTGTCCTGAGATGTAAATGAGCGTGGCTTCCAGGAGACAACGCTTGGCCTTCAGCAGACACGGTGGCCCAGGGAGGCTGCGGGTGCCCTTGGCTACCGCACAAGAACAGCTTCCCCTGCTGGTGCCAGGCCCTGGCAGGCTCCCCATGCCAGGTGGGCACCAGGCTTGTTGGCATCTCTGGTCCCCTGGGTTGTGGCCATGCATGTGGGTGTCAGGCTTCTGGGCTTTTGTCCCACAGTCTAGGCCAGGGCTGCTCCCCAGGGCCTGTGGATTGATGTTCTGTACCCGGCCCACATGGACCAGGCTGCCCAGGGCTCACCTCCTGGCACTGGGAATCCCAGGAGTGTGGCTCTTCCCAGCATTACCTTTAGAAGGGAAGGGGAAAGAGCTGAAGTGGACAGAGCGTGACCATGGCACTACCCCCACCTCCCCAGAGAAACTCTCCTTTCCCTACCAGGAGGAAAAGAGTAGAAAAGCATCAAGAAAAAAGCAAGATTCTTGGAGGTAGAGGGACCTGAGTTTGTATCCTCTCCCTGCCTCTAAAATGAGAATGTATCTCTCTCACATATCTAATACGTCATGTATATCAGATGATATATACTATACTTATGATGTCTTTTACGTATATGTGATTTATACGATAGAGTTATCATGACACTTAATTCCATTAGATAATGGATGCACAGTACAGGGTCTGACATATAATAAGCAGTAAATATTGGGTGTTTCGCCTCTCCTGTTACACAGGTGATCTCAGGTCATTCTTAATGAAGAAGGGAGGCAGGTATTAAATTGGGGTGACTCCAATCAGGCCCTGATGGGTGAGATTGGGGCCTAGGCCTCTCTTTAGGGGAGGCTGTGTTTCTGGGGGAGGCCTTGGGTTCCTTAGAGCCCCCCCCACTTCCCAACTAGAGGCTAGCTAGGCGGGGCTTCCAGCACGGGTGGCTGGAGCAGGATTGCTTTTCCTGAGCCCTTTGTGTATGGAGAACACTCCTGTGTGCACTGCCCTCTGCTTCCGAGGCCCACAGGGGTCAGCAGGCGGGGGTAATCCCTGTCTTGCAGGTGAGGACATTCGAGCCCAAGGAAGTTCAGCGGCTTTTCAAAAGTCATGCTCTAGCGAGTGGCAAAGTCAGGATCCTGAGGGGGGTCAGCCGGACCTGGCGTCCCTCATGTTTATTATGATGCCTGTCCCCTGCACAAGGTGTTAGGACAGCTGTGGGCAAACTATGGCCCGCGGGCCGGATCCGGCCCGTTTGAAATGAATAAAACTAAAAAAAAAAGACCGTACCCTTTTATGTAATGATGTTTACTTTGAATTTATATTAGTTCACACAAACACTCCATCCATGCTTTTGTTCCGGCCCTCCGGTCCAGTTTAAGAACCCATTGTGGCCCTCGAGTCAAAAAGTTTGCCCACCCCTGTGTTAGGATCTTCTTCTCCAGGGAGCCCCAGCATTACAGGATGGGGTACCTCAAGTTCCAGGACAGCACCCAGAGTTGTCACAAAAGTTCCCAGAACCTTCCCCAGAGAGGAGGGCAAGGGCTCAGACCTTCTGGGGCCTCCTCTTCACCTGGTCCAGGTGAGCAGTGGGCCTTACCAAGGGCCCCTGAGTGGGTTTAAAGGAGAGGCCTGCACCGTCACAGACAGAAATATGCCTCCCTCGCTCCTCTGGTATGGCGTGGCATATCTCTCGGGGACCTGGGGTAGGATTCAGGTCAGGAAGATGCTGCTGTCTAGCACTTCCTTCTGACCACTGCCCATGTCAGGGGACCACAGGCTGGCTTCTCTCAAGGGACAGCGGGGGGACCAGGAAGGGCTGGCAGAGCCAGGTTCCGGTGGGTGACAGCTCAGCACTAGCATGTCTGCGGCTGGGCTGCGCGCGCATGTAAAGACCTTTATGTGGCTATTTATAGGTCAAAGGGGAGGGAGCTGTGCCCGTGGGAGAATGACTCTTCTGGGGCCTGGGCAGTGGAGCTGGGGGCTGGCAGTTTCTGCGGGGACTGGGCTGGCTGACTCAGAATGGATCATTCTAAGCAGTCTCTCCCCAGCTGCTCTCCCTCCCATCCCCATTCTTCACCGTGGTCACATTCCCTGTCCAAAACTCAGCTCCAGTGTGTTCCTGCTCTGCTCTACCCAATCAGGGGTCCCCGTCGCCTCCCCAAACGGCATTTCCTGGCTCAGTTTCTGATTCCTCGTGATATATGCCCTAAACTCAGGTCAGACGTGTAATTCACTCCTCAATGCTTACTTTCCCCCTGGACCCCTCAGTTTTGATCACACTGTTCATGCTTAGGGTTTCTGCCTCTCCTCCCCCCTAGTATTCTTTTGTTCTCAGTCTACCCACCTTCCCATGTCCAGTTCAGAGCTACTTTTCCTCTGAGCTCTCCTGATCTCCCCCTGCTCCCCAGACTGACCCTGTTGGATGGCATTCCTCTCCCAGGGCTGCATCAGAGCGGCCTTATAGACACTGATTTATAAACTCCCCTTCCCCCAGCACCTATTTCTTCAGCTCAAAGGCTTTTGTTGAGCATCTGAGGTCTTCCAGGCAGTTGCCAAGGGATGTACTTGTTATGCAAACACCAGTAGTGCCAGGCCCGGCCCCTGGGCTGCCTGCAGGCCCTGTGGGGAAACAAGCATTCTAACAATTTTTTTGTGGTGTGACAAGCACCAAGGAAGGGAATTCCAGAACTCAGAAGTGGAAATGTTTCATTCTGTCCGAGGAGGGATATGGGCACTGAAACATCTCGGAGGCCAAGGGCACCTTTGGGGCAGGGACTCTGTCTTTCTTGTCAGTCCCCTCAGTGCCCAGAACAGCCCGTGGGACACAGAAAGTTCTGTGTTTCGCACTGGGAAGAGGCAGATCTAGTTCTCCTCTTCCTAGGCTCCTGTGAGCTCCTGTCCTTACTCCTGGTACAAGCATCCGGTATGCTAATTGTTTGCACGCCTGTCTCCACACAAGCTGTGAGCCCCTGGAAGGCAGTGGTTGAATCTAATTCATTATGCATGATCTCCAGAGCCTGCACAGGGTAAGGGTTTAATGGAGCTTTGCTGGGTGAAGTAATGGTGGCAATGATTGTCCCCTACCTGATCCTGCCTTGGGAAGAATGTGAAAGGTTCAGTTAGATTATTCTGTCTCTCTGAGCATCTCTGATTTGGTCCTTTCACATGTGCAAATGAATGGATTCTCCGATCCCACAGCCAGCCAGAAGGGTGAAGAACCACCCTTACAGTGGCAAGGGGCACGTTCCCAGGGTGGTGTTATTGTCACCCAGCTGGGCCCACCTGGCCGTTGGGTGACAGTGCTTCCTGCACCACTGCCAGCTGCCTTGTTCATTGCAGCCCTCCCAGCTCCTCAGACCCCCTCATGAGGCGGGAAAAGGTGTGTCCTGGATGCTGACAGCCAGCATCAGCCTTCTTTCTGCACTTGCATAACTCACAGCCTGTCTTTTAGATTTCAAGGAAGCACCCATCTGAGGGTCAAGAAGATGGGATGTAGGAGTATGCCTTGTTTTAAGTATTCAGGTTAGGTATTCAATAAAAGGGTTCTAAGGAAGCCTGAGAAAAATCTGGGTGAAACAAAACTGCCCAGATTTCTTTTACTGCAGGACTTATCAGCACCTTTACTGTGGCTGACATACAGTGTGAATCTCCAGGAGGGCCTATACAATAAGCAGCGGTGTCCCTCCTTAGCCGACAACCTTTTAACACTCCAGAGCAAACTTTTGGGTAATTACCAATCCCAGCTGTAGCACGAGCTATATAGCCTTTTAGGACTGTGGGACGAGTTTCTAGCCTATGGCATGTGTGTTTATGAGATGTAGTCATGTCATACCAGGATTTCCAAAGCTGATTCTGCCTAACAATAACCCCCCAGAGTTCTTGGATTTTATAGAAGAAAAACCAACAAACAAACCCAAAAAACAGAAAGAGGATTCCCTGCTTCAAATTGTAGAGGCCAAAATCTTGGAATAACCTCCCTTAGGAGCAGGTCTCTTGGCTAGTCACCCTGGTTTCAAATACATTTTGAGGTTAGGAAATTGAAAAGAGAAGAAACATAAAGGAGCAGTGGATTTAAGCAAGAGGGGGGTCGGGTCACAGGATTGTAGGTCTAAGAATGACAGAGCTGGAACCCCAGAGACCTCATTTTGTAGATGAGGACACAGGCACAGAGAGAACAGTGATCTGCCCAAAGCAAAACAGGATTTCAAGACAGGGTGAGGGGCCAGGCCTCTCTCCCCAGCATTGGTCAGTGGCCCGAAGGAGCCCAGAGCGTGGCCTCGCAGTCAGGCATAGCTGGGCTTGGGCGCTGGTTCCACCGTAAATCATGAGGGCCGATGAGCTCTGCCAGTTTCTGCCTCTGTATATGGGGTGATACCAGTCCCCACCTCATCGGGCTGGCGTGAGGGTTCAATGAGATAAAGGCTATCATGAGCTTAGCATAGTGCTTGACGTGTAATTCGCATATGATAAATGTAAGCTATTAAAAACTAGATTCATAAATGTTTCATTCTCGTAGTTCACAGGCCCTTGAACTCCGGGGGAGGGGGTGATTCATCACTCCGCAGGCTGATTCTTAGATTATTCTCCTCCTTTGGTTTATTCACATTCACTTCATTGGGGAGCCCAGGAGTTCTCAATATAAGGAGACACCTATGAACATGACAAAAGAGCTAGCCCACCCCCCACCATAGATCCACCAAATCAGAAATGCTGGGGTGGGGCCAGGGCCTCTGCTGTGGTTCTATGTTGCCCAGGAGGTTCCAACCCAGGGCCCAAACTGAGTTAGACCTAATGCCCTCTTTCTACTGACTCCCTCTTCCCCCTGCCCCCAGCTTTCTGCAAAACAAGAACACTAATGAATGTTTTGTCCAAAGAGAGTGCTGGAGGCCATACTAATAACTTGTTTATCTAGCACATAATTCTAGCGTTAGAACTACCCCACCCAGGAGGGTCCACAGCTGTTAACCCTTCCCATTTTACAGATGAGGAAGCTGAGGCTCTGAGAAGTGAAGTGACTTGCCTGAGGTCATGCAGTGACATCAGTAGGGTTCTACCCCACCTCCTAGAAGCAGGCACAGATCAGATGGTTAATTATTCACAGCGCTGGTCTGAGCCTCTTACCACCTATTTCCTTCCTTCCTTCTCTCTTTTCTTCCCTCCTCCCTCTCTCAATTTATTAGAATTGTACAAGATGTTAGGCACTGTGCTAGGCACAGCTCGATGCTGATCACCTTGTTCTTGGCTGCCCCCTTGCATTTCCTCATTTAATTCTGACAACAACCCTGTGAGGTAGAAATGATTATAATCCCATTTTTGCAGATGAAGAAGTCAAGGGTTCAG
>NW_005369902.1:1463305-1465724 GCF_000412655.1 Myotis brandtii
GGGGGCCGGGGGGGGGTGGGGAATGGTTGTAGCTAAGGCTCCTGGTTGACCCCACAGAAGGGGAAGGAGGGTGTTCAGGGCCCCTGCACCCCAGGTCTTCTTTCTGGATTTGAGCTATTTATTTGTGGGGCAGGATTGGTTGCCACATGACTGGTTGGGAATGGGGTGAGGTTAATGGTCTGGAGGGAGGACGGGGTTGCATCCACAATCAAACGGAGCTGCTGGCTGTGGGGACCCATCTGGCTGAGGCCTGATGTTTCTGTTGGCTCAGAGCACTTTTGAGAAGGTTATAGGAGGAAGGGAGCTCCAAAGATCCTCTCATCGTTTGCTTTACAGAGCTCGGGATGAGGCTAAGGAGAGATAAGCAGATGAGAGTTAGAGACAGAATCAGAGGGATAAGTCGATGGCAGATACGAGACGAGGAGACCAGATCCCTCATTTCTGGTTGCAAAAGCCCTGATTCTGACACCTCTCTGATCTATTTCTATTCTTATGCTGACACCAAACGTGTGGGGGTTTTCCTCACACCAACCAAGCCTAGGACTCAGGACACCCACTGGGTGTCCTTCAAATCAATTCAACTCAGCTCTGACACTACCAAGGATAGTGCAGACCTGCAGGTTAAGAGCCTTGCCCGCCCTTCAGTCGCCAATCGCAAGTCCCAGGCTCCCGTAATTTCTAACCCTGGCTGCAGACCAGGGTTCCCAGGATTCCTTGCGAGGGTTTGATAATTTGCTGGAATGGCTCACCCAGGAAAGCACTTTACTTACTATCACCGGTTTATTATGAAGGATAAATGGAAGAGCTGCATAGGGCCAGGGGGAAGGGGCACAGAGCTTCATAAGGATAGTGCAGACCCAAAGGTTAAGAGCCTTGCCCCCCCGCCCCCGCCCTTCAGACGCCAATCGCAAGTCCCAGGCTCCCGTAATTTCTAACCCTGGCTGCAGACCAGGGTTCCCAGGATTCCTTGCGAGGGTTTGATAATTTGCTGGAATGGCTCACCCAGGAAAGCACTTTACTTACTATCACCGGTTTATTATGAAGGATAAATGGAAGAGCTGCATAGGGCCAGGGGGAAGGGGCACAGAGCTTCATGCCCTCTCGGAGTGTGCCACCCTCCCACACCTGGAAGGCTGCCACCTGTGCCTCATTCATTCCCTGCCTGCCTGGCAGGCTGAGGGGTAGGCAGACTCAGCTGCAGCCCTGCAGTTTTGAGTGTGCGCCAGTGGGTTTCCCTCCCCATGTTCACCTGCGAGGGCAGGCTGACAGCTCTAACATCTGATCCCTACGTCTTACTGACTTAGCCTTTGGCCATGGTCAGCTGCATCTCTTTTTTTATTTTTTTTTAAATTTTTATTTTAAAAAATATATTTTATTGATTTTTTTTTTACAGAGAGGAAGGGAGAGGGATAGAGAGTTAGAAACATCGATGAGAGAGAAACATCGATCAGCTGCCTCCCGCACACCTCCCACTGGGGATGTGCCCGCAACCAAGGTACATGCCCTTGACCGGAATCGAACCTGGGACCTTTCAGTCTGCAGGCCGATGCTCTATCCACTGAGCCAAACCGGTTAGGGCTCAGCTGCATCTCTTGCTCCCATCGCCGTCCAATCAGAGCTTTGGAGGGCAGCCCTTATGATGATCTGGAGCTAAGGCCCTTCCTATATGGCGGCTCTGTCTCCCCCAGGGCCACGAGTCCTCCCCTGGGTCCTCTGTATCTTACCATGAGATGGTGGAGAAGATACACCAGCTTTCGGATGCTTTCTGTGGAGCAGCAAACGCCGTGCAGGTCCCACTCCACCAGAGTGGGGGCTGGGATACGCGGTCCAGCTTTGTGTCTGAGAGGAGGAAACGTGCAGGGGGGCGCTGACTGCCTCACACTGTCTCCTCTGTGCTCCACAAGTGCCCCCATGTCCAGGTGGCTGCAGCTCAGTGGGTACGTGGAGTCGTCAGAACACCTGCTACCTGTGGGCTGTGAGCCAAGCCCACGGTCTTGTTATGCCTCAGTCTCCTGCTCGATGAGAGAGGAACATCTATCCCTACAGATCACGGTTACTCATTTGTTAAATCATGCTGAGTAGGCGCTGGTGCTGGTGCCCAGAGACGGCAGTGGCAGCAGCTCAGCTGGGGCAGCCTGGCACTGTCATGTGAGTGTCCTTCCAGGCCATTTCCTTCTGAGACGGATCTTCTGGTGATTCCACGAGCTGCCTAACATCCTTTAATCAATTCCCTTTCTGATTAAATTAGCTATAGTGGGTTCTATTAAATTGACATTGTCCCCAGGACTGTATTAAGACCTTCAGTTGTGTCCTGATCAAGGGCAAGATTATGGTGTGTTGTCATCTCTACCCCAGCATAATTCAAAATAAAAACAAAAAAAGAACAACAAAAAAAGAAATAAAACAAAAGAAAAGCAAA
>NW_005369902.1:1465749-1468742 GCF_000412655.1 Myotis brandtii
CCTGCTGGGTGCCAGGACTTGAGCTGGGGAGCTGGGATGAACTAATGACCAGGCCTGGCCACCCAGCAGGCCCTGGCTTGCCAGGAGAGGCAGGTAGTGGGGAGACCCATGCAGTGTCAAGAGTGGGTGGGAGCGCTGAGGCTCACTGGGAACCCTGAGAAACAGGAGTGCAGATCTGCCCTAGGGGGCAGGGAAAGCTTCACGGAGGAGGCAACCCTAACAGGAAAGGAAGGTGTGATCCAGAATAAGGAAGGAAAATCATTACAAGTAGAGGAGCCCCATGTGTGAGTGAGCAGGACATATTCCTGAGAAAATGGGGGGGGGTACGGTGGGGGGTAACTGAAGTGTAAACTGTGAACTGGGGAGCATTGGGAACTGAGACTGGGCAGGCAAACCAAGGTCAGATTAAGGGGATCTTTGTCCACAAAGAGGTTTGGACTTTATCACAAAAGGCGTGGAGAATCCATTGAAGGAATATAAATATGGAAGTTTTAGAAAGATCTCCCTAACAACACTGAAGAGTATGGATTGGAGGGATCAGGAGACCACTTATAAGGCTCTTGTAGTAATCTGGAGTTTAAGAAATGCTATTATTGTACAGATCAATGATGCTTAGGAGCATGAAGCAGCTTTTAAACTTCTTAGAGAAAGTATGTTAAATGTTATAATAATAGCAGGTGATAACACCCATTGAGCTTTTACAAGGCGTTAGGCATTGTGCTAAGCACGTTCCCTGCATATGTCTTTCACTGAGCCCCTATGCCTCAACTGCCTCATCTGTAAAATGGCCAGAAAAATAATACCAACTTCACCAAGTTGTTGTGAAGATAAAATGGCTTGATGCCTGTAAAGGGCTCTGAACCATCCCTACACCCAGTCAGGCCTTTCATAAAGGTTGCTCATGGTCACAACAGTCCTGTGAGGTGGGGTGGCATTGTTCCATTTCATAGATGGGGAAACTGAGGCTTGCAGGACCACTCAGGTGATGTGTGCCAGCTCCAAGGTTTAGACCTAGACTGTGGCTGTCGGCTCCAGGCTCTTAGCCAATACACTACCTGTATGGTGTTGTCACTGTCATGAGGATGCAGCATCTGAGTGTGAGAGGCATGCACATGACCAAGGTGACTCCCAGGGGACGCCTGAGAGGAGCTGGCTGCTGTTCCCCGGAGTCAGGCCCCTCCCATTCCCTGAGAGTCTTTGAAGAGATGGCAGGAGGTGAGGAGGAGCAGAGGGGGGCGTTGCCTTCCTCTCTCCAGACCTGAGTGCGTTCCTGCTTTGTTTCTGAGTGATGGCGCCAGGTGGGCTTGATCTTAGTAGTGCCAGCTGGGCTGCAGGGCCTCTGAGCCTGCCTTGAAGCCATCTGGGCAGGTGTCAATCCTCTACTCAGTACCAGGGCAGCAGGGGTATCTTTTTAAAAAAAATAAGTTCATCTGTAACCGGTTTGGCTCAGTGGATAGAGCATCGGCCTGTGGACTGAAAGGTCCCAGGTTTGATTCCGGTCAAGGGCATGTACCTTGGTTGTGGGTACATTCCCAGTAGGAGTTGTGCAGGAGGCAGCTGATCAATGTTTCTCTCTCATCAATGTTTCTAACTCTCTATCCCTCTCCCTTCCTCTTTGTAAAAAATCAATAAAATATATATTTAAAAAAATAAAAAAATAAAAAATAAGTTCTTATGAATTTTAGGGAGAGAGGAATGGAGGGGGTGGGAGAGAGAGAGAGCGAGTGAGGGAAACATTGATGTGAGAGAGAAACATGGATGAGTTGCCTCTGACACACACTCCGACTGGGGACCGAACCACAACATGGGCATGTGCCCTGGCCGGGAATTGAACTGGTGACCTTTTAGTGCATGGGACAAAGCTCAACCAACTGAGCCACCCCAGCCAGGTTAGCAGGGAGTATCTTTAAAAATATATATATTTTTATTTCAGAGAGGAAGGAGAGAGATAGGAACATCAGTGATGAGAGAGCATCATTGATCAATCAGTTCCCTCCTGCACACCCCACCCTGGGGATTGAGCCCACAACTCGGGCATGTGCCCTGACTGGGAATCAAACTGTGACCTTTTGGTTCATAGGTGGACACTCAACTACTGAGCCACGCCAGCTGGGTGAGAGTATCTTAACGGGCAGGATCAACTACTCAACCATCTCCCGTACAGAGGGATAGCCACCCCAGCCAGGTTAGCAGGGAGTATCTTTTCAAAAATATATATTTTTATTTCAGAGAGGAAGGGAGAGAGATAGGAACATCAGTGATGAGAGAGCATCATTGATCAATCAGCTCCCTCCTGCACACCCCACCCTGGGGATTGAGCCCACAACTCGGGCATGTGCCCTGACTGGGAATCAAACTGTGACCTTTTGGTTCATAGGTGGACACTCAACTACTGAGCCACGCCAGCTGGGTGAGAGTATCTTAACGGGCAGGATCAACTACTCAACCATCTCCCGTACAGAGGGATACTTCCAGGGGAGTCTAGATTCTTCTCTGAGCTGGGTGAGGCTCACCCCCCTGCCAACTTGGAGCAGTGGGAACCCTGGAAGCCCACGGAGCTGTGCAGTGGGGTCAGGGGAGCCAGGCTCCATGAATGTTTGATGGACTCCCCGACTGCAGATATTAGCGTGCCCTTGAAGGTAGATAATTGAAATGCAGATTTGGATATTCTATTACTTTGCAATATTCTTTATGAGGCTGCTTTGCGTTTCCTGTGACTTGGTTGCAGCTTTAGTGACTCAATTATGGAGAAATATATCGATTTGTCGGGGTGGTGTCAGGGGCACTGCTCTGATGAAAATTGATTTATCTCTCTCTGGGCAGCTTGTGTGTTTCATTCGTCTTTGCCTCTAACAAGGCATGGGGTGGGGGTGTGTGTGAAGAGGGCGCCTCCCTCATCAGGACTCTGTTCACCACCACACACCGTAAATAAAGCTTGGGGTGCAGGCCTGGCTCCGGCTTTATGTTCTGTGGGGAGGAGATAAAATAGCTCT
>NW_005369902.1:1469105-1488205 GCF_000412655.1 Myotis brandtii
GGCAGCGTGGTGGAGTCTGGAGGCCTGGCCTGGCCCCTCTCCTTGGGCGCTTTCTAGTTGTGTGTGCTCGGCAGCTATTCATCTCTCTGAGACTCAGCCTCCTTAGCGATAACAGAAAGATAATGATGCTCAGCGGATAGAGCTGGTGGCAGGAGGGAATGCAAGACCTTAGCCCATTGCCTGGCCCCCAACAATAAATACAGTAGTTAAAAGTCGATAAGTAAGAACAAATAAAATACAACAAAACAAAAGAATTATTTGTTGGGCACCTGCCTCTGTGGCCATGTTGGCTTTGGTGGTTCAAGTAGCAGAGATGGTTTTTGCACCAAAGGAGTAGAGTCCAGTGGTAGAAGTGTGCTGGGGCGGGGGAGCGGGGAGGAGGAGAGGTGACCCCAATGGGAGTGCAGAGAGGAGCATCCTACCTAGACTGGGAAGGGAAACTTCAGAGAAGAAATCCTGAAGGAGGGGAGATATGAGCTGATTTTGAACGAAGAGTACAAGTTGGTTAGGTGGAGAAGAGGAGCGAGGTTGAAGGTTGGGCAGTAGTATCTGAAGATGGACAAACTCATTTGATGTTGGAATAGTCCCCTGGGCTCAGAGCAAAGGGTTTACGTGAGTGTGGCTGGTGGCCGCAGCCCTCCTTGTCAAGGGTCTTGAGCTACACAGAGATGCTTGTGCTTTTTTTGGGGGGCGGGCATGGATATTTTTCCATTGATTTTTAGAGAGAGTGGAAGAGAGGGGGAGAGACACAGAGAGAAACATCAACGAGACACATCAGTTGGTTGCCTCCCACACGCATCTCTGACCAGGACCAGGGATGGAGCCTGCAACCGAGGTACGTGCCCTTGAGCAGCATCGAACCTGGTACCCTTCGGTGCATGGGCCAGGGCTCTATCTACTGATCCAAACCGGGTAGGGCTTGTGCTTCTTTCTCAATGTCCTGAAGATTTAGAGGAACCATTACAGGGTTTTAATCAGGGGAAAGCATGACCAGATCGATATTTTGCAAAGATCTTCCCAGTAGCAGTTGCAGATGACAGATTGGAGGGACACTTACTTGAATGTGTTTGTAATAGGCCAGTGAAGAGAGGAAAGACTAAACTAAAGGTGTGCTGGTGGCAGTAAATCAGAGGAGGCAGAGAGGAGAGACAGGAGGTGAGGCATGGCTGGGGTGAGGCGAACTGTGGGGGCTGAGGAGAGAGGAGGCCGAGTCACTGTCCTCTGGCTGCAGGATGGTGGGTGGATTAATTTCCTGGGGCTGCAACAACAAAGTACCACAAACTGGGTGGCTTCAAACAACATATATTTATTGATTGAGTTCTAGAGCCTAGAAATCTAAAATTAAAGTGCTGGGAGAGCCATGCGCCCCTGAAATCCATAGGGAGGAATCCTTTCTTGCCTCTTCCAGCTCCCGGGGTTTGCCAGAAATCCTTGACATTCCTTGGTGCATAGGGCCAATCTGTGCCTCTTTGTTCTTCCTGTGTGTTTCTCCTGTATTTGTTTTAAGGACATTGGTCATATTGGATTCGGGGCTCACCCTGCGCCAGCATGACTTGTCTTACATGGACAGCAACCCCATTTCTAAATAAAGTCACATGTCGAGTTACTGGGGCATAGAACTTTAACATGTCTTTTTGGAGGACAATTCAAACTACAATGGCCAATTCTTTGGACCTCCTAAATTCTTGTTCTTTCCACGTGAGAAGTACTAGTACATTCATCCTGACCTATACCCTCATCCTCAAAAGTCTGAATCATTCCAGCTTCAACTCTAAGCCGAAAATCTAAAAAATGAGAGAGAGAGAGAGAGAGTGATTCTCAGTGTCAAATTCCCAGTGAGCTGGAAAATAAGCAGGAGGAGCAGGTGGCAGGTGGAGGAGGTAGAGGAAGGAAGACTGAGGAGTTCAGTTCTGGATGTGTTGAGTTAATAGTCCTCATGGAACACCAAGTGTAAGCTGGAAATTGCATACTTCCGTAACTGTGTCATCCATTATCATCAGAAAAGACCCCAAGCCCTGGCTGGCATGGCTTAGTTGGTTGAGCATTGTCCTGTGCACCAAAGGGTCACCGGTTCAATTCCTGGTCAGGGCACATACACAGGTTGGAGGTTCGATCCCTGCTTAGGGTGCACGCACCAGAAGTGACCGATTGATGTTTCTCTTTCACATCAATGTTTCTCTCTCTCTCTCTCTCCCTCTCCTTTCCTCCCTCTCTAAAGTAAAAAACAAAACATATTATAAAAATAATAAAGACCTTAAGAAACCTTATGGCAAAAACTGTAATGGCTTTGGGGCAGGAGTGCACAGGGATGTGTGTGAGGCAGAACTGAGGTGGAACTGGAGAGAGAGAGAGCTGGTGGGTTGTGCAGTAACTTTCCTCTTCATTGGGTATTATTTCTTAGTGTTCATCTTATGTCAAGCCCCATGCGGGACTTCAAGGTTAACCAGCCACAAATCCCATTCTGTCGGAGCTTCCAATCGTGGCAGGATTTGTGGCTGGGCAGGAGCTTATAGTCCATAAGCGGTTGTAACGTGAGGTAGAAATTATTGACCACCAGGAGAAGGGCACTGATACATTGCTGTGGGACTTCATAGAGAGCAGAAGTGATCTCTTCCAGGTGTGTGTGTGTGTGTGTGTGTGTGTGTGTGTGTGTGTAGGGGAGTCCATAGAAAACATGATTTTAGAGCTGGGCTTTGAAGAGTGGGTCATATTTGGGCATGTGGGGTCGGGGAGGCTCGTTTTCAGGCACACAGAATAAAAGATAGGGAGACAGATTATATAAGCATTACACTGGAACTGTAACACATTTAAGTAAGTATAAAAGTCAAACTGCATATATTTTGCTATAAAAAATCAGGCTAAAAGCCCTAGCCAGTTTGGCTCAGTGGATAGAGCGTCAGCCTGCAGACCGAAGGGTCCTGGGTTCGATTCCGGTCAAGGGCACATGCCTGGGATGTGGGCTCGATCCTAGTAGGGGGTGTGAAGGAGGCAGCTCTGTCATCATTGATGTTTCTATCTCTCCGTCCCTCTCCCTGTTCTCTGAAATCAATTAAAAAAAATCAGGCTAACAAAACAGTACTTTTATTCACACGATCTCACTTGATGCTCATAACAACACTGTGCAGATGAGGATCTTGTCATTCCCATTTTCAGATGAGAAAATAAAGGCTCAGAAGGGTTTAGTACCATGCCACGCTTGCCCAGTTAGTGAAAGGCAGAGCCGGGACTCAAACCAAGGTCTTTTGACTCCAAAACCCATGGTCCTTCTACTGTGTCTCCTCTATTACTCTTCCCTTTTCCTCAACCCTCTGATTAAAACCTGCTTCTTTAGTAAAACTACCACAGAAGTTCTATGGGGTCGACTATGTGGCCCAGACTAGGGTAGTAGAGTCTAGCTTATAGGGTGAACTTTTTCTGATTCCAACCTAGACAGCTTTCCTGCCCCAGCACCTCTGACCCTCAGCATGAAGATTGAGAAATGGACAAGAGAAGATTTTTACCCAATACACTCCCACACACGATCACCTGGCTGTCAGCACCGTGGGCACAGCCAGGCCAGGACTGGTGTCTTTTCATGTTCAAGGTCACTGGAGGCTGTTCCATAATTTTGGGCTTGCACAGCACAGCCTTAGAGCACCCATTCCTTGGATGGAAGCCAAACAGTCTCCACATCTCATAAGAGACCTGCCGACAGGCCTCAGCCTCCAGGTCAGGTAGTCTTGCTCTATTTGCTGATGCTGACCAGCATTTTCTCGGGGACAGGGTACCTGGTCAGAGACCCGTGAGCAATCATCACAAATCCATTCCACCTCCGGGAATGTGGCCAGAAGCACATCCTGCGGACAGTGGCTAGGGACCTGGTCTGTATGTTTAAAGGGCAGACTTTATGACTGCATTGCATCAACCTGAATGGGAACTTCTGGACGAAGTGTAGGTGTATGAAACTGGTCCTGGTCTGCTGAAGTTCCCCACTCACTCTCCTCCCCGCCCCGCCCCCCAAAAGGAAGAAAAAGCAAAAGAAAATATACTGATGACAGTAACAGGGTTCCTTTGTGAGTTCTTTCTGTGTACCTGACACTCTTCTGAGCCTCTTGCATACATTAACTAATTTAATCCCCTGTTACCCTACAGCGGTTCTCAACCTGTGGGTTGCGACCATCGGAAAACACATATAGCATATCAGATATTTACATTACGATTCATAACAGTAGCAACATTACAGTTATGAAGTAGCAACGAAAATAATTTTATGGTTGGGGGTCACCACAACATGAGGAACTGCATTAAAGGGTCGTGGCATTAGGAAGGTTGAGAACCACTGCGGGCCTATGAGGTGGATACAATTAAGTAGACCCATTCTATAGATGAAAAAACTGAGGCTTAAGAGAGATGAAATAAACTGCAAGAATACAGAGTCTGTTAGTGGTGGTGGTGGTGGGGATTTGAATTCAGGGCTGCCTGGCCCCAGAGTACATGGTATAGAGCTACTGTTCTGTGCTTCCTCACCATGACAACCAAAATGACTCAGGGGAACCTCACCAGGCAAAGAAAGGCCCCTCGGGAACTCTCCAAGGTCCTGGCTGAGACTTGGCATTAGAGAGTATCCTTCAAGGGCGTTGCAGAGCTGACATTTTATTCTGAGGCCCAGGCAGAGTAAAGTCCTTGAAGCTGACGGGAGATGTGCCCCTTGCTGTTATTTATCTAACCTCTGCAGGAACCTGCTCCTTTTCCTGTGTTCTCAATCTTCGTTAGTGGTGACGTTATTCAGACGATCTCCAAAACCAGAAACCTCAGAGTCATCCTCAACTCCTCCCCTCTTCAGCCCCTCCTCCATGCAATCCGTCGCCAGTCCTGCACATTTCACCTAGCACACATATCCTGAATCCAGACTTTCTTCTCTCCACCCCCGGGTCTGAGTATGAGACGTGAGCATCTTTTGTTGGGATGATTGCAGTCACTTCTCTTTAGCTAAAATTCCTTAAAGTCCTTCCCACATTGAACCTAAATTGCCACGACACCTTGTTAACCCCAAGCTTCAGGTACTCTTGGTGCCTGAAAATGATGTCCCCATCCACACCTCTCGATGTTTCACAAGCTGTCTGCTCTGCTTCAAATGTCCTCCTTCCATTGCCACACTGGGAAAACTCCTATTCATCCATCAAGACCCCAACCATAAGCATCTTTCTCTCTGAGTTCTCCAAATTTCTCCAACCCTGGGGAATGCTCTGTGCTCCGACTGCCCAACCTTCAGGTACTCTTGGTGCCTGAAAATGATGTGCCCATCCACAACTCTCGATGTTTCACAAGCTGTCCACTCTGCTTCAAATGTCCTCCTTCCATTGCCACACTGGGAAAACTATTCTATCAAGACCCCAATCATAAGCATCTTTCTCTCTGAGTTCTCCGAATTTCTCCAACCCTGGGGAATGCTCTGTGCTCCGACTTCACTTACTTATACGTCTGGCTAACACACACTGTTCGATGATTTGTCTGATCACATCTCTTTCTTCCTTCAGAGACAGGACCATGTGTGTCTGTCTCTCCTTTACCTTTAGTACAGTGCTTAGGCCATTCTATCTATTAAGTAAAGGGTTGCTGAATAAATAGATGAAAAATCCCGACAGATTGATGGTCCACAGTGCATGCAATTGGGACACACACTTGCAAAAGAATTGGAATGTCTTGAAATTGCTTAGTTAATACTGCCCAGCGGTTCAGTATTAACCGAATCATGGTCTGTAACCGAATCATGGAAAATGCTGCCCTTTAGGTAAGACCACAGTCATGAGCTTGTGGATGGCATTTTTAAGTCCCACCCCTGAGGAGAAAGCAGGTGGCACAGGGAGAGGGGGAGGGGGCAGCAGCTATTTCAGAGCCGCAGGAAAGCTGCTTGGTAAGAAATAAGAGAAAATGCCACCGCCAGCATCACTGCCACCCCCTGGCTAGTGCTGTAAGATTTCTTTAACACCTTAGCAGACGAACTTCCCCACAGCAGGCATCACACACTTCCTCCCTGGCCCACACTGAGGTGTGAATTACTGACTTAAGGCCTTTGCCCAAAGCAGGCTTCCCTGTCCAGGAGGGAGCATGTTGGGGAGTGCAAAGCCAGTTCTGAACCCTGTCCACTCCAAGCTCGGTACTAGGTCCTCTCTGTTGCCTTCTTTCATAACCATAGCCACCAGGGACAGGCACACCACTGTTCCCGTTACACAGAAAATCAAACGGGCTCAGAGAGAGAAAGGCAGTTGTATGGTACTGCACAGCCTGGGAGAATAAGGATTCAAACCAAGGTCAGTGAGACTGTAAAGCTCTTCCTTTTTGCACTCCATCTGCCGAATCAGGAGGGAGGGAGGGGCTCAGCGCCTCCAACAGCTTTCTCTGACTTTGCCAAGATTCACGTGGACTCGTCACCCTCTCCTACACCAAGTGGTTCTGGCGCTGATCTCATGCTGCCCCACAAATGCCTCATACGATTTCTTGCCCTTCTTGGGTTTGTGTCCTCAATTCTGGGTTCCACAAATCCATATGGAGTGAATCCCATCAGCCTTCTCCCCAGAATCTCCTTAAATCAGTGGTTCTCAACCTTCTGGCCCTTTAAATACAGTTCCTCATGTTGTGACCCAACCATAAAATTATTTTCGTTGCTACTTCATAACTGTAATGTTGCTACTGTTATGAATCGTAATGTAAATATCTGATATGCAGGATGGTCTTAGGTGACCCCTGTGAAAGGGTCGTCCGACTGCCAAAGGGGTCTCGACCCACAGGTTGAGAACCGCTGCCTTAAATGGTTCTTTGTGTATGGAACGTATGTCCATGTATGTACCTATCTGTCCTGTTGGAGCCGTGTTAGTGAAAATACAGATTCCTGAGTAAGGGGAGCGCTTTCAGCTTGCTCGATTCTAGATGCCACAATCTGGAAGGAACACTACTCAAATGAGGGAAACCAAGATAGGACAGGCAGGTAGGGCAGGTGTAGGAAAAAATCCATCTGAGGAATATTTTAAGGAATCAGAAATGTTCAGCCCAGAGAGACTTGCAAATGTTTGAGTGGCTCCAAGCGAGACAAGCATAGACGCTAGGAAGCAAAACATTTGTAATACATGGATTAGTCAATAAATGAAAAACAGTTCAGCCACTAAATAAATGGCCTTCATATATCCCATATGCATGGAGAGCCTTCTCAGCACAAGATCCTATAGGGAATGGTGGCTTTGGGTGGCCGGAAGCTTCCATTGTAGGAGCCCACACAGGAGTTGACTGGCTACCTGTCATGAGTAATATTGAGGAGATTTCAGTATTTTTTTTTTTTTAAATATATTGTTATTGATTTCAGAGAGGAAGGGAGAGGGAGAGACATAGAAACATCAATGTTGACAGGGAATCATTGATTGGCTGCCTCTCGCATGCCCCCTACTGGGGATCAAGCCCACAACCTGAGCATGTGCCCTGACCAGGAATCGAACCATGACCTCCTGGTTCATAGGTTGACCCTCAACCAGTGAGCCACGCTGGCTGGGCAGATTTCAGTATTAAATGATGACTGGAACAGATGAGTCCTGGTGTGCTCCAATGCAAATGTCTAATGCTCCTAGAAAGAGATCTCTTCTGTGCCTTCTTACAGGAAAAATGCAGGAAACTGCCTACTGTGATTGTTGAGTGAGTGGCTAAGGCAGGGCATGGCTGCGCTAGCCACTCACAATACAGTGAGGGTGTGTAATAGGGTGACCAAGCTACTAGTTGTTCTCTGTGGCCCAAGAGAACTAAACAAGAAGAAATCATTGATTGGCTGCCTCTCGCATGCCCCCCACTGTGGATCAAGCCCACAACCTGAGCATGTGCCCTGACCAGGAATAGAACCATGACCTCCTGGTTCATAGGCAGACCCTCAACCAGTGAGTCACACTGGCTGGGCAGATTTCAGTATTAAATGATGACCGGAACAGATGAGTCCTGATGTGCTCCAATGCAAATGTCTAATGCTCCTAGAGAGAGATCTCTTCTCTGCCTTCTTACAGGCAAAATGCAGGAAACTGCCTACTGTGATTGTTGAGTGAGTGGCTAAGGCAGGGCATGGCTGCGCTAGCCACTCACAATACAGTGAGGGTGTGTGATAGGGTGACCAAGCTACTAGTTGTTCTCTGTGGCCCAAGAGAACTAAACAAGAAGAGGCAGGAATGAACACAGATGGATTTGGCTTGAATGAATGCACTGACGCACAGGGGTCAGTGAAATGAGCATCTGAGGGAAAACTGTCTCTCCCAAGTGATTCCTTGAAATCTCTCGGGTGCCCAGTCCTGCAAGTCAATAGTCGTAGAGTGTACCCACTAACGCTGACTCATTAGAGGTAACTCTGGGCTATAAAAATCAGACTTGAGCAGAATTATTCCACTTGTACTCATAACAGTTAGAGTCTCCTAGCTTAAATGGTGGCCCTGCTTCCTTACCCTTTGTCTTCCTCCTCTTGCCCACGGTTCTCAGCCTTTCCCAGCAGTTTTCCCTCGAGCTCTGGGGAATGGCATTGTCTGTGTCCGGGCCTCTGTTCTGGGTTATAGGTCTGAACCCGTCACCCACTTCTCAGGATGCCGACCTTCACTTAATTAACCTGCACTCTGTTCTCAGCACAGGAACATGCTTCCGGGGGAAAGAATGATGCTTCTGTGCCAGGTGCTGAGCTAGTTGTAGTTGACACCGGACTCCCTTTCAGCCCCTCAAAAATCTTGTTTGCAGATGAGGATCTAAGAACTTAGGGAAATTGCCTGAAACACACACCAAGCACGTGGCAGAGTCACATTCTACCTAGAGAGGTAGGTGTGTGTGTGTGTGTGTGTGTGTGTGTGTGTGTGTGTATGTGTATGTGTTTTCCTGCCTCCACATCCTATGCTCTCTATTTTTATTTACTTTTTAAAAAAATATCTTTATTGATTTCAGAGAGGAAAGGAGCAAAAAGAGAGGTAGAAACATCAATTATGAGAGAGAATCACTGATAGGCTGCCTCCTGCATGCCCCACACTGGGGATCGAGCCCGCAACCCGAGCATATGCCCTGACCAGAAATCGCACTGTGACCTCCGGGTTCATAGGTCGACACTCAACCACTGAGCCATGCCTGCTGGGCCACATACTATGTTCTTTATATTCCCCGGGAAGAAGGAATCACCCTGCTCAGCACCCCCTTCCTGCCCTCCCAGCCCTCTCAGGGTAGAAACTGTCTCTCCCACGTGGAGAATGCCAGGTGTGCTTGCCTTTGCTGTGAGCCAAGAGCTGTTCTAAGGAACGGCTTCAAGTGCAGCCGTTTAAAGTGCTGTTCCCAGACCTGGCACCAGGCTTGTTTCATTCAACGTGGGGCAGCAAGAAGGAGCCGACAGCTTGGACAACTGCACTGCCAATTTCTCCTTGATCGGGGAGCATCTGCCCAAGGGAACAAAGTGTTCCGAGGAGCCTCAGGAACCAGCATCACAGCTGAATGAGAAATTCCGCTTTCTGACTCTCTGTCGTGTCTCCCTGACTGTAGTAAGTGCTCAACAAACAGATGACGGATGATTAAAACAAATATGGAGCCTCAATTTCCTCATCTTTAAAATGATGGGGTAACAATATTTTCCTAGCAGGTGGTGACTCTTAAATCAGCAAGCTCATTTCTTTTTATGTCACTGGCACTTACTACATCTTTGATAATATTATTCTCTCTCCACTCACCACCCTTCACTTTCCTCAACCCCTCCTTGTGCCCTGGCTGGAAGTAGGGAGTGCCTTTCCTTGGGGGAGCCAATTGCTTACTCCAGCCAAATGGTCACTAGCCATTGCACACTTAGGGCCTGTTGCTGGGAGCCCAAGTGAAGATTCAACAGCCAAGATCGGGGTACCACAGTGACACCATCAGTGCTTGCATAGCTCCTGGTGAAGTTTGTTTCATTTCTGATGCCTCCGCCCCTCTCCCATCCCACAATCTACTTGACCCGACATTTAATTCGGGAAATAGGGTTATGACAGAGAGCAACATCATGCTGAGCGAGCACAGCTGCCCGGCTCTAAGTCCATGGAGAAACATGAATAGGTCTCGTCCGGTGTCTTGGTTCTCTTAGCGGTATTGAAGCCAAGGGAAATCTTCCCATAACATCCCCACTGAAATGAGCTTACAGTGTCTCATAGCAAGAGGACATTCATTCAGAGAGGCTTCAGGGAGCATCGCTGCCCAGCCTCTAACAAGGTCTTATCTCGTAAATGCCCAAAGGGCCAGGGAAGGGTGAGCTTCACATGCTGGCTTCACCGCAGCGCCCAGGGATTAATATATAATGCATTCACTGTTGGTGAAGCGTCCGCTCTGCGCCTGGTTTGAGCTGAGAATGATGCTGGCAAGGAGTGAATTCCCCAGTTCACCCGCCTCCCTCTCTTGCTCGGTGAGCATGCATCCGTGTGTGGGCTGACATGTGGCATCCTGTTCGGCCCTGCCTTGTACCAGAAAACCTACCAAAAAGTTTAGAGGTGATGGAAGCTTGAGAGGGATCATCATTTTAATTTTTTTTTGTTGTTAATGAATTTATCATGGTGGGCCCAGTGTTTGTATGTGTTTTCATTTATTTATTTTGTGTATGACCTGGTGAAGTTAAAATGATTATCACCATTTAAAAAGAAAAGAAAAGAAAAGATGAGGCCCCAGAGATTATACATAATTTGCTCAGTTTCACAAATTTAGAATATAGAGGAATTATTATTCAAATTCTGGACTTTTCCATTCTGAATGTAGTATTCTTTACAGCCAAACACATGCCTCCCTTTTCAAATGCAACTTCATAACAATAATGGATATTATGAAAACTAATGCTTATCGTTACTAATATCTTTTTAAAAGTCCTTTATTTTCCAGGTTCCCATGAGCGTATTTTCCATATGGACATGCATTTTTAATATAGTTATCATCATGCCATAGAATTACTTTTGTATTCTATTCTCTTGACAGTTATGTGCCTTACCCGATATTGCCAAATAATCTTTAAAATTATCCTTTACAAGATGACACAATAATCTATTGGGTTAATTTCCCATAATTTACTAAAACATTCCTCTATTATGAGCCACTGTGCTTTTCCTCTCTTTTTGTTCCTGTGAATAATGCTGTGGTGAAGATGTTCCTGCGTAGAACTCCCTCTCCCAAAGCAGCATTTTCTATTTTGCAGAGGAAGACACAGGGGCTTGGACCCGGGCAGGCTGGGTTTGAAGGCAGGTTCTCTCTCATCATAATGCCGCATCGGATACATCATTAGGCATTGTTGTAACTTCCTTATGGGAGTTCACATGGGAGTATGTGACATGCAGAATTGGTAGCAGAATGACCATAACCAGGCCTAGTCCAGAATAGATAGGTAACCAATTATAGCCCCACTCTCTACCGTGGAAAAGGCCATAAGAAGGATGTCAGAGAACATATGCTTTTGCGAGTTTTGGTACCTACTGCACAATTCCTTTTCAACTTAAAACAATTTATGCTGTCATCAGCAATGAAGGAAAGTACTATTTCACCACAGGCTCACAGGCACTTGGTTTTATTTGACTTTTCTTGGTGCCCCTGGTTTCGGAAGGGTAACAAGACAGAAATCAAAATCAGCTCTCTGCTCTTGACTTGTGACGATGCAGGACCGCACAGTCACACAAATGAGTCACAAAGCTTTGGAAGGGCAGGGACGGACTCGTGACCAGCAAGGCTTCATATGTCATCCTGTGTGACTAATCAAATCCCCTTGAACCAAGTGACTGATGGAATATAAAGAATGTATTCTTGACAAGAAACATGATCTGGCCCGGGCTTGGGTGTCTGGTAGACATTGCAAAACCTTCTTAGCTGTTTTTTTTTTAAAGGAGGACTTGTCATCAGATAAGGAGGCTTAACAAGATCCTCTCCCAAATTGGATTTGACATGTGCCTGGCAGTCAGGCCGCTGAGCCCTCCCTCCAGAGACAGCTCTCTGCAGCAACAGCCCAGGACAGCAGGGCTTTGCCAGGCTTGCTGCTGACACAGCCGCTAATCCCAGGCTAATGAGCAGTCCCCAGGCTGAAGGAGCTGGTGGGAAAGGTGGGGGGAGGGTGGGCAACTAGAGCTGCTGAAGCCACAGGCTGGGAGGAGCTGCTGTCTCCCAGGGCAACCACAGAGTGCAGCTTCTCCAGAGTTGTCCCTGGGCATGAATTGGGCCAGCGCTCAGGGTTCTGTCCTAATCTGGGCAGCGTCCTTGAGAGGATGCAAGAGAGAGACAAAGAGATGGTTGCTGAGGGTGACTTGTTGCCCGTGTTCATTGATTCAGTCTATAAACCCCACAGGAAGATGGCAAGATGAGGGGTGCTGTCTTCTGAGGACATCTCTTCAAGGTTGTTCTTGATTTTCATTCATTCTAATTTTATTTGACTTAGGAAAAGGTAGGGTGCAAAGGGTATATTGGGGATGATTTGCCATGGATATTATATTTATCCAGCAATGGCTTTGAAGACCTCAAGTCAAAGTGTGAATTTTAAAAAATACTGCCCCATCCCTCTCTCTCTCTCTCTCTCTCTCTCTCTCTCTCTTTCTCTCTCTCGCTCTCTCTCTCTCACACACACACACACACACACACATAAATTGACACATGTACTTAGTGATAAATCTATAGAGTATCATGATAGATAGATAATAGAATTTTTTTTTACTATTACAATACCGCAATTCATGTCCAATTTATAACAGTGCTATCATATAGGGCATATTTCTTAATACATTTGAGTTTTTATTTCTCAACTTAAATGAGAACAAGACCCTGGCTGGCATGGCTCAGTTGGAGCATTGCCCCATACCCCAAAAGGTGGCAGGTTTGATTCCCAGTCAGGGCACATATCTAGGTTGTGGTTCAATGGATCAGAGTATGTGTAGGAGGTAGCCTATCCATGTTTCTCTCTCTCTCTCTCAATCAATCAATCTCTCTCTCTCCCCCTCCCCCCCTCCCTCCCCATTCCCATTTCCCCTCCTCCTTCCTCTCTCTAAAATCAATTTTAAAAAAGAGAGAATAAGTATATTAATGGATAAGTTCCCAAAGAGGAAAGCTTAGTGGCCAATGCACACATGAAAACATGCAGATTTACACAACAGTGAGATTCCATTTAAAACCTGTCAAATAAATGTGTGTGTGTGTGTGCGCGCGCGTGTGTACACGTGCACGCGCGTATGGGTTGTGTGTAACATTACCAAGCGTTGGGGAAGTTGTTGATCAACATGAACTCTCATTCACTGTTGATGAAAGTGTAAATTGGCAAAACGACTTACTTTGTAGTTACATAAGTGAATAGTTATATGGTAAAGATAGATGATTGTTACTTCCTAAGAATAAGAAGTTTTATACTTAGCTCTGCCCCCGGAACATACATGTACATAGACATTCACAGGAATTCATGTTTTGGCATTATTTGTACATATAAAAAAGCCTAATGACAACAATAGAATGCAAAAGTAATTTTGGTATGCTCCTACAATGGTGTATGACGCAGCTGAGAAGCTGAACGTACTGGAGCCAGCTTTAAGATGCTCCCATTGATCAAGTTTGAGATGATTTGAGCACCAAAATAATTAAGGATACTCGTGATTGATACACTGTGCAAATATAGGAATTCATGAACCCACATTCACAATAGATACGAAGATAAATAGATTCAATGCATTAGATACATATCTACATGCATACGTTAGAGGAAGCTCTCTGGGTTACATTAGAAGGCTGAGGGCTGACTGATCAGTGTTAAGGGAGTGATGGACTTGGGAGATCATTTTGCAGCCAGCATAGTAAAGATGGTCAGGGGAGAATCACCAGTGGGTACCAAGTCTTGGGGGAAATTTTGACAAGAGTGAGACATTTATGTGATTGTTAAGTGTCTTCCACACCCTGATTATTAGTTGAAAGGGAGAGAAATCAATAAGTACATACTGAAAAAACTGGCAGCACCTTGAATGATTGATCAAAATGACCATCCTATCCCCAATAAGGAACAGATGGACGTTGTGTATCGCCAGATGTGATATCCTAAGGGTGTATGATTGTAATCTAATCAACAAGGAAATGTCACACAGCCCCAAATGAATACATTTTTACTGAAAGATAGAAGGAGTATATTCTTTAAAAATGGTATTGTCATAAAAAACAAGGAAAGGCTGTGGAAATATTACAGATTATTGAAGGCTCAGGAAACTTTACAACTAGACGGGTTCCTGAACAGGAGAGAAGGACGCTATAAAGGACATTTTCCGGTAAACTGATACAATTGGAATATGGATGGTATATTAGTTAAAAGCACCACCAAAATGTAAAAATGTATGAATTTGATAATTGCAATGGTTATGTAAGAAAGTATCCCAACTCTTGGAAGCACGCATTTAAGTATTTAGGGTTAAAGGTCCATGATGTATGTTAATTACTCTTATATGTTTCAGAAAATAATTACACACACACGATCCATCTTGGACCTAAATGTGGTCATTAAAATGATAAAAGTTTTAGAAGATTCACAGGGTAGACAAAGTTTTCTAAGACAAAATTCAGAAACCATCGACAATGCCCTGGCCGGTGTGGCTCAGTTGGTTGGGCATTGTCCCATGCACCATAAGGTTGCTGGTTCGATTCCTGGTCAGGGTACATGCCCAGGTTGCAGGTTCAATCCCTGGTAGCAGGCACGCAGGAAGCAGCTGATCAATGTTTCTCTCATACGTCGATGTTTCTCTCTTGCTCTCTCTCTCCCTCCCCCTTCCTCTCTCTCTAAAAGTCAATTAAAAAATATCTTTAAAGACTCTCATCCTCTCTGTTAAAAGAAAAAAGAAACCACTGACAAAAAAAAGAAATTGTAAATTAAGCTGCATAAAAGTTAAAACAAAAACTATGGTCAACAAATGGTATTTTCAAAAATGAATCAACAGAAAATATTTCCAAAACATATTTCTGACGAAAAAATTCTGTCCAGAGTATATAAAGAACTCTTTCAACTCAGAAATAAAATGGCAAATTTATAAAAATAGGCAAACGTCTTAAAGAATGAAATAGCTTCACAGCGGGGCTTGCTGAGGATGTAGAGCCACGGGAATGCTCACGCAATGCTGGAGAGAATGAAAAATGGCACAACCACCTTGGAAAACAGTTTGGTAATTTTCCCATAAAGTTAAAATACACCTACTCTCTGACCCAGCAATCCCACTCCTTTCTCCCAAAGAAATGTAAACCAGTGTCCACAAAAGTTACTGTATAAAAATGTTTGGATCCACAATAGCCAAGGCGTGGAAGCATTCCAAGTGTTCAGGGAACAGGAGAATGAATTAACAAACCGTGCTGTGTTCCTGCAATGGATACCACTTAGCAGTACAATGAAGCTGCCTATTTATCCGCAGAACCACAGGGATGAAGCTCAGAGATAAATGCCTCACCCAAAAGGGACACAAATGGTTGTACACTCTGTGAGTGTAACTGATATGAAGCTATAGAACAGGCAAATGTGATCTGAGCTGGACGATCAAAACCGTGGTTTCCTAGGGTGCAGGGATGACGGAGGGGGAACAGCCTGGGAAAAGAAGGGAACTTTCTGAAGCGATGGGACTGATCTGTATCTTGATAGACATGGAGCTATAGGACGTATCTATTTTGAAAAAGTCTACAGTTAAAACGTATGCATTCAGATGTGTGTAGGTTTTACTTTAAAACAGAATTATGAAATATAATTATTGAGCGAGGGGAGGGAGGTAGAGTGGAGTGTCAGTACAGATGACTCGAGAATGACTGAATATTGATCATTGGAGCTGGGTGATAGATACATGGGTGTTCATTATGCAATCTACTTGCTTGTATACATTTGACCTTTTCCATCATAAATGCTTTCTTTAAACAAGCAAGCTGCAGGAGATGTACAATATGGTGGTGTTTATATCAAGTTTGAAAACATGTATACAGAAATAGACATTGTTTATAGGTATATATTTTTGTAGTAAATGTTTTTGTTTTTTTTGAAAAGCATGGGAATCATAGCAGCAGATTTGAGATTAGTGGTATCCATTGGATAGCACAAAAAGAAGGTCGAGATTAGTGGTATCCATTGGATAGCACAAAAAGAAGGGTACAAAGGCCTTTATATTATTCTACTTATTCACTAAAGTACCCTCTGTACATTTTTAGACTGAACTAGTTCATTAGAAGTATGGGAGCCATCAAGGTCCTCAGGCACTAGCCTAACAGTGAGAGGGGGCCTGGGGTGTTTGTTACTGTAAAAGATGTAATGATAATCCATGCCCTGCTCACCTCTCAGGTGAGCACCAATGAAGTATGAAATGGAAAAAAGTGCTGTGTGAGCCGTAAAGCATAATAAAATGCAGAGGCTTTTGGGGAAAGCTTAGGGGGCTTCCAGACCTCTAAGCGCTAAGCACTAGTTTAGCACCTTGCATTATAGCTTGTTAGCTCCTTGAAGGAGGGGTCGTGCCTTACGGGTCTTTATGTCTCTGGTGTATAAAATAATGCCTGGTACATTTGGGACGCTCAACCACTACCTATGGAATGAATGAATGGATGGTGCTTCCCCCCACCTAATAAAGGCTATGTGCGGACATCTGGGAGGTCTTAGGATGGTTTTAATAAGTAATGACAAAAGCTGATATGACTTATGTTCCAGGCATCTTATAAGGGCTTTGTCTGCATTCACTCATTTTCATCCTAACAGCAATGATCAACCCCACTGTATGGCGGGTGAAACAGAGGCACAAAGAGTTAGAGTACTTACTCAGGGTCACACAGCTGGTGCTAGAAGACAGGGATTTGACCCCGAAGACTTCACGTTTGACTCTGAGACCTATGGCTTCTTCTGATCAAGTGACTTTGGAAATGGAACCCTGACAGTGGGGACAGATACTGAGACACCTGGGGACATAAAAGAGCCCCGTGGAGTTCTCTTTCAGGGGAAAGGGGCTTTCAGTGTAGAGGGAGAAATGGGCCGAGGAGACACCCAAGAGAACAGACAGTCCTGGTTCCTGGGAGCCCTCAGCCCGCTCGCAGGTGCGTACCCCTCTGGGTGCGTCCCAGGTTCCCGCCTGTGTGGAGGTGTCTGAAGCTCTCAGCCAGCCTGGAGGGCTGGCGTTCCTCTGGGCTGCAGCTGACACTCTGGGGATGACTGCCCTGCACAAACAGAGCCGCCCTGCTCCCGTTGCCAAGCAGAGTGAATACAATGTGTTTTAATAATGAATGAGTGATTAATAGCAACTGCTTTGGAGAATTATGATGTGACGAGCCTTACCATACCACGGAGCCGAGTACAAATGACGCCGGAATGCATAATCGGGATGTTAGCATCTGTTACAAAATGCATTAGAAACCAGGCCCCCTAATGCCGCTTATCCACACCTCCCTGGCATGTTATTATAACACCTCTCTTGAGAATGGATTGGGGGGAAATGTAATACCGATTAATCACCATTGGATAAAGAAAAGAAGAATGTTAAATTAAGGTACTGTTAGAACGTGCCCCTCTCTCTTCCTGTCATTGATTTGAATTCTACCTCTGATGCCCAGGGACTGGGTTCCCTGTTCCGAGGGTGAGCGGATGATGTCTGGCCAGAGGAGCCTTGCACAGCAGGCAGCAGCTGTCTTCCCTACCACAGTTCTGGCCCCTCAGAGACATCCCCATGTGCTTTGGCTGCCATGTGCATGTGCCATGCACCTACCTTGCATCTGACTTCCCAGTCTGCACGCCAGGTCACTCTGAACTATTTGCAGTCCCCAGGGAGTGACAAGCTCTTTTTTGGACGTGGCTGCTGCTCTTTTTAGAGCATCATCTTCCCTCCTCTGCCAGCTCATTTCCTGCTCATCCACTAAGTCTCAGCTTAGTGTCACTTCATCTACCAAGGCTTGCCTGCTCTCCCCCACCCGGTTTTTTCCACCTGGGGATGCATCACACTGTAAATATGGAGATCGCGTATTTGCCAACTTCTCGGTCTACTGAGAGCCCTTGGAGAGCTTGTCTTACCCACGTCCGTATCCCCAGAAAGCAGTCCAGGCTCAGGATGAGGCCTAGGGTAGATGTGTACAGATGAAGAAATAAGTGTTCAAATGATGGAGACCAAACTTCCAGCAGCATTTAGAGACATTCATATACAATCTCATTCTAGTGGGACTAATTGAATCTATCTACACATCGAGCACCTAGTATGTTCTCTTCTAGGTGTTGTGAACAGAGCAGGGATCCTAGCAGCCTGTATCCCTGCTTTTGCGGAGCTGGCATTTTGGTTGAGAGACCCTTGAGGGGAAGAAGCTTCGCCAGTCTGTGAGCAGTTTGTCTCTTAGTGCCCTCCCTTTGGCACATGTGCCCTCTTCCTTCAGATTCGACTCACATGCCATCACCTTTAGGAAGCCTTCCACCTCCACCCTAGGTAAAGTTCTAGCATTTCTCTGATTCTGTGATGCCTACTTTCTCACCTTCCCCCCGTTGTTGTTGCTGTTTTTCATAGGGAATTTAGTGTTGACGTTTGAACTGCTATGTGTTCATTGAATGTGGTCAGGTTTCCTTTTTTCTGCAAGCTCTTGTGCCGTCAGGAGCTGCCTCACCATCAAGGTGTCTCTTGGTCACAGAAATAGGAGGTTTCTGGGGCTGTGTCTCCATGCGCTTTGCTCGCTGTGGCTGCTGCGTGTTCACCTCATTGTGTCGGGTCACATAGCTTTCTCCCTCGCTAACCTGCGAATTCCTCAAGGGCAGCCATGTCCACTTCAACCGCAATGTTTCTAGGCTTCAAACCTGTGCCTGCCACCCAGTAAGCACTCATTTATCTTGCGGACTAAAGCAATGCATGACATCATGGAGGAAAGTTCTCCTGTTGTTCACACAATCACATCTGGTAACTTCTGTTTCCTATTATTTATCCTTTCAAGTTCACCTCCATAATCACTTCTATAGCAGATAGCTGAGCACAGGCATGCTCAGTGGGGTGATCTGCACATGTTTATTCTGGAGCCTCAGATTCCTGACCTGTAAAATGGAACTAAAAGTGGACACCACATGCAGTTTTGGGGGATGATAAACAAACGGAGATACACACTATATCCTTTTCCACAAACTGGGTGGCTTAACA
>NW_005369902.1:1488498-1491066 GCF_000412655.1 Myotis brandtii
CCCTTGGGGGATGTCAGATAGCCGGTTTCGGCCTGATCCCCGCAGGCCCAATCCAGACAGGAGGGAGCCGATACTGTGTGTTGAGCGTCTGTCTCCTGGTGGTCAGTGTGTGTCATAGTGACCGGTCAACCGGTCGTTTGGTCACTTAGGCTTTTATATATATAGATGTCTGCCTTCCTTCTTATAGAAACTTCAATCATATTGGATTGGGGGCCTACCCTACTCCATGTTGATCTCATTTTAGCTTAACTAATTACATCTGCAATCACCCTGTTTCCAAATAAGGTCATTCTGAGTTACTGGAGGTTGGGACTTCAACATCTCTGTTGAGGAAACGTAACTCAATCCATAACACACAGTATGTTCTAGTAAATAGTCATTTCCTCCCACCCCCCTTCACCCCAGTCATGCCAATGCAGACTCCTCCTCCTCCAGCCCACTCCTTGTCTGTGCCTGTCTGATGTGTATTGCTAGGTATATTTTTAGGAAAGTATGCCCTCTTTCTTAACCAGGCTGGAAGCTTTGTGAAGGCAAAGAGATAAAAGATATCCTTATGGCAACTAAAAGACTGCTTGGCATATCTCGAGTCTCAGTGTGTGTTTATGGATTGTTTGGTAACCAAGGAGGAGAAAATATTGATCCCATTTTCTTTCACACTGCCCTTCGCTTAAAATTCTTCCTCTGGGTCCTTAGAGGGGTTTTATTATTCTCTTTTCATCTACCCACATCCTGTAGGAGCTGCCAAGAAAAAACGAGTTTAAAGAGGTTGCAGGGTCATTTCTCTCCCTCTTGACAGCCACGCCTTAAAAGAGGCAGCTGCAACAGTCCTGACCCCTTTTAAGTCCAGTCTCTGCACCGCACTCAGAGGGGTGTTTCCAAAACATAAATGCAACGGTGCCCTATTCGTGGAGATTGAGTCAGTACCCTTCTTGTGTGTTTTTTAGGGCTAGAGATGGCACAGGCCCGGTACTGTGCTGGGCACAATAATTGCCGGATATATATTTGTGGAAAGTAATAGGGATGTAGTTGAAAGAGGTTCAGGCCGGGAGTAAAAAAATCTAGGATTCAAACTCTGGATCTTCCCTGCATTAGAATTTTGGGAAAGGCTTCTAATTTTTCTGAGCTTCAGTTTGCTCATCTATAAAATGAGGCTAGTTTATGCAGATTGGTTTCAGGGTTGACTGAAACAATGTAGGCAAAGGACCTAGTACCATTCCAAACGCATAGTAGATGTTTATAAAATATTAGCTCCCTTCCTTACCTGCAAGCCTGTGCCTTCTCCCTCCATCTTTAACTGCTTCCCCCGACACTATCTGTACTTCTTTTCTAACTCTGTGTCTCATTTTCCCTCTTTCCCCCAATTCTTCCTTTGACTGGTTCTCACCGATCTCATTTTTTTCGTGATTAAAATAAAGTGTCATGGAAAACTAATTAATATTGCAAAGATGAAGGATGCAATGTTGCCAGTACAGGCTCTCCACTGAGTGCAAAGCACTTACAGTGAAACCTGCCAGCTTGGCTATTTAGGAGGAAAAGGATTTATTTATCAACAAGAGGGAATACAACGCTTTTATAATGCAGCTGCCAGCCTGCCTTTGATGGCACCGCCAACTTCATACCCCAGGTGCCTACGAAAAGGCCAAGAGGAGCGTGAAATCATGTGGAGGGGGCTGACAGCTTGGAATCCCCTGGTCTAAGTTGGTCTTGTCCACTGTGCCACCTGGGGCTACGGAACTCTGTTCACCTGGCCACATCTGAACTGATGGTGCCCAGGGTTTGGTCACTACCAGTAGAAAAGAGTTCTGTAACAGAAGCCAGAGAGTGGCAAGAGATCACCCTGTCATGATCCCATTTTATGTATGGGGACACTGAGGACCCAGAGGTCGGACATGCCTTATGACTTGCTCAAGGCCACATAGTATGGACCACATCCGGGACCCTGAATAATAAGGTGTACTTTCCTCCAAAATATTTCTTCATTTTTCTTGTTGCGTATAGTTGCTAAATCCCTTGAAGTCCTTATTACATTGAACTGTGAACCTTTGCCTATTTCATCATGTCCTGGTCTGTGAGGTGGGCCCTTGCATAGCTTATCTTCTACAGAGTCTCAACTAGTCCTCACAGCCAATTGGCCTGGGGGTAAATCTCTCCATTGACATGCCAACAGAATCAAGACTCAATGACAACAGAGGGTGTGCACAGCCCACATGGGGGGGGGGCACAGCTGGAGTGCCCAGTTCAGGTCATTGGGGAAGCTGTGCCACTGGGCCCTTTAACGCTACTCTACCAAGCCCTGGAGATGTAGCAACTCTACCTAATACATAGAGACAATCATAGGGAGTCCTCAAAAATGACAAGACAAAGAAACATGTCCCAAATGGAAGAACAGGACAAAGACTCCAGAAAAAGAACTAAACAAAATGAAGACAAGCAATGGACCAGATGCAGAATTCAGAACATTGGTTATAGCAGTGGTTCTCAACCTGTGGGTCGCGACCCCTTTGGCGGTCGAACGACCCTTTCACAGGGGTCGCCTAAGACCATCCTGTATATCAGATATTTACATTA
>NW_005369902.1:1491094-1507164 GCF_000412655.1 Myotis brandtii
AAGTAGCAACAAAATAATTTTATGGTTGGGTCACAGCATGAGGAACTGTATTTAAAGGGCCAGAAGGTTGAGAACCACTGGGTTATAGGATGCTCAATAAACAGGGTAAGAGTAGATGAACTCAGTGAGAACTTCACCAAAGAGATAGGAAACATATAAAGAACCATTCAAAAAATCAAGATGACATGAACTGAAATGAAGAATACATTACAGGGTATCAACGGTGGAGTAGATGAAGCAGAGGATAACATCAGAGATTTGGAAGATAAGGAAGCAGAAAACACCCAATCAGAACAGCAAAAAATAATTTTAAAAAATGAGGATAGTTTAAGGCGTCTCTGGGACAACTTCAAGCATAACAACATTTACATTATAGGGGTGCCAGGAAGAGAAGAGAAAGAGCAAGAAATTGAAAAAGTAATGATGGAAAACTTTCCTAACCTGATGATGTAAATAGACATACAAATCTAGGAAATGCAGAGAGTCACAAATAAGATGAACTCAAAGAGGCCTATATGAAGACATATCATAATTAAAATGCCAAAGGTTAAAACAAAGAGAGAATTTTAAAAGCAGCAAGACAAAAGCAGTTTGTTATCTACAAGGGGGCTCCCATAAGACTGTCAGCTCATTTCTCATAGAAACTTTGCAGGCCAGAAGGGATTGGCATGAAAATTCAGAGTGATGAAAAGCAAGGACCTACAACCAAGATTACTCTACCCAGCAAAGCTATCATTTAGAAGTGAAGGACAAATAAAGAGCTTCACAGACAAGAAAAAGCTAAAGGAGTCCATCACACCAAACCAGTATTACAAGAAATGTTAAAGGGGCTTCTTTAAGTAGAGAAAAAAAATAAAAATATGAATAATAAAATGGCAATAAATGCATATTTATCAATAATCACTTTAAATGCAAATGGATTAAATGCTCCAGTCAAAAGGCATTATGAAGGCTGAATGGATAACAAAAGAAGACCCTTACATTGTTGTCTATAAGAGACACACTTCAGATTGAAAGATAGACACAGACTGAAAGTAAAAGGATGGAAAAAATATTTCATGAAAATGGAAACAAAGGCTGGGGTAGCAATACTTACTATACCAGATAAAATAGACTTTAAAATAAAGGTTATGTAACCAGAGACAAAGAAGGACCCAGTGATTCCAGTTCTGAGTATTTATCTGAGAAAACCCCAAACACTAAATCAAAAAGTCATATATAGCCATATGTTTATTATGGCACTATTTACAATAGCTAAGATATGGAAGCAACCTAAGTGTTAGTTTAAATGAATGGATAAAGAAGAAGTAGTGCATGTATACAATGGACTGTGACTCAGCCATAAAAGAGAATGAAATCTTGCCATCTGCAACAACATGAATGGACCTAGAGGGTATTATGCTGAATGAAATAAGTCAGACAGAGGAAGACAACTGCCATATAATTTTACTTCTATGTGGAATCTAAAAACAAGCAGAACAGATGTAGACTCATAGATACAGAGAACATTTTGATGGGGTGGGGGTTGAGGGGATGGCTGGAAAAGGTGAAGGGATTAAGAGATACAAATTGGTTGTTACAGGATAGTTATGGGATGTAAAGTACAGCATAGGGAATATAGTCAATAATATTGTAAAAACTATATGATGTCAGATGGGTGCTAGATTTAGCGGGGGTGATCACTTAGTAAGTTATATATATAATGGCTAGTCATTGGGTTGTACACCTGAAACTAATATACTAGTAATATTGTATGTCAACTGTGATTAAAAAATAAAAAAAAATATTTAAAGAAAAAAAGGTGACCTCACCAGGTACAGAGAAGCCATCTTCACTGGCTTCTATAGGCTGAGTGTTCTAGGGATCCATTATTTTGGGGTGCCCCAGGATGTTGGAGGGCCTGTGGTTCAGCCTCTGTGGGAAAGATTGGATGTTTTTGCATCTTTAATAAGACTTCACTAAGTGGTAACAGGCAACTTCTAGTCTGAAGAAGACCCAGTGATCACATGGGATTCACTGAGATTGCCACAGAACCATAGGTAGGGTCTGTGTATTCAGGTAAAGGTGAATACACACCTTTTGGTTCTCCTTCTCCATAAAGCATTTGTTCATATATTCATCAAGCCAACAAGTATTTAAAAGGCATTGCACAGTGTTCCAGGTCCTGTGCCTGGGCTGGGGCTCTATCATTGAGTCAGACACAATCCCTACCTTTTGGAGCTTATCATCTAGGGCAGTGATGGCGAACCTATGACACACGTGTCAGAGGTGACACGCGAACTCATTTTTTTGGTTGATTTTTCTTTGTTAAATGGCATTTAAATATTTTGTTTTACTATGGTTGCAAATATCAAAAAATTTCTATATGTGACACGGCACCAGAGTTAAGTTAGGGTTTTCAAAATGCTGACACGCCGAGCTCAAAAGGTTCGCCATCACTGGGCTAGGGAATGTTCACAGCAGCAGTTTATAAGAGAAAAAATTTTTTTTGGGGGGGAACCTTTATTAACAGGAATAAATAAATAAATTATGATGTTCTCAAATAATACAAGTTTTATTAGAGAATAGTAATAACCAGAGCTACACATGCCAATGTAGATGAATCACATAAACAATGATGACTGAAAAACAGCAAGCAGCAGAAATATATATTTATTTTATGATGACGTTTGTAAAAAGTTTGAAGCCATGAAAACCAATTCTAGGTATTATTTTGGGATATGTAAATATAGAGTAGAAGTATAAAGTCATTTGTGGGAATGATAAAGTCTCAATTCCAGATTAGGATGACTTCTTGAGGTGTGAAGGAGGAGAAGGGTGTGGTCATGAAGAGGCACATGGTGGGGAGGTGGCTTCAGCCATACTGGGAAGCCTAATTTCCTAATCTTGGTGGTAGATGCATGGCTTCTCATTGTATTATTATTTATGCCTTTTTTATATGTCTTGAATATTGCATAATAAAGTTTATTTAAAAAGCAGGAGTAAGGCAAAGCATGTGGATGAGGAAAGGAGGGTTTACTTTCTATCCTCCTCATTTCCTCTAGTCCCGTGGTCCGCAAACTGCGGCTCGCGAGCCACAGGCAGCTCTTTGGCCCCTTGAGTGTGGCTCTTTCTAAGCCTTAGGAGTACCCTAATTAAGTTAATAACAGTGTACCTACCTATATAGTTTAAGTTTAAAAAATTTGGCTCTCAAAAGAAATTTCAATCATTGTACTGTTGATATTTGGCTGTTAATAATGGTGTACCTACCTATATAGTTTAAGTTTAAAAAATTTGGCTCTCAAAAGAAATTTCAATCATTGTACTGTTGATATTTGGCTTTGTTGACTAATGAGTTTGCCGACCACTGCTCTAGTCAGTTAGGCACCAAACTTGGGTGTCTTCCAAAGATTTGCTTAGATGTGCAAAATGAGATGGTCCTCGTAGACCAGCAGTTCTCAACCTGTGGGTCACGACCCCTTTGGGGGTCAAACGACCCTTTCACAGGGGTTGCCTAAGACCATCGGAAAACACATATATAATTACATATTGTTTTTGTGATTAATCACTATGCTTTAATTATGTTCAATTTGTAACAATGAAAATACATCCTGCATATCAGATATTTACATTACGATTCATAACAGTAGCAAAATTACAGTTATGAAGTAGCAACGAAAATAATTTTATGGTTGGGGGTCACCACAACATGAGGAACTGTATTGAAGGGTCACAGCATTAGGAAGGTTGAGAACCACTGTCCTAGACCAACTGCTGGCCTGGTAAGCTTCCTCTCCATCCTGCTCAGCCCTCCCCTGATGCAATGCAATGACTTTGGAGATGAAGAACGGGGTGAGACTTAAACATTCCTAGGTACACTTGAGTTCACTGACTTTCTGTCTACAGGACAAAGCTGTCTTGTAGCCAAAGGAGCTAGAGCCCCATCACCATAGCCCCATCAGTGGTGCTGCCCTCTTATTGGTTTCACCAGTGCCTCTGGCCAATGTTACTCTACCCTCCAGTTGTCCACTAATGTCTCTGCCCCTCCCAAGGATATTTTTTCCATTGATTTTTTTTTTTAGAGAGAGTGGAAGAGAGGGGGAGAGAGAAACATCAATGTGAGACAGACACATTGATTGGTTGCCTCCTGCACATACCCCTATGGAGGCTTAGGACTGAGCCTGCAACCGAGGTATATGCCCTTGACCATACTCAAACTCAAGACACTTGAGTCCATGGGCTGACACTCTAACCACTGAGCCAAACCAGTTAGGACTGTTGCTTTTTGATCTTGATACTTTTATACCTTCGCTCACTGAGGTGGGTCACCCTGGAGCTGTGAGGGAGAGGCAGGTAGAAGCTGCAGGGATGCTGGGAAAGGGGAGAGCAGGTCTGAGAGCTGTATGATTGGAGTGTGGCAAGGGGATGGAACAGGTCATTGAGGAGAGCAATTTGCTATGATCCATTCTGCAGCAAACAGGGGCTGGAGGCCTGGGGCTCAGCAGGGAGTCAAGGGAGGCCTGTCTTCAGGTGCAGGATCAATACTGCATCTGTCCCTCTTAAATTCAGCTCCTCCTTCTAATAAATCAAGTGGAGCTGGGGTGTAGGGGCTTGTCAGTCTGAAAAGAGCCTTTGGCTCATCAATTTCCATAGCAAAGGCAGGTGGTTTATGGGAATCAGATTGTTACTAAGCCCTGAGAGACTCAGGGCTCTTTTTAACAGCTGTATACCTGGCTGTCACCTCTGTCTTTACAAAGCCCTTGGGATGGGAGTGGGGGAACTACTAATAAGACATTGCATTATTGCTCACTCTTTGGCATATTCACAGTCAGACATGGTGTCTGCCCTTGTCACTGGATTCAGCACCTAGGACAATGCCTTTGTAATTATTGGTTGACTGTACATGAATGTCGGCCTACTATGAAAATGGACTGTGGGGAGAAAGAGAAGCATATCTCCTTATACTCTTGCCTTCAAAGCATTCTTCCTGTTGTAGGAGTCAAGGCATGGAGTAGAGGAAGGAGCCTAGGCTGGGGGTCAAGTTGTCCTGTATTGTAAGCCCAGCTCAACCACTTGACCATTTGTGACCTAGTCTGATTATGTAACTTTTCTAAGCCTCATGTCAAAAGTGGTAGCAGTAATGAAGGTGGGAAAGAACTTAGTGAGATAATGCATGTAGTGCTTATCACAGCATCGGGTATGCAGCAAGTGCTCAGTAAGTGGAAGCTCTGGAGGACATGGTTGGTATGTTACCAGGGTGTTCCTGCATGGAGCAGGTGATTGAGCTAGATCAATCCTAGCATCTGTTCGGGAGCCAGAGCCTGTGACAGCATTTTCAATAGTCCAAGGCCAAAGCAGCAAAGCATGGACAGTGCCATGAGATTTTCATTTAGCTGACTATATCCCATTCAAAGGACAAGCCTTTTGTGTGAAATATTCTTCCTTATTACTTCTTTTGGCATTAAAGTAGCGTTGTCTTGTGATATTATGAGAGTAGGAGACAGGCTTTAAAAATACATCCTCACCTCATAAAATAAAAGTTTGTAGCCCGGAGCTCAAAAGTTTGTAGCTCGTCCATCAAAAAAAAAAAAATCTGTGCTAGTACATGAAATTCCAATATCTACAGGCCATCGATCTTGCTGACTCTGATGTTCTTACCTCTGGGAGGTGGAGTGGAGGGAGAGGGCTGAGGCCTCTGTTGGCCTGGATCTGAAGAAGGCTCCCCTTGGCAACAGGAAAGACTTGAAGTTGGCCTTTAGATGTGGTAGGATTAAAGGCAGAGAAAAGTGTGTCATTCTTGGTGGAGGATACAACGTGAGCAAAGGCCCAGGGGCAGACATGAACCAGGTGTGATGAGTGGTTGAACCTAATATATTGGTTATAGGGAAGAAAATGAGGGCCAGAAAGCCACTGAGGTTTCTTAAGCAGGGGCAGGCCATTCTCAAAGTGAGGCTAGCAAGGGAAAAGAGCTAATTTATTGAGCTCCTCCGATGATCTCTTGTACTCATTACTACCCTAGAACTATTCTCCTCAACCATGTAGAAGACTATGAAGCTTATAGAGATCTGGGGTCATATAACCAGTAAGTGGCAGAACCAAGGATGTAACAGGAGTGTTCAGACTCAAGAAGTTTTGAGAACTAGGGATTACATTTAGGTGGAAGGAGATAAAGCAAATCCTGATGAGTGAAGAGCTGGGGCTTGAAGGCTGAGAGTAGGAACTCCAGCTTCTCCCGGGAAGTTGAAGCTCCTCATGATGCGTTCCCTCCCTGTGGGAAGGACTTTGATGCAGTGGGTTCAAGATGCCATCCTCAGCGCTGTCTAATGGGCCTGCTGTGGTTGAGAGATAATGTCCTGTTGATGCTTCTTCTATCATTTATAGGGAATGTATACTAGTATATACAACGCCCAGCAGTGCCTGAGTAAATCCTGAATACCCAATAGATCCCATTGTCCTATTGTGATAGCTGGGTATTCGTTCTCAAACTTGATTGTGTGTCAATAAATATCTCCTACGCCCGGTTTCTGAACAGCACGGACAAAGACCCAGAGGCTAGAGAGTGTCAAGTGTTTGGAAAAATCCCATATTGCTTAGTATGACTGAGATGAAATATCACAGGCTGGGTACGGGGGAGGGGGAGTGGGAAGTGGTCAGAAAGCCAAAGCATGAGGGAGCCTGTGTTCCATGCAAAATGGTGAGAATTTCTATCCTGAAAATCTTGGGGACCTGCTGAAGAATTTTGAGCAGCAAAGGGACGTGATCAGAATTGCGTTTTAGAAGTAACATTCTGGTGGAAATGTAGAGAATCGGCTGAAGGGAGGTGAGAACGAGGGCTGCATGAGCAGTTGGGAGGTGATTGGGAGAGTCTGGGGGGGAGGTGCTGAGAGCCCAGGATGGAAGGGCACTCTGACCAGCTGTCCTCGCTCCCTTACTTGCCCTCTGGGCAGGGAGATTGCCTTCCGCCCTGAGCTGCAGGGCAGCTGCCTTGGTTGGGGTGAGAGTGAGCTTCTCCAGGGGTCCAGAGGGAGAGAGCTTGTGGGACTCTCCCTGCTCCCTGGCCTGGACCTCTGGCAGAACCAGGGTCTCCAGGGGGTGGGGTGGGGAAGGGGGAACAGAGCTCCTGGGCAGAAGTGAAAGAGTGCTGCTTTGCCCACAGGAGGAAGAGCCCAGGGGGGGGGTGGGGTGGGGAAGGGGGAACAGAGCTCCTTTCACTTCTGCAAGAGTGCTGCTTTGCCCACAGGAGGAAGAGCCCAGGGGCTCCTGGGGAAATCTTCCTCCAAGACCTGAGCACCTCCACTCACAGGTGAGAGGCACCCCAAGTACTGGGGGCTGCTCCCCTTCTCCCTGGCCCTGGAGCCCGTTCCCCACATTTCTATGGCAATCACTTCACTTTACTTTCCTCCTTCCCACCTCTCTGATAGTCTCTCCCTGCACCTGCAGGGGTGCTAGGGAAAGGAGCGAATTACCTTCCTATAAATACCACTGGGATGAGCTCCTAGGGCCCAGACCTGGCCTCTCTTCCTCGGTCCTCTGTGGTGGGTGGGGCAGTCATGGGTAGGTGGAGTCTGCACAGCACTTCACCCCTCACTGACTGGCCTGTGCCCACCTTCCCCCAGTGAACTCGCAGTGGGAAGATGTAAGTTAGCAGCAGCATCACGAACACCTACTAAGTGCCAGGCACAGTGCTAGGCACTGGGAAATCGGGATGATTCAGAGCCTGACTTGGCTCTTCAAGAACTCACTGTCTAGAAGAGGAAGATGGGTGCACAACAAATAGCGATGATGGGACATGTGTCACCCAAGGGACGGAGCCATAGGTCTGCCTGCATTAGGAATGGAGGGTTGTGCCAAGGAGCGGGCCCATATAGCTGAACCTGAAAGAGTTAGCAGGTGAAGAGGGCTGTAGGGCATTCTAGCCGAAAGGCATGGGGCAGCGGAAACTGAGCTGTGGGTGTGTCACTAGGGAGTAGAGCTGGTCCTCTGGCAACAAATAGTGATGATGGGCTGTGTGTCACCCAAGGGACAGGGAGGAGCCATAGGTCTGCCTGCATTAGGAATGGAGGGCTGTGCCAAGGAGCGGGCCCATATAGCGGAACCTGAAAGAGTTAGCAGGTGAAGAGGGCTGTAGGGCATTCTAGCCGAAAGGCATGGGGCAGCGGAAACTGAGCTGTGGGTGTGTCACTAGGGAGTAGAGCTGGTCCTCTGTGACTCTTGCCCAGAACATCTGAAAGAAAGAGGGAGGCTGTAGAGTGCAGTTGAGACCTGGTTCCGAGAGCCCTTGGTACACTGTCCTGCAGTCCCTGGGAGCCACAGAGGGCTTTTCAGCAGCCATGTGGACTGATCAGATGATGCTTAGGGAAGATCACTCCAGACAGAGGCTGGAAGGCCCCCCACCCCCACCCCCTCCGGTCACTCAGCTTCATTATCTCAAAAAGGCTTTGCTTCAGGGACTGGAGCTCCAAAGGAGGTGGTGGCAGTGGGCAAGGAATGACAATGAGGATGCAATTAACATCTTACGCACAGAACAGAAATGCAAACACCTCAGCAGAAGAGTGGAATGATGTGCAAGGGAGAAAAAACATCCTTCCCCTAATAGCTCTTCCGCTTTCATTAGTTCTGACAGCAAGGGCTGCATGGCTGTGTGTTCCATGGCAACCGTTTCCAGGAAGAGCAGCGCCAGGAGGAGCAGGTTCTGAAGAGTCTGAGTCAGTCCCAAAGCTTAGCCAGACAAAACATCTCCTGGATGGCTTCACAGAGGGGAAGGGTGTGACGTAGGCAAACATCCCCTGTGGCGATGGTGGTGACTGGAGCTCAGGGAGCCCGAGCAAAGGCTGCCTCCCCTGGAGGGGCTGGGTCACAGGAGAGGTACCCAGGGCCAGAGGCTCCCAACTTCCGACTGATATAAGGCCTGTGACTCCAGGAGACTCATGTGGTGGGGAAAGCAAAGCTACATACAGTGGATTCCTCAGCTTCTTCTCTGTCTCCCCAAGAAATACTCAGCTGTTTCTCTAGTGTGCACGCCGTGGACAACACTGGAGAGGGGAAGGGCAAGGCCCTGGAGCCAGATGGCCTGGATCTGAGTCCCAGGTGTGCCCTTAATATCTGTGTGATCTTGGGCAGGGTCTGCTATGGGGTTCAGCTTCTTATGTATGCCGACATCCAGCATAGTCAGAAGGATACATGAGGCAGCCCAGAGAAAATGTCCACCTTCCCTGGCTGGGTAGTTCAGTTGGCTAGAGCATCCTCCTGATTCACCAAGATTGTGGGTTCAATCTCCAGTCAGGATACCGTAAGAAACAACTAATGAATGCATAAATAAGTGGAACAACAAATCAATGTCTCTATCTCTCTCTCCCTTCTCCCTTCCCTTCTCTTCTTTCCCTCCCTCCCTTTAAAATCAATCAATAAAAAAAGAAAAGAAAATGCCCACCTCTAGAACTGGCTCTTCGTTGGTGCTGACCCTGTGCCCTTGTCCTATTCCTATTTCGGGAGAAGAAGGTGCTGTGGGACTTGCAGCTCACACTGTAGATCTGAGCCAGGCCACCTGTGATGGTGCCCTCTGCTCCCCCCTCTTTCCTCCTCTCCATTCCTTCTCCTACATTCCTTGAGTGCCCTCCTTCCTCTTCCTCTTTCACTTTCTGACTACATAGCCCAAGGATGAAGGAGTGGAAAAAGCAAGTGGCTTTGCTCTGAGCCTCAGGGAATCAGAAGGATGAACTGCTTTTGGTGCCCTTTTGGGCTCTGGCCCTGCTGCAGGCAGTGGGGTGGGGCATTGGAAGTGCCAACAAGGAAGACAACTAGTAAACAAGGAGTCCCCTCGAAGCGCCCGTCTTCACCACAGCGAAGACCTCTGTTGGGCCTGTGGGTTCTGAAATGCACTTGGGATATGTCGGTGAACATAGCGGACACTGCCCTCTGCTCTCCAGGAGTTCCCTACTCCCTCCGGTGACCTGCCATAGCAACATACACAGGAACAGTAGATAGGAAGTTAGAAAGGAACAAGGGCTTAGGAAAACAAACCCAGTGGGGCTGGGGGACAGGTTGTGGTTTTAACGAGGGGCACAGTAGACTCATTGAGAAGGCAGCATGGGAGCAAAGACTTGAAGGAGGTAAGGATGCCTGGGGGAAGAATATATTGGGCAAAGGGATTTGAGGAGGGTGTGTGACTGGCATATCTGAGGAATAGCAAGAAGGCCAGTGTGGCTGGGAGGAGTAACAGAAGATGTCACCTGGTGATGGGGGCTAGAATGGATGGGCTGCAGTGACGTCTTCTCTATAAGGTGCCAAAGTACCGCCAGGGGTTGGGAGGGGCTAATGATGGTCACAACCCTCTATTTATTTTAATGTCTTAAATAAAGGCTTTTGCAACTTACAAAAAGTGTTTGAAAACCACTGATTGAGTCTCGTACCAAAGTGGAAACAGAGCCTCAGTGGCAGAAATGGAACACAGACCTAGGGCATCTGGAGAGGGCTCTTTGTAATATGTGTCAGAGCCATAGAAGGTTTTACAGTTGTGGTAGGGCCTGAGACACACACAGTTCACCGGGGGTCACCACAGCTGGATCCCCATGGGGATCCCCTCCCCCGCCCCCCGCTCCAGCTCACTTGAGCCTATGCAACATTGCCTGTGCTGCTGTCTTCTCGCACACACGCCCGTGATCCTTCTCATGCCCAACTTCCCCCTCCGTCATAAAGCCACCCCTGCTTGCTTGAGCCAGAAACACATCCTTTTGTGAAATTTTATAACACTCTGAGCTCTGGTAGCCCCCTAACAAGTCACGCTATCTTCCTAAGCCAGTGTTTCAAGGTCTGTAAGTGCTGAGGCAGGTTGCCTACTCATAAGGTTCAGGCCAGGATGGAAGATAATAATATACATAATACCTTAGGATATGGTCTGGCACAGGAGAGGCGGTCAGTGGCTGCTTATTAAGTTAATAAATCATGACAGCCTCTGGGGAAGTCCTCATCCATGGACTTTCTAACCCTGTCCATCAAGAGAAGGCACTAGAACAGAGCGGTCAATAGTATGGGCTTCAGAATAAGAAGATTCAGGTTCAAATCCAATTTCTTACCATATCAGAGCCTCAGTGTCTGCATCTTTGAAATGGAAATAATAATGAGATCTTGGGATTCTTAGGAGGATAACATTACATATAATGGTCCATAGCACAGGCCTCACCCCTTGGGATACAGTCCTACTTGGGGTAGAGGGATCCTAGGCAGTGATTCTCGAACTTGAGTGTGCATCATAGTCACTGGAGGGTGGATACAACATAGATTGCTGGTTCCGCCTCCCCAGGGTTTCTGACTGTAAGTCTAGGGTGGAGCCTAAGGCTCTGCATCCTAACCAATTCCCAGTCCATGTGATGCTACTTGTGAGATCACTCTTGAGAACAGTGTCTTAGACCAACTTGAGAGCTGTGGGACTAGAACAGCGGTTCTCAACCTGTGGGTCGCGACCCCTTTGGCGGTCGAATGACCCTTTCACAGGGGTCGCCTAAGACCATCCTGCATATCAGATATTTACATTACGATTCATAACAGTAGCAACATTACAGTTATGAAGTAGCAACGAAAATAATTTTATGGTTGGGTCACAACATGAGGAACTGTATTTAAAGGGCCAGAAGGTTGAGAACCACTACTCTAAAACAAAAAACTACTTTCAAAGGGGCAGATAATAGTTCTGGAAAAAATACATTTAAATATATTTTAAATATAAATATATAATTTCAATAATATGTTCTAGATATAATTGATATATAATTCCCTATGAAAATTTGACAAACTTTAAAGGGAATAACATTAAAATTTCTCTCTGATACAGCAGAGCCACTCCAGCAGGTCACCAATAAGTAGAAAAGCCAGCTAGAGGTCAAGAAAGATAGTTGAGGGAGAAAAAACAAGTCTAGCGAAAATGCTACAGTTCCAAGGCTACAGCTCCCTAGCCAGGGTCCACGTCCATCCCATATGGTTGTACAGGTTTTGCTTAAGGACACTCAGCTGTGGAGAGCATATGTGGAGCTAAAATCCACGTTTGTTCCGTTCTCCAAGCTGCACACCTGGCAAGGATTAAGTAAATAAATCAGACAGCCTCTGGGAAAGTCCTCATCCATGGACTTTCTAACCCTGTCCATCAAGAGAAGGCACTAGAACAGAGCGGTCAATAGTATGGGCTTTGGAATAAGAAGACCCAGGTTCAAATCCAATTTCTTGCCATATCAGAGCCTCAATGTCTGCATCTTTGAAATGGCAATAATAATGAGATCTTGGGATTCTTATGAGGATAACATTACATATAATGGTCCATAACACAGGCCTCGCCCCTTGGGATACAGTCCTGCTAGGGGTTAGAGGGATCCTAGGCAGTGATTCTCAAACTTGAGTGTGCATCACAGTCACTGGAGGGTGGATACAACATAGATTGCTGGTTCCGCCTCCCCAGGGTTTCTGACTGTAAGTCTAGGGTGGAGCCTAAGGCTCTGCATCTCTAACCAATTCCCAGTCCATGTGATGCTACTTGTGAGATCACTCTTGAGAACAGTGTCTTAGAACAAGTTGAGAGCTGTGGGACTAGAACAGTGGTTCTCAACCTGTGGGTCGCGACCCCTTTGGTGGTCGAATGACCCTTTCACAGGGGTCGCCTAAGACCATCCTGCATATCAGATATTTACATTATGATTCATAACAGTAGCAACATTACAGTTATGAAGTAGCAACGAAAATAATTTTATGGTTGGGTCACAACATGAGGAACGGTATTTAAAGGGCCAGAAGGTTGAGAACCACTGGACTAGAAGGAACTGAAGACCATGCATGGGCTTGATAGTCCAGATGGAGAGATGCTTACCCAGAAGGAAGCTTATTCTCTAGGCCAGGGAGTCAGCTGACTTCTCACACCTGGGTGGCCAGTTGCTCTTTCTCCATCACATGCAGTGAGATTCATAGTCCAACGAAGAAGCAGCCAACACAGAACTTCTCCCCCTTCTTCTGTCCCACTCCTATTCTTACAGCTAGAGAACTTCTGGCCTCTGGGCCTCTAGGTATACCGTAATGGAGTGAATTAAAGATGCTAAAGGAGGGAAGCAAGAAAATAGAAGATGAAATAGAGATGAAGTCGAAGTCAGTGTTCTAGGTTTGGAACCTTTCCCATAATTTCTCAGATGTAGCTGTCATCCTGGAAGCAATTTGGGTCCAGATACTTGAGAACGGTCCCATGAAAATGAATGGATTCTCTATTTGCTACACAATAAAATCTATAGACTTCAGCCTGATGTTCAGTCCCTATGTGACTTGGCCCAAACTTATGTTAGCCAAGCACTAACTATCTTTCCCTGCTCCCTGTACTTTCTTCCTGTGTTTTTGCTCTCACAACTCCTTCCATGGCTGCTTTCATGCTGCAGGGACAGTGCTGAGTAGTTGCAACCGACTATCCTGCAGAGCTAAAATACTTGCTAGCTGGCCCTTTATGGAAAAGTTTGCTGATCCCCATTTCAAATGGAATGTCATGTTCTCAGTGCAACCTCACTGGGTCCTACCAAGTTCCATTCACCTCACTTTCTCCCAACACCTCCCAGTTCTTTGCTCTGTGAGTTTATTACTTGTCATAATGGTTCTCCATGTATATATACACTTTTCCTTGTTGAATCAGTATATTTACACTGCTATCTCTTTGAGGTCACAAATTTCAGTGCCAGGGCCCACAAAGGTTATATGAAAAGACATTCCTTAAAGTCATTACAAAGGCCCTCAAAGTAGGAAGCAACTTAAATGTCCAAGGGTTGAAAAGGGTCAAATAAACTATAGTGTAGCCATATGAAGTATTGCTGTAGAGCAAATAAAGCCACTTTCTTAAGGATTTGTAGTGGCTGGAGAGAAATAGTCGACCACATAAAGTCAAGTTTTCAGAAAGGATTCTAACAGTACATACACTACAATCCTATTTATAAAGGGAGTAAATAAATAAATAAATAAATATGCAGATGAGTTAATTAAAAAGACTAGAAGGAAATATACAACATTTTTATTCCTCTCTGGGTAGAGGGTTATGGGTGACGTTCATTTTGGTATTTTATTACCTTATGTATTTTTCATAATCAGGATATATTGCTTTTAGAACTGGGGGAAAGTACAAATTATGAAAACATTAGCAGCTGGCTCTCTTCTAGCGTTACCACATTCTAACACAATGGCCTTTGAAAATTCATCTAGCCTCAGTTTCCTTGTCTGAAAAATAGGGGAATATACGGCCTTCCTGGCAGGGTTGTTTAATTGAATTTTGGAAGCACTCCAACAATCTCCAAAAATCGCCCTTCTTCCCAGCAGGCTGCTGCAGCAGCGGGGCCTTGGGGGTGACATGGGGGTGTCTGGGAGCTCCCAGGAGACCACGTTGGCACCTTGAGAGTGAAGTGGAGCTGTGATGGAGCAGGATGGTGCCAAGGCTGCCGGAAGGTGAGGAGCAGAACCGGCTCTCACAGCTCAGTGCCAGGATGGGGCTGTGAAGGGCCTTGCCCCGAAGCCCCTGGCTTCACTTTGGTCCTGTGCACAGTGGCTTTTGAATTTCATTTTCACCCTGAACTTGCTGCTCTAGCCTGAGTGGCTTGGTGCCTGACCTTCCACACCTCCCACCCTAGGCTGTTTTCTCACTGCCTCTCATCAGTCTGTGCCTGCACTTTCTTTTTCCTTAAAAGTCACACCTCATACTTCTACTGAGGTTTTTAGTGTGTATTTCTTTTTAGCCAGACTCTTTCTGCTCCTTCCTTGCTTCCCTGGTTTGCTGAAAAATATCTTCACTTGATTTTTATACTCATTTCCCCCTTCACTTCCTCTTCTTCTTTTAGAAACATCCTTATTATTAATTTTCCTTTCTGTTATCAAGTTAAGTTAGGGGAGGCAAGAGTAGATGAGGGAGGTCAATAGAAAGCAAGGTAAATTGATCTCAGAAGGTAGCAGCGCAGATGGAGAGAAGCAGGTGGGTTGGGATAGAAATAGATAGGATCCAGGGGGAAGATGAGGCCCAGAAAGGGGTTGTGACGTGCCTCAAAGGCATACATTTACCGAGAGACAGATCAGAGCATCTAGGTCTACATTCTTGCCTTTCCTGGGTATATCTCGCTGGTTTGTTATACCCCTTCCCACCCCACCTCCCTATTCTGCATGCTGTCCAGGGATATATAGATGTTGACCTAATTCCAGGCCACTGCCCAGGGTGGTGCATTGAATAATTGGTGCACAACCTGAGATGCCAAGAGGGAACCTCCTAACTCCTGGACTTCTGAGAAGTGTGTCACACCTGACTTTGGTTCAGGAGTTTTGGGGAATTTGTTGAAGACTGGGCCATAAAAGTGTGTCACACCTGACTTTGGTTCAGAACTTGGAGTTTTGGGGAATTTGTTGAAGACTGGGCCATAAAATTGGAGGGGTATGTTTTGGACTGGAAGCAGTGGGGATAAAAGTTATTAATTAAGTCAACCTGTTAGCAGCTTCATAAAAGTGGAGCTGTGGACCCTGCCTCTGGGGTGCTGCCCCCAAACTTCTTGGGGCGTCAGAGTGGTTTGTGAGCCGCTTGTGAGTCCATGCTGACTAGGGGTGTTCATCTCCTTACTGGCCTTGTTTGCTATGTGGTGGGGTAGTGCTGGGAGAAGTGGTCAGCCATCCCTTCTGAGGGCTGGTCTCCCAGTCTTGAGGTCTCTACTATGCCAGTTAGGACTCTGGATACCTATGGAGTTTTGCTCCAGCTCTTGCTTTATTGGTGAAGACTTGGGCGCTCCTCCTCGATGTGGTGCAGAGAGAGTTACTCCCCAGTTCTGACTGCTGGCTTAACCTCTCTCCCTAGACAATGTGGCTTAATCTCCTCCGGGTTTCTAGAAGGTACCATTAGGATATGCTACCTATTGCTCAAGAGGGAGGATCATATACCTGAGTGCATGTAAGTTTGAAAAGTCTTCAGCAGAATCTACCTTGAATCTTTCCCACAACCCATAATCTCCTTCTCAGAGAAACTCACCTCTTCTGCTTGCTTGGGTACCATTAGGTTTGAGCAGAGCCTGCTGGTGGCTGTAAGATCACCCCTCAAGGGGCTATCGCTTTTT
>NW_005369902.1:1507944-1510635 GCF_000412655.1 Myotis brandtii
AAAAAAAAGCCTAGATTTTTTAGCCCTTGCCAATTGTTGCAGTGTAAATATTCCCACCATGGCTGATTTCAAGCTACAAGGTGACATCACTGAAAGCAGAGTGGAGAAGAGATGAGCAGTATCAGCCCCCCTGAGCCCATGGGAGCCAGATCAGTACATTATAGGTTCACCTTCATTTGGCTTTGGGTGGCTCCACGGGAGCTCAGCTCATGGATTTGCCATCATTCTTTTTGTTTCCTCCCTCATAAAACACTCCACCTGCTTGCTAAACAACTCTGACAGGACTGAAGATTTTCCTGCCAAGCTGGGTCCCACTTGGGCTTCTCAGGTCTGAATTGTGGGAAACAATGACCACCTGCTTCCCTGAGGACCCACCAGACTGAAGAGAGCCAACCCATGCGTTTCCAACTCTGTGCCAGGCCCGGGGTTACAGCACATATAAATGGAAAGGTATGGCCTTTACTCTTGGAAAGCTAAGGGTCCGTGATCAAGAAACAATGAACACGTCCTGCAGAAACATCATGAGAATAATACCACAGTCCAGACAGAAGTCTCAGTACTGCGTGATAGAACTTCAAGGGACTTTCAAATCATTTGGTCCAATGCCCTCATTTTATAGGAAAATGTTAAGGCCCAGAGAGGGTTAGTGGTTTGCTTAAGGTGACAAAGCTATTTAGTGGAAGAGCTGGGCCTGGGATCCATCTTTCTTGACATCTAGCCACCAGTTCTCTTGATGCAGAATGGGCTGCAGGAAGCTACTGTAGGTTTTCAAACAAGGGAGAGATGAGGGTCTCTCTTCCTCCTGCCAGGGTGGCCAACTCGTCCTGGTTTCCCTGGGATTTTCCTGGCAAAATCTCAGTCCAGGCAACATCAGACAATTGGTCAGAGTTGGTCCTTCATTCATCAATGGCCCCTTCACATTTACCTGCATCCGTGGTTCCCAGCCTGGGCTGCACATTAGAACCATCCGGGGAGCTTTAAAAACTATGGATACTGAGGTCCCCCTGGAGAGGTTCTGACTCAATTGGCCTGGCACGAAGCCTGGGCAATCGTGTTTTGTAAGAATTCCCCAGGTAATTCTAATGTGCAGCCAGGGCTGGGAACCACTGGCCCGTGGAGATCACTGGGGAATTTTCATAGAGATGAATGACTTAATTAGCTAGCGGTTCAGGACTATTGCCTGTTTTGATCACGATATTGCCTCTGTGGTTTGTCATCGCCTTAAATCCTTCAAGGATAGGGATCGTGACTTCCAACTTGAGATTTTTCATCTCCTTCAGCCAGGCCTGCTCCGGTTGCAGTCATCTTGTGTTTAAGAGTATGAACCGCAGACTCAGATTCCTGGGGCTCCAATGCCAGTTCTGTAATCTAGCATCGACAGGACCATAGGGGAAATACTTAACCTCTCTGTGTCTAACGTTCCTCACCCAGAGTTGCAGAAAATACTGTCTCAGGGGTATTGATGGATTGGATACGTTTCTTATAAGCAAAGTGCTTAGAAGAGTGGTTGGCAGTAGTAAACATTCTAAACATTATTATTTTCACCACTTGGGCGAAGGAACTTTCAGAGTCAGACCAAGCAGCTCTCTTCATAATTCTCAATCCTGATCGCTCTTCTCCTGTTCTTCTTCTCAGTTTTTCTGCTCTTCTCCTCCCTTATTTACTTCTCAATTGCCTCCTGCCTTCTCTCTCAGAACGCAATAATCCGGACTGTAGGTGAAGTCCTCCCTCATGCCAGCAGCCTGGTCATGAGGGTAAGTACATCAGAAAACCAGTAGCCTGTAAGCACAACCCTCCTCCTCCCCGCAGAGGGCTTTTGTGCTTTGGGATGCATCATAGCTTCTGAAAGGATTCTGGTATTAAAGTTCTGGTTACATCCCAGTCCTTTGGTTCCGTGTTTGTATGGGGGTGGTGGGGGGTGGCGGTGAGACTTTGGTTCTGGATGCAGCCAGAAGCCACAGTTCTCTCCTCTGTGCATGCTTGGGCTGCAATGACTTGCAGTTTTGGTCCGTTGTCTTTGAAAAGCAACTCAGTATATTACTAAACAGGATCAGGCAATTTTGATCTGGTTCTGCGGTTACAATTGCAGCCAGAATAGCATCAGGTCCAATCATCAGAACAGGCCCTGCCTACCACTGCAGCTTGTGCCCTGCTTTCTCAGTCATCTCCCTGGGCTTCAGCTGCAGCCCAGTGGGCTTCGTCCCATGTGCAGCTCTGTTCCGTGCTGGCTTCTTTGCTTGCAATGCCCGTTCCCAAGGTTTCCTCCAGGGAGAGTTTTAATTTTCTTTCAAGACTCAGTTTAGACTTCCCATCCTCTGAGGACTCCTCTTTGAATTGCCTTGGAATATTAACAAAGTAATATATCCAACTCTTCTTGGGTTTATTTACATGTCTAGGTGAGCCTTTGTGAGGGCAGCATCCACAGTTTACCTCTCTTTATACTCCAGTACAAGGCCTGGCATGAACTAGGTAGTCAATAAAAACTTGATGATTAAATGAATGAATCAAGACACACACAGGTAGTTTTATTAATAACAAAAACACTTATCTATGCCTTCTATTGGGAAGGAAAAAGGAGCCAGCTATTAGGCATTGATTATCTAATCTACTCTGACATTTCCCCCAGGGCCTTTCTTTTTTCTTTTTTTTTATTGTTTTATTGCTTAAAGTATTACAAAGGGTATTACATAT
>NW_005369902.1:1512071-1536226 GCF_000412655.1 Myotis brandtii
CACATCATAGCGACTGGTTGTTCAGTTGTTTCATTGTTCGATCTATTTGTATATTGGGCTTTTATATATATAGATGTTTCATGTTTGCTTTCCTCCAATCTTACTATAATCCCTTCCCTATGTAAACTCTCATAATCACTCTCATAACTATTGTAATAGCCTTTTAATTGGTTTTCTTGCCACTATCTCTGCTTCTTCCACTTTATTCCTAGTACCTAAACAAGGTATAAATTAATTCTGTTCCTAGGTATTTATCCAAGAGAAACCAAAACATATGTCCACAGAAAGAATTGTACAACACTTATAGTAGGTTTATTCACAATGGCCAGAAAATGGAAACACCCTATAAACAAGCTCATTGATAAGCATATTGTACATTTATGCAATAGAATACTAATCAGCTAAAAATAAAAAGACAAACAACTGATACACACAAATGGTTGAATCTCAAAAACATTATGCTGAGTGAAAGAATCCAGACACAAGACAATAATACTGTATGAATTCATGAATAGAAACTTTTAGAACAAGCAAAATCAATCTAAGATAAAAAGGTAATTGCCTCTTGGGGTGGGAGTTGGTTGACTGAGAGGGGAGATGAAGGAACTTTCTAGGAGATGAAAGTATTCTGGGATAAGGATATGGGTTTCATTTGTCAAAATAATACAGCTAACATTCATACATTTCGTTTAAGTAAGTTTTGCCTTTGAAAAAGGAAAAATAGGACGGTAAAAAATAATAATAATAAATAAGTGGGAGGCTTTGAGTAGGTGGACTTATTGACAATACAAGAAGGGCAAAATGTTGATTATTGTTGAATCTTTGTGATGCGTACATGGGGGTTCATACTATTTTGATTACTGTGCTTTGTATATGTTTGAAATTTTCCATGTTAAAACATTATTGTAAAGTATAAATTAAATTATATCCCTTTGTAGTGTAAAACCCTTTAATGACTGGCTATTTCATATAGGAAAAAGCCTAAGCTGTAGGCTGTGATTCCTATGGTCCTGCCCCATCCAGCCACTTCATATCATCTCCCTCTCTCCTCTCATACTGTGTAGCACTCCCACTAGACTCTGTGAAAGATACGTAAGCATGGTAAGATTTTCCTAATGCAGGGATTTGGGGCGAGTCATTTTTTCCCAATAGACTTCTCTCATCCTTGTTATCACAGGATTGTTTCTTCTCATCCTTCAGATCTTCAGGAAGCCCTCCCAAGGGACACATTTTCGTTGCTTGTTGGTTCTACCTCTTCACTACATATCCCTTTGTAGTGTAAGACCCGTTAATGACTGGCTATTTCATATAGGACAAAGCCTAAGCTGTAGACTGTGATTCCTATGGTCCTGCGCCATCCAGCCACTTCATATAGTCTCCCTCTCTCCTCTCGTACTGTGCAGCACTCCCACTAGACTCTGTGAGAGATACGTAAGCATGGCAAGATTTTCCAAATGTGGGGCTTTAGGGCTAGTCATTTTTTTCCCAATAGACTTCTCTCATCCTTATTATCAAAGGATTGTTTCTTCTCACCCTTCAGATCTTCAGGAAGCCCTCCCAAGGAACACATTTTCGTTGCTTGTTGGTTCTACCTCTTCACTAGAAGTCAGACTCCATGAAGACAGGCACGATGCCTCTCTTGTTATTTTATACTGAATTCTTAGAACAGTACCTTGTTCTCTGTTTTGAGTCTTTATGCAACAGTGGACATTATCTTTCCACCACCTCTCCTGTAGCCCTGTAGTGAAGTGTGTCCTTTTAGGTAGCTCCAATTAGCACCATGGACAGCAGCAATGCACAGGCTCTGGGATTGAGGACATGGAGTGAGCATGATAGGGGGGATGGAGCAAAAGTAGGTTTACAGTTGTGAGTATGTGAAACAGAGTTCTTGTATTATTATTTATTAATTATTGTATTATGTTCCTTATGAATGACTGTAAACCTACTTTTGCCCCACCCTGTATTTTGACGTATTTTGGAGTCTGGCAAATGTGAATGTGTGAACTGAAACTCCGGCCCCCTGCTCGGGAAGGCTGGTCCCTGGATAGGACTTTGCTGGTGTGGGTTTAGCAGCCCACCCTCGTGCCGGACATAATCTGAGAAGGGAGGTGTCTCCGCTTTCCCACATTGCTTCGAAAGAGCATCGTCCGGTGAGCCAGGAAATACAAATCTTGTCCAATCTCTGCACTAATAGGCGTCATGGCTCTGGGAAAAAAATCCTCTGTGAGCTTTGGCATCCTTATACTTAACAGGTGGTACTTCATTGATATTGATATTTCCCAGGCAAAATCATACTGTAGATCGTAGATGCCTTGAGTGAGGAAACTGAGATGTGGGAAAGGGATGGGTGAAGTGCAGACTCGGTTGATGAAGCAAGGGGCTAGAGAAGCAATGGAAAGCATCTGGCTGAGCGATCCATTATCTGCTCTTAGCAAACTGGACTAGCGAGCACCTAAGGTTATTGATGGAGCTGGTATTCTGTGGAAGGAGCACCTGACTTCCTACTCTTTTATCTCCTGTGCAGGTCTGCGGCACGTACACTCCCACTGCACACGGAGATTTGCTCTTGTCTTAGTCCTTTGGATGCTGTCCATTGTCTCCTAGGTCAGGGAAAATAAACTCTATTTAGTTGTGGATGGCATTCCTGTAGGTATTTGAGTCCTGGCAGAGACTGATAGAGGAGGAACTTTGGGCAGAGCATTTTTATTATTTTTGTTTTTTAAAATTGTTGTCTGTGGCACGTACACCCCCACTGCACAAGGAGATTTGCTCTTGTCTTAGTCCTTTGGTTGTTGTCCATTGTCTCCTAGGTCAGGGAAAATAAACTCTATTTAGTTGTGGGTGGCGTTCCTGTAGGTATTTGAGTCCTTGTCAGAGACTGATAGAGGAGGAACTTTGGGCAGAGCATTTTTATTATTTTTGTTTTTTAAAATTGTTATTTATTGATTGTAGAGAGAGGAGGCAGTACAAGAGCAGGGGGCGGGGGAGAGAGAAACATCGATTTGCTGTTCCACTTATTTAGGTATTCATTGGTTGCTTCTTGAATGTGTCCTGACCTGAGTTCGAACCCACAAGCTTGGCATATTGGAATGATGCTCTAACCAACTGAGTTACCTAGCCAGGGCCAGGCAGAACATTTTTAGAGAGACAAGCACATCAATAGCATCCACTTAATTGGTCACACTTGTCTTTAACTCATTTAAGAGCCTCGACCTTAAAGGTGGACCTCTTCCAACACCACTGCCTGTGTATCTTTAATCAGCAGGCTCTGAAACCAGACTGTCTGGGCATCAATAATTTCCGTTTTCTACCTGTATGCTGTTTGACCTTGAACTCATTCCCTAACTTCTCTACGTCTCAATTTTCTTCTTTTGTTAAATACGTTTAAATTAAATGCTACCTGTTGCACAGGGCCACTGGGCAGATTATGTGGGATAATGCCTGTAAAGTGTTTAGTGCACAGTCTGACATACAGTTAATAAATGTCACCTATTATTAATATCACTGATCCTGTGGGATGTTGCCCATATGGTGGTAATCAAGACATTGGCTCTGCTTGTAAGCTGGAAAATCGTTTTTTTCCTCTTCAAAATGCTGTGTTTATCATCAAGAGTCACACAAACAACAATGAACAGCCACCACCCAGCTTTGCACTTTCAGGGGCTGATGGCATGATGGACCATCGAAGGCCCCAGGAAGGTATTTCCATTGTCTTCAGCACAGGGAGCTCTTAGAGGGCCTGCTTTTTATGAGTGTGTAAAATGCCTTGTGGACGCATTACACTTAATATATGATCACAATAACAATGGAGCCGCCGGCCTGAGAAAGAGGCAGCAACCCAGGGAGAACAAAATTTGGAAGCATAAAGCATGGGAACGCAATGTTATTTTGCAGAGGTTGAGTGGTGGTTGAGACACAAGGGGGGTGGAAATAAAGGGCAGGGGGCATGGTACGTTGCAAACAGCAGGCTCTGCAGAAGGATTTTATCCATGCCAGCCTGGGTCTGGTGCATAAGAGCTCAGTATAGAATTGGAATGGACCAGGGATGAGAGGCTGGAAGGAAGGAGAGGGGAGAAGACATGAAGGATAGAGAAGGTGATCATGGCAGGCTTTTACCTGGGTGGTGAGGATAGAGCAGTGGTGTTGGGTACAGTCCCAGAAAGTGGCTGCAGGGGTGATGAAGAGGTTATAGACACCTTCTTTGTGTGGTCCAATTTGCTTGATCTAGAATCTAAAGTTTGGATTTAGGATCAAAGCAGTCATTGTTGTTCTGCATGTAGACTCAGACTTACCATGCACAGTCTATTCAGAGGTGGGATTTTTGGAGGATTCCATTGCAATATATCACAGTAATAGGAATTATATCTATGTGGGAGAAAGTTTCAACATTTCGATCTCTGAAATTATAAACAAGCACATCAATAGCATCCACTTAATTGGTCACACTTGTCTTTAACTCATTTAAGAGCCTCGACCTTAAAGGTGGACCTCTTCCAACACCACTGCCTGTGTATCCTTAATCAGCAGGCTCTGAAACCAGATTGTCTGGGCGTCAATAATTTCCGTTTTCTTACCTGCATGCTTTTTGACCTTGAACTCATTCCCTAACTTCTCTATGTCTCAATTTTCTTCTTTTTTAAAATACGTTTAAATTAAATGCTACCTGTTGCACAGGGCCACTGGGCAGATTATGTGGGATAATGCCTGTAAAGTGTTTAGTGCACAGTCTGACATACAGTTAATAAATGTCACCTATTATTAATATCACTGATCCTGTGGGATGTTGCCCATATGGTGGTAATCAAGACATTGGCTCTGCTTGTAAGCTGGAAAATCATCTTTTTTTCCTCTTCAAAATGCTGTATTTATCATCAAGAGTCACACAAACAATAATGAACAGCCACCACCCAGCTTTGCACTTTCAGGGGCTGATGGCATGATGGACCATCGAAGGCCCCAGGAAGGTATTTCCATTGTCTTCAGCACAGGGAGCTCTTAGAGGGCCTGCTTTTTATGAGTGTGTAAAATGCCTTGTGGACGCATTACACTTAATATATGATCACAATAACAATGGAGCCGCCGGCCTGAGAAAGAGGCAGCAACCCAGGGAGAACAAAATTTGGAAGCATAAAGCATGGGAACGCAATGTTATTTTGCAGAGGTTGAGTGGTGGTTGAGACACAAGGGGGGTGGAAATAAAGGGCAGGGGGCATGGTACGTTGCAAACAGCAGGCTCTGCAGAAGGATTTTATCCATGCCAGCCTGGGTCTGGTGCATAAGAGCTCAGTATAGAATTGGAATGGACCAGGGATGAGAGGCTGGAAGGAAGGAGAGGGGAGAAGACATGAAGGATAGAGAAGGTGATCATGGCAGGCTTTTACCTGGGTGGGGGGGATAGAGCAGTGGTGTTGGGTACAGTCCCAGAAAGTGGCTGCAGGGGTGATGAAGAGGTTATAGACACCTTCTTTGTGTGGTCCAATTTGCTTGATCTAGAATCTAAAGTTTGGATTTAGGATCAAAGCAGTCATTGTTGTTCTGCATGTAGACTCAGACTTACCATGCACAGTCTATTCAGAGGTGGGATTTTTGGAGGATTCCATTGCAATATATCACAGTAATAGGAATTATATCTATGTGGGGGAAAGTTTCAACATTTCGATCTCTGAAATTATAAAACTGAAGATAAGGGATGGTGGTAAATGTCACATGTAGAGACTGTAGTAGAATTTGAAATGTTTCACAGACCAAGAAATAAGATCTGGAAGGATTGGTGGGAGTTTGTTAGCCAAGAGGCTGGGTCAGATGATTTTCACCTTGTAATGAGGCATGGCTTTTGCACAGAACCATTTGCTGGCAGTGAATGAATGAATGAACAAATGAATGAATGAATCAAGAATGAGAACTAGGACATGCCCTATTAACGTATCTCTATTCTCTTAATGCTGAGCAAAATACATTCACATAACCAGGAGCCAAAAGTTTTTCAGGACACAGTGTTATATAAATTTAATGTAGACTTCCAGCCACAGAAGAAACACACCACACACACACACACAATTACATGTGCACAAGTTCTATTCAGAAAATGCTAAATATTTTAAAATTCATTCTGAGGATTTCAAACTTTCTATACATTAGCTTGGGTGGGGGTGGGGGGTGGGGAGAAGGACACATGCCTTAACCTCCAGAGAAATATCTTCTGATTTGTTCACTTATTAATTTAACAAGTATTCCCTGAGGTGCATCTTCAGTGCCTGGCATTGTGCCAGATTCAGGAAATAAAATGAAGGAGACATGGACCTTCTTATCCAGAAGGCACCCAGCTTTTTGGGAAGAGCTGATTGGCACAATCTGAAAAGAACTGATGAAGTCAGTCTTTACTTATATAGATCTTTACAGTTAATAAGTTGATTTCATATACATTGTCTACACTGACCTTTAGATCATTGATCCCATTTTATAAGTGAGCATATTGAGGCAGGCAGAGGGAGGTGGCGCTCATCCAATCAGATGCTGTGCGTTTTCCACTGCTCCATGGCTGCTGCAGGCTGCCAAGCTCTGGCGCTGGTGTGATGTTTGGCTTCACTAGAGGAAGAGTATCTGACGGGATTAGAGAGAAGTCATACATCGCCAGTTTGCTTGATGCCATGAGGCTCCTCTGACAAAGGGATTAGCTGTGATGTTGCCAGTATAAAGCGGAATTCCTCTCCTCTGCTGTTCTTGGGAAGTTGGTATTTCTGGATAAAGCAACCTGCACCCAGGAGTTGCAAGAATACCACCTCACAATAATGGATCTCGGTTTCGGGTGTGTGTCTTTCCCCAAATCAGCAACAGAGAGAGCAAGTTTGATTCCTGGGGCATAAATACCCACCTACAAGCCCCATTCTCAACCCATCTCATCTCAACTGGGCATCCAGGCATTTCCAGGCTGCCCCTGCCTGGGCAGCCTGAGGAGGAGCTGGGGGGTTGAATGCCACATGTTTTCTGATAGGTTGTGTGGTTGTGAGCACAACTCAGACATTTTCCCCTCTTGTCTGTAAGCTCCTTGAGGCTGGGGAGGTGGATCCCCAATTACTTCTCCTTCTTGACCAAACACATAATAGGTGCTCAATAAAGGTCCTTGTGTTTAATGAAATGGGAACTAAAAATAGATCCATTTTAGGAGCATTAAGATCCATACGTGAGAAGAAATTCCCTAACCCAGGACAGGTCCACAGGCTCCTGACCTTTGAGATCAACGATTCTGATGTTCAGATAAAGCACATAGAAGGTCCTCCAGAATCCTACAGCCCAGCAGCCTCGCGAGTGACCACCTCAGCCCTCACAGCCAGAGAAGCAGGCCTTTTCTGCCACCTCCTCTTATCTACGTGTAACAGACCTGTGTGTGGCATTTGAAGTTGTGAAAAATAGCTCCGTTTTCTGCCCTTTCCTAACTAGATGACAAAAATCTGTACTGCAATTTACACGTTTCCTGCAGTCATAAATTCTTGTCTCATGAGAGAAGAGGAGCTGCTTTACATTCTCTGCTTCTCCTTCCTGGGTACAGTCTTGGCCTTGCAGGCTCAGGCACAGGGAAAGGTTATAGAGTGCTCGGTTTGGGGATGAGGGCCCAGACCATTGTCATTATTATGCAAGCTCATTTTAATCTTTTTGCTTTTTTGAGATACCTATGCCTTAGTCTAGTCTATTTGACATTTTCCGTGTGCCGGGCACTATTAGGTGCCGGGCTCAGAGAGTGAAGGCCCCTACTCTGCTCTCACAGTCCAGAAGGAGGCAGGCAGAGCAACAGAGAATCTCAGTCTGTGCAAATGCAGTGCCGCTTAAGGTCCGGGATGAACACAAGGGAGGAAGGGATGACCTGCACGGAGCTAGTTTCCTGGAGGTTATCAGCATGACATTCCCGGAAGGAGGCAGATTCTTTAAAGGGTGAACAGAATTGATCAAACGAATAAAGGCACAGAGAGGGACTTTGGATGGGAAGGAATCGCATGTTTTATGGAATTTGTATATAAGATATTACAGTGGGTTGGATGAAGGAGGGACAGTTTAGAATTGCATGAGTGTGGGATCTGACTGGGATGGGGTTGTGAGCCCTGTTGGGGGCATGGAATTGATCTTGCAGGAATTGAGTGCTGGGTGTGTGGGGGCGGGGGCAGCAAAGAGAGGTGGGAAGTAGAGAAGGATCATGTGAGGGCAGCGTGGAGGGAGGACTGGACAAGGGTAAACTATGTAGCAGGGAGGAGTCCTTCGGCCGTGCACCTGGAGTGTAGGGGCCAGAACCTTGGGCCAGTTGCACGTTAGGTTCAGCCATGGAGGACTCTGCTACCATCCTGAAGTTTTCTCTAGCCAAGCCGTCACCTGTGAAAATATTTCACATGGCATTTCCTCACTAGCTTTCTTCTCTTAGAACATCACAGGATGGGACACACTCATTAGGAGGGACAATTATGGCCACAGAAGCTCTTCTCTAGACTTATTTAAATAGTGTTGAATTTTCATGTAGAAACAGAGCCACTCAGTGCATTGGAAACGGGCTCAATAAATGTATCTGAAAACATAGAATGGTGTCCACTGTGCTGCTGGCCTGGAGTTCCCGCTTCAAGATAACATCAACATGCCACCTCTTGACGGCATGACGTCAGAGAGACACATTGATTGGTTGCCTCCTGCACGTGCCCCGACCGAGGCTGGGGATTGCGCCTGCCTGCAACCCAGGTATGTGCCCTTGACCAGAATCCAACCCGGGACCCTTCAGTCCACAGGCCAAACTGGCTAGGGCAAGAGTGCTTTTATTGACAGTATTCCCCATCCTCACCCACAGCCTTAATAACAATTCTATCAGAGAGACACATTGATTGGTTGCTTCCTGCACGTGCCCCGACCGAGGCTGGGGATTGCGCCTGCCTGCAACCCAGGTATGTGCCCTTGACCAGAATCCAACCCGGGACCCTTCAGTCCACAGGCCAAACTGGCTAGGGCAAGAGTGCTTTTATTGACAGTATTCCCCATCCTCACCCACAGCCTTAATAACAATTCTTGTGAGCTGGGAGGAAAAGGAGCAATGGTTCATATTTGTGAATGAAAAAATTGAGCTAGAGCAGGTGAGTAATAGGCCAAAGCCACTTAGCTGTTAAGTGCCAGAGCTGGACCTCAGACCCAGGTCTTCTGATTTCATATTCGGGTGCTAAATGGTAAGACTTTACAGGTTAAAAAGTGTGTGTGTGTGTGTGTGTGTGTGTGTGTGTGTGTGTGTGTGTGAATGAGAGGATAGGTGAATGGGCAGGCTCCTCAGCGGTGACGGAATTAAAACAGAGGAAGAAGAAACTATGCATGGAGCATCTAGGATTCATCCCACTGCTCACTGCTGCTTCTTCTTGGAAGCTATTAAGTTTAATTTCTTCATTTTAAAGCTGAGGGATCTTGAGCGCCAAGAGGGGAAATAATGTGCCTGAGGTCATACGAGTTGATAACTTTTTGAGTTCGTGCCTGTGAAACAAACTTTAGAAGAATGTAGAAAAATAACATAGCAAGTTCAGGAGAAAGAATGGCCAGAGATGTCAATACCATGACATTGGGGAACAGCTAAGGGAAAAGGACGATTTATCTGGGAGGAGAGCGAGCTCAGCATAGATCTGTACTTAGATGTGCTGTATGTGGCCCTGAGGAGGCTCCATCGATCAAAGTGTGGGCACTCTTGATGGATAGACTTCAGTTCACTCTAAGAAAAGGCTTTCTAGGAGTGCGACCTGTCTAAAACTCGAACTGTTACATTGACAGGAGCTGGGGGTAGGGGGATGGTTCAAACCTTCATAGGGATACTGTGTAAGATTTAAGCGGGAGCTGCTGGGTTAGTGAGCATGTGGATATAGGGAAGGCCGTGTGCTTGGAGAGCGTCTGGACGTTCCACGCACCTTCCCACACACCTTGCCCTATGTATTTCTTCCATCTGGTTGTTTCTGAATTATATTCTTTTGAAATAAATTGGTAACCTAGAAAAATAGATTTAAGTGCAATTCAAGGTTGAATAATGGTCTTTTCTAACCCGGAAAATCGCAGGTTCTCATTTATCATTCATTGATTCGCTAGACTATAAACTCACTCCACGTGGGGACCTTGCTTGTTGTTGTTTTTTTTTCATAACATTATCTTCAGTTTGTAGAATATTGCCTGACCCATAAGAGTGACAGACTCATGGTGGAGGCAGAGGTGTAAGAGGGTGAGCTGAAGCATGCACAGCCTCTTAAGACGTCGGCTCGGCATGGACATGTTATCAGTTCTGCCGCATTCTGGTGGCTGAAGCAAGGCAGCAGGCCCTTCTAGATTCAGGGAGAGTGGGAAAATAGACCCTGCCCCCCAGCGGAAAGCGCTACTAAGTCCCATTGCAAAGGGCATGGGTATAGGTGAGATGGGAGGGAACTGGGTGTAGATTTGTAATCTATCACACAAGTCTTCTAAGAGAGACTGTGAAGGTCTTATATGCTCACCTATGTGACTAGCCTATTCCTGATCCTCCACCAAAAGGTAGTTCCATGATTTTGAGGGCCAGGGCTCAAGACTATTTGCAGGGGCATGAGAGAAAAGGAAATTCTGAGAAAAATCAAGACCCAGGGTGGAGGCAGGGGAAGAGGTCACAGAAGAGATTAAACTCCGATTTTTTGCTAACGGATTCTTCATCTGAAGTTGTGCAACACTGCTCTTTGGTCCATGTTTTCCACCCTAATTTTGGGACATTTTAGTTTATCTCTTCTCATTTCCTTATCCCTGGGGTGTTGTTTTTTCTTTCATCTGCAAAGTTCCCAGCGGATGGATTGAGAGTCACCTCAGGATAATGTGGCAGGAATTGTGCTGAGAAAGGTGTAGATTGTGTCAAGAATACCTCAAAGATTTTGTCAGGGCCAGGCTACTGAACGTTAGGGGGTGGGAGGTTGTTGGGTTAAAACATAGAAAGGGATTCAAATGTAGATTGTGTCAAGAATACCTCAAAGATTAAAGCCAGGGCCAGGCTACTGAACGTTAGGGGATGGGAGGTTGTTGGGTTAAAACATAGAAAGGGATTCAAAGAGGCTTTAAGGTGAGAGTTTATGGTGAAGGTCCTGGTAAGTATCTATGGTTTGCAGCGGTTCTCAACCTGTGGGTCGCGACCCCTTTGGGGGTCGAACGACTCTTTCACAGGGGTCGCCTAAGACCATCAGAAAACACATATATAATTACATATTGTTTTTGTGATTAATCACTATGCTTTAATTATGTTCAATTTGTAACAATGAAAATAGATCCTGCATATCAGATATTTACATTACGATTCGTAACAGTAGCAAAATTACAGTTATGAAGTAGCAACAAAAATAATTTTATGGTTGGGGGTCACCACAACATGAGGAACTGTATTAAAGGGTCGCGGCATTAGGAAGGTTGAGAACCACTGGTTTAGAGTCTGTGAGGTCCATGAGGGTGGAGACTGTCTGTTTTGTTCATTAATGTGTGTCTGTTCATACACAGAGTAGGTGATCATTAAATATGTGTTAAATAAATGAAGGTCTGTGCTGAATATATGGATACATATATGCATGTCTGAGAGGTCCTTGTCGCGGTCAGGACTGAGAGCTTGAGCTTTGGGGCCTTGCAGCCCTCAGTTTAAATATCAGCTCTACCACTTATTGAGCATAAAACATTGTTTACTAGCTCTGACCTTCAGTTTTCTAATCTGTAACAAAGGGGACAATAAGAGTGACCTAAGGGTTCTTTATACTCAGGGAGATAGCACAAATGAACTGTGTTGCCCAATAGCTAGCATGAGGAGTTCTTGACAATTGGTACCCATTGTGATCCACATTGGGTGGGGGAGTGTGGTGTGGTTCAGCTGGGAGTGAATCCCCCAGACACAGAGCTCTATAAGGGCCACCGACCCCTCAGGCCTGGAAGAACTGATGTGAGTCTGTGCTACTCTTTTCCAACAAAGACAACAAAATCACCCATAAAAATGTTATTAGCAACACAACAGCTTTTGCTTTTTCAAAGCCCAGATGCTATGTTTCCCATTCAGTACTACACAAAGCCTTTGTTTCCATGGTTTTCCATCTCTGGTCCTTTGAGTGTGAGTGGGGGTAGGGACTGGTGAGGGGAGGAGGGACACATGGGAAATAATTGGGCATTTATGGGTGAAATTTTACACCCTCCATATTTGGAACCAAGCAGGCTTCCAGCCCATGTTGGAGGGACAGCTGCATGGGCTCAGCCAAACCACATTGTCTAATTCTGGTGACAACACATCCCATAATAATTAAGTGCCTTTGAGACGATAGATTTCATTGATCTGTTTTTCCCAGATGCTACTCAATGTACAACCCAGAGCTCCTAACCCTAATCCGAGTCTCTGGCTATGGTCACCAGTCTTTGTAAGGTTGTACACCTGGGGCATTTACCTCTGGCACCTGTTCCACTTATCTGTTGCTGTGCAACAAACTGCTCCCCCCCCTGTAGAAAAACAACAAGCATTTATTTCTCATGACTTGGTATAGCATACAGGCAGGACTTAGCTAGGCAGTTCTGCTCATTTGGAGATTTGGAGGCTCAGTCGGGCCTGAAAATCCAAGATGGTTTCCTTTACATGAGTTTGACTCAGCTGAGATGGCTAGAATAGTGGGGGGCTAACAAGGCACAGCTCTGTCTCTCCGTTTGGTGTCTGCAGAGTGGTCAGGCTTCTTGGGATGGTAGCTCAGGATGCTCAGAGGGCTAACATGGGAGCTTTCTGGTCTCCCAGAACCCAGACCCCACATTGGCACAGTGTCACTCCCCTCACACCCTGTTGGCCAAAGCAATTCACAAGGCAGCCCGAGGGAAGGAAACATGGATTCCATGTTTCGATGGGAGGAGTGTCATGTATATGCAGGGATATAAAGAACTGTCAGTGACCTTGTTGGTATAAGAATGACCTCAGCCCTTAGTTTTCTGCATTTGTCATCTCCAAGGCCAGTCTTGCTTTCAGTTGGATCTAAATCAGTCCTTGCTGATGACTCACTTTATGGCCCTTGAGGCCTCCCCTTTTCTGAACACCGTATAATCTCTCCAGTCCCCTCATTTGTAGCAAATCAGGTGGAAGTCCATCCAGGGGAAGCAGCTTGCCCAAAGGCACACAGCGGGGCAGTAGCAGTGGGGCTGGAACCGACACCTCCCAACTCCACGTTTCGTGGCCTTGCAGTTCTGCAGTATCTTGGGAAAGACTGCAAGTCCGTGAAGTTCCAGAATCAGTCTCCAGAAGTAGGAGAAAGATGTGGGGGCCTCAGGTCTCACATAAGACTACTTCTTGGTCTTCTAATAAGGTTGTTCATCCGCAGCCCGCGGCTACCGAACTTGCCTGGTTCCCTGGCATGGTTGACAGTGGCCCAGGATGCTGGTTGAGTTCACTTGACCCTGGGAGTGGGAGATAGGCTTCAGGAACATGGCTCTGTGAGTTTTGAAGAGGGAAGGGGGAGGGTGGCAGTGCCTTCTTAGAGGCAAGGTGGGACTCCCTGCTGAGATAGTGCCAAACATAGGCCCACACTGGTTCTCAGGAACTAGGAGGAAGTATAAATGGTGCCCCACCCACCTTTACCCCCACCCCAGGCTCCTATCAGAGCATTAAATGCACCCTCAGAATCTTTCCCCTTGTCAGACTTCCTGCAGGGCTGTGAGCTCCCCGAGGGCAGGGCCAGCCACAGTTGTGTTCAACTCTGGACCCTGAGTGTGCACCTCAGAGCAGAGGCTAAATAAATGAATGAGAACAACTCCAAGTAACAGTTTCCCAAGGGCATTTGAACTGTGGGAAGTCCAACGAATGAGCAGTGGCCCAAGAGGGAAGTCAGGTCTCTGTGGGCAGGATGCTGAGGCTGAGTAGGACTCACCTGCTTGAAAGTCTCCATAAACGCTCCTGCATACATCCCTGGACACCTCTCCACCCACGGAAACAAATGGCTCTTAGGGAGGTTGTGTCTGCCAGGGCCTCCCCCGGGGAAGGGGGACGGAGAAGCAGGCAGGCAAGCTCCGACTTCCCTCTCCGAGTCTCCACCAGCTCCCTCCATCGGAAGGCCTGTCATGTCTCTCCATGAAGATGCAGGTGGGCTGCAGGAAGAGGGATTATGGCTTGTCCCTCTCATCAGCCCTGCCCAGAACGCTTGGCCCCTTTTTCCTTCCTGACCTCCTCTCTGCCTCTGAACCACAGACACATCCTGTTTGCAGCCCTGGGGATTAAGGACGGATATTTCACTTTTTAATTTTTATCATTCTTGTTCTTCCTTCCTGCCTCATTGGAATGATGTTACTGGCCTAAAATACTGTATGTAAACGATGCTCTGAGGCCCATCTGGAAGCCCAGACTCTCTGAGGATATAATTATGCTAAGCAACATTCACGAGGGACAGAACGACTGAGCGTCCACCTGGGCATCTTCTGGCAGCAAATCTTTCCATTCTTTCGAGGGGACTGGCTGCTGTCCTTCAGGCCTTTTTCTTCGTGTGTGTGTGTGTGTGTGTGTGTGTGTGTGTGTGTGTGTGTGTGTGTGATATATTCAAGGATGTGGCCCACTTTCATTTTGTGTGAGCTGCTGTGATAGTGTATTGCACCTTTGTGTGTCCTCAGCAGGGAGGGGATGCATCCCTTTGGAATTGTAAAAGGTCACCCATAACCAAAGAGGAAGTGCAGCTGAAAGACACTGCACTGTGTGCTTCTCCACCTGGGACTTAGGGCTTGACCCAGGTTTACTTTCATAACTGGACTGGAGGCTGGACGGAGGGCATTGGGCCCTTCGTGCCAGCCTTGTCCAGGCACACAGGGCTCAAGGCATCAAGCCAGGATTCAAGCTGCACCCATGCTTTGGTCCATTCTGCAAGAAGTCTCTCCATGCCAGAAAGCCTTGGATTTTCCTCTGTGTGCGGAAACTAATAACCCTCGCCCTGCTCGTCTACAGAATGCTCCTGAGAAATCATTGAGCTATTGAAGGTGAAAGTGTTTTGCGTTCATTCAAACAAACATTTGCTGAAGGCCCACTCTGTGCATAGATTAACAGAGTTCTTACCCTCGCGGAAATCACAACCTTGCAAACTATAAATTATGGAGCACGAAACAAATGCAGAGTTGTAGGTATATATATAGTTGAACTCATTTTGCATATGCGGGACTGGGGAAATTCCTGCCAAGCCCAAAGTATCCAGTATCCATTCCTGGCCACACAGCCTCATACACCCCCTTTTTACTAGATCCCAATCCTATCATTGCTCCACCCCCATCCTTATCCCACCCCACCCCCAGCTCCTTCCTCTGCTGCATTCTCCTTTGCAGCCTTCTTTTAGCTCTGCTCAACATTGCCCTTTATCATGCACTGCTATAATAACTTTTAAAAATAAACTTATTTATTAACACATAGCATATGCACAGAAAATGGAGAAGTCGTAAGTCTATAGCTTAATGCATTAGCACAAGGGGACGCAGCCATAAAGGAGTCACCTCGATCCAGGAATCCAGTATTACCGGCATCCCAGGTGCTCCGCCACACCCTTGCCATCACCCCCCCCTTCTCCCTGAAAGTCACCACTCCCCTAATGTCTACCACCACAGGTTTATTTTCAGATCTATTTTAAGCTCTCTATATCTGGAATCATATGCTTTGTATTCTTTTGTCTCTAACTCACTTTGCGCGTTCTTATTTGTGAGAATGGTCCGTGTTGTTGCGCGTAATTGCAGCTTGTCTGCTGTCGTTACTGTATAGTGTTCTGTTCTGTGGAAGTACTGATGTTTATTTATTTATCTGTTGATGGACACTTATACTGTTTCCAGTTGGAGGCTATTATGAATAAAGATGTTGTAAGCGTTCTTGTACATGTTTTGAAAAAACAGATTTGCTGAATTATAATTGGTATAAATTACCATTAAACTGCACAAATTTCAAGTGTACAATTTGACAAGTTTTGCCACATAAATTATTTCTATATATATATAAATCAGTATATACATAATTTATATATATGTAAATATATGTGTGAGTGTGTGTGTGTGTGTGTGTGTGTATAAATAAAAACAATCACAACAATCAGGAAAGTGAACAAAGTCTCAGCTCCCAAAGTTTCCTCATTCCCTCTGGTGACCTCTCCCGCCTGCCCATCTCATGTTCCACCTCCATCGCCAAGCAGCCGCTGACCTGCTTTCTGTCACTGTGAGCTAATTTGCACTTGCTAGAACGTTATATAGATGTAATCCTATGTGTGCTGTTGTTGTCTGGATTATTGCACTCTGCATAGTTATGTTGAGACCTATTTCTGTTGATGTGTGTGTTAATAGTCTGTACTTTTAAATTGCCAAGTCGTGTTCCATTGTCTGGATATACCACAGTGTGCTTGTCATTCACATGTTGATGGATATTTGGCTTGTATCTAGTTTGGGGCTCTTACCTATAAAACTTCTGGGACTATTCCTATACAAGTCCTCTGGGGACATTAACTTTCATTTCTATTAGGTAAGTATAGAGGAATGAGAAGGCTGGTCATACAGTAGGGGTATGTGTACATTTATGAAACTACTAAATTGGTTCCAAAGGGGTTGCACCATTTTACATGACCACCAGCAAAACACGAGTATTCTAGTTGATCCACATCCTCACCAGCACTTGTCACTTGGTCTTCTTGATTTAAGACACTCTAGTAACTGTGCAGTGGAATCTCACTGCGGTTTCCCTGGACACTTCTCTAATGACTAATGATGAGCAAATGATCATGTCTGTGAATGAGCATTTGGGCAAATTTCGGTTGAGTATATGTCTAGGAGAATAATTCTTTGGTCCTAAGGGACATGATCAGATTTGTGCTGAGAGGAGTCTACCAGCAGATGGACTAAAAGGGGAATGTTGAAGGCAGGACAACACTTGGGAGAATGGAGCATTTATTATTTCTTCTGCTTGTTCTCTTTTGTGTCCTGCATCCCAAATCAAATGATAAGCTCCGACCTCACACAAATTGGGATGTGGAAAGGACTAAGCTGCTTTGAGGATCACCTGTGTGCTATGTGTTTCTACATTTCTTATGTCATTTGGAGGGGCAACTTATAAGGCAATGCAATAGCCCCATGTCACAGCTGAGGCTCAGGCTCAGGGAAATGAGCAATTCCCCAAGGACTCAGAGCTGAGAATCAGGGGAGATGGAGTTCAGAATAAGCCTGTGTGATGTCAGATTCTCACTCTCCCTATCACACACCTTGTCCGCCTTTGCCCACCCTGCCTCTTGAGTGACTGAGTAGATGTGCGTCTGAGGACTCTGCTGAGGGGTTCTTCTCAGGCATCGGGACTATTAGCTTCATGCACCGAGGCTCTCCTGGCCAGGACAATTGGAACAGAATTCCAGAAAGTCATACTGGTATAGATAGAACTTGGAACCTTAAAGGCTGTCCTGTAAACTCCCCAGTTCAGCTCCCCTCAGACTCAGCAGAACGCCATGAACTCCCTGCCCACCCCCTGACAGAGCCCAGCTTCTAGCTTTGTGCTTCACATATGGTAAACCCACTTGGTATTTGTCCTCGTTGTAGGTCTCTGTTTTCCCACTTCCCCATTAGCTCCAGCTGCCTCTTGGAGGGACCAGCATTTGAATCTCAGCCATGTCATACAGTGGTTGCGTGCCCCTGTGCACATTACCTAATCTCTCTGATGCTCTGTTCTGTCATCTGTAAAATGATGAAAATAGGAGTAGCTCCCTCCTCGGATAATTGTGGCAATTGCACAGTGAGTGGCTAATGGTATGTTTTTGTTACCATCGCTATGTTAGGTGGTTATCCCTCAAGCCGACTTGCTGCTTCAGTTTTGACAGAAACTAGCTAATTCTGGAAGGTTGAGAGGTGTGCCTGGCGGGGGGGGGGGGGGGGGGGGGGGGGGACAGAGGGGAGACAGGAGTTGACAAAACTGTATGTCACCCCTGAAGCAGTTCCAGGTTCACAGTTCTCACCTGTAGCACCATGTGATGGAGAAAACTCAGGCTGTGAAGCCCAACGATGATGGCTTTGCTACTTGGTAGCATTATGACCTCGGGCAAGTCACCTGACTTACTCTAAGTCTTGGCTTCCACCTCGGTAATGGGTAGATGGACTGCTTGATGATTAAGTGAGAACGCAAATTCAAGATATCCACCCACATAGTCTCCAGCTCCACAGGGAGCCCTTGATAAATGTTTGTCCCACCACCTGTCCTCGCTGGTCTCCTTTGATAAAATAAAAATGTTAACTCATATAGTAGGTACTCATAAATATTGAATGGATGAATGGGTGGGTGGATGGATGGACAAAAATGGCTGAAAGTGGAGTTGGAAGGGTATATATAGATTGTGAGGAGCAAAGCAGAAATTCATTCCAAAATGGATAACCAGGATTTCATGAATTTCTGCTTTGGATAACTTGGGCTTATATGCAGCATGCTCATTAAATGTCCTCACAACTTTCATGCCATGAGGCGTGCGTTTGAAAAATGCCGTTGTCTCCTTTTCTAGGCCCTTTGCAGGTAGATGGTGGTGGTGGGACATAGTCATGAAAGGAAGAGCTAAATGCATGGGACTTGGGGAAAACCGTGCTCTGGGCCAGGCAACCTGGTGCAGTGGGGAATGAGAGCAGGCTTATTACTGCTTATGTGGACTTGGGGAAAATTCATCTGTTTCTCTGGGCCTCAGCTGTTGCATCTTAAAAATGGGATGATCAAATCTGCCTGGTATGGTCTGTTTTGTAGTATGTTCTAACAAAATACCATAGACTGGGTGTCTTAAACAAAGGAAACTTATTTCTCACAGTTCTAGGGACTGGACACACAAGATCAAGGCCAACTGGGTTTCTGGTAAGAGTTTTCTTCCTGGCTCGCAGATGGCTATCTTCTTGCTGTGTCCTCGCAAGACTGGGAGAGAGAAAGATACCATCTCTCTTCTTCTTAAAAGACCACAGTCGTATGGATTAGGGCCCCACCCTTATGACCTCATTTAACCTTAATTACCTCCTAGAGCTGTGGTCGGCAAACTGAGGCTCTCGAGCCACATGCGGCTCTTTGGCCCCTTGAGTGTGGCTCTTCCTAAGCCTTAGGAGGAGTACCCTAAAGTTAATAACAATGTACCTACCTATATAGTTTAAATTTAAAAAATTTGGCTCTCAAAAGAAATTTCAGTTGTTGTACTGTTGCTATTTGGCTCTGTTGACTAATGAGTTTGCCAACCATTGTCCTAGAGCCCCTACCTGTCTCCAGATAGAGTTGCAATTAGGATTCAGGCTTTAGCATATACATTTTGGGGAAACACAATTCAGTTCATCGCACAGGGAATAGACAGGATTATGAAGAGCTATACCCATGCGGATGGTGGTAGGGGCCATCTTTTTAAAAGTCTGACTGTCTTAAGACATTCCTCAGGGTATCCATTCATTTATTTAACCAAATTCATTGAGTTTCTACTTTGTGCCAGGCACCATTGCAGACAGTGGGGTGGCAGCAATAGAGAAAACAGACAGAAACCCTGCTCTTCATAGAACCTACCCTTCCCCTTCTAGAATACAGAAAGTAAAAAGTGGGCAAGTAGAAGATATAATGTATAAGATGGGGCAGTGGTCGGCAAACTCATTAGTCAACAGAGCCAAATACCTACCCTTCTAGAATACAGAAAGTGAAAAGTGGGCAAGTAGAATATATAATGTATAAGATGGGGGAAAGTGTCATGGAAGAAAATAAAGCGAGAATAGTGAGGAATAGTTTACATTTTAAGTGCTCAGGGTGTAAATCCTATTGGAACAAAGACTTTGAGACTTGAGGAGGGGAGAAGGTGAGCCGTGTGGCTACCTGGGGAAAAGTATTCCAGGCAGAGGGCCGAGTCTATGCGGTAGGAGAATACTGGGTGTGTTTGAGGAACAGCCGTGAGAACTGAGCAGCCAGAGCTGAGTGAGTGATGGGTTGTGTGGTAGGAGATGGAACCAGAAAAGTGCAATCCAAGGAGAGGACTCGCTCTCTGTGTGTGCTGAGAGATGAGGACAGGGCAGCAATGACAAGACAACCTGGGAGCGCGTTTCAACATTGTTATTAACTTAATTAGGGTACTCCTAAGGCTTAGGAAGAGCCACACTCAAGGGGCTAAAGAGCCGCATGTGGCTCGAGAGCCGCAGTTTGCCGACCATGGAGATGGGGGAAAGTGGCATGGAAGAAAATAAAGCTAGAATAGTGAGGAATAGTTTACATTTTAAAAGTATTCCAGGCAGAGGGCCGAGTCTATGCAGAGTCTCTGAGGTAGGAGAATACTGGGTGTGTTTGAGGAACAGCCGTGAGAACTGAGCAGCCAGAGCTGAGTGAGTGATGGGTTGTGTGGTAGGAGATGGAACCAGAAAAGTGCAATCCAAGGAGAGGACTCGCTCTCTGTGTGTGCTGAGAGATGAGGACAGGGCAGCAATGACAAGACAACCTGGGAGCGCGTTTCAGAGGAGCAGGAGGAGATTTCATTTATTCCCTGAAGATCTCTGCTCATCCCCAGGAACACCTGTGGGAGCCTGTTCTCATCTGCTCCCAAACCCCTTTCAACATTTTTGTGACTCCAGACATCTCCTCCTGTGAAGCTATGGTTCATGGCTGCTGGTGGGGAAAAATGTTCCTAGTAGAGTATGTAAATGAGCTCGCATCCATGCATTATTAAAAGAGTAAATCCACTGCTGGAAGTGAATGCGTGTGAAGCAAGATTAACTCAATGAAATACCTTCACACACCAGTCGGACTAGGAGCTCGTTGAGTGCAGGGCTCAGGTTTGGGACACCTCTGTGCCGGTCAAAGTTACTAACATAGTTCCTAGGACACTATAGGCTTTGAAAATGCATTTGCTGAGAAGCATAATCTCTCTACGAGGCTTATATTAGGAATGCAAAGAAAGGAGAGGGGATTCTCTGGATCGGCAGCACTCCACTGTCCCCTTAAATGGAAATGAGGCACGCTGCAGTGCAGAAGGCGCTGGCAGTCTGCAAGATAAGTAGGATCTGAGCTGAAATAATATACAGCTGGTCCTTAGGGCCCCTAGGGAGTGACAGAAAAAGTGCTCGGGTTGGTCCAGGGAGGGGAAGATGAAGTCTGACTGTAGGAATCACGGAAGCTTTCTTCAAAGAGGTGGCTTCTGAATGAACAGAGGGGAGGGAGTGTCCGTCGTAAAAGTCTGACAAGTGATGGCATAAAACCCATGGCCATGTAACTAGGCAAGACTGTCTGCAGAGATGGTTGACAAAGTGGAGGTGGGCGCAGGAGGGTGTTGAGATGTTGAAGGGGGGAGGGTAGTAAACTGCTGATACCCAGTTCTCCTCGGGCAAGCTTTCTTCACCCACAGGAGGGAAGCAAGAAGCTGGGCGAGGCAGCATCTACCACATTCTCACCATTCTTATGTTTGCTTCGTCATTTTCAGCACCAGGCATGGGCAATCATTCCAGGGTTCTTATTAATATTTCATCGGAGCACTTCTGTTTTCCCCTTAAACATGTATTTAGAGTGGGTTGCCACATTCCTGGGTAATTTTATTAAATCCAGAGGCCACTTTTCTTTTTACAACTGTCTACTGCTTTGATTTTTTTGAGGGAAATCAATAGGAAGAAAGGGGTGGATGAAATAGAAATTTGCTTTATAGCAAAATATCCAGGAACTCATCTATTCATTTTTAAATGGGAGAAGAGCTCCAGTTGTACAAATAATCAGCCCTTGTGTGTGTGTGTGTGTGTGTGTGTGTGTGTGTGTGTGTGTGTCTGTACACACACACACACATATACACACGTCTGTTTGAATGAAAGGAGAGTGGCGTGGAGTGGAGAGCTTGTTCCCTTCAGCGGCAGTGTGCGAAGAGCTTGTTCCCCTGCAGCCTGTGCAGCCCTGTTGGATGTTCCCCACACACTGGGTCTTTCTCATCTGGGTTTGAATCCCAACTCAGCCCCTAACTCACCCTGTGACTTGGAATGGATCGCTACCCCTCTCCAGGCATCAGTTTCCTTGTCTGCCAAGTGAGGTAGATTGGCCCAAATGTTCCTGAGGTCTCATCCACATCTGGCATTTAAGGAGTTGATGGATACTGAGAAAAAACTTGGCTTTGGGCCACAAAAGCCACAGAGAGGAAGTAAAAAAACAAATTATTTAGATCAAAGACAGCACATTGAGAAACAACGAAATTAATGAAAGAACTGCTTGTTTTGAGTTAGCAGTGAGAAGGAAAACGATGACAGGGCTGTTTTTGGAAACCTTTCCAGCTTAAGATGAAAACAAACCCCAGATCACGAGGAGCCTCCCCTGGGTCTGGTTTCGTCCTCGCTGCGTGAGTGAAACTCCGAGCTGGGGAGGGCTGTTTCCCTCATCGTTTCTAAGGCAGAGCACGAATGGTCTGTGCGGGCCAGGCCTGTCTCCTGCTCCCCAAACCGCCAGGCATTTCCAGAAGCAAAATTATCTTCATGCATGGCTGGCAGCTGCACCTTCCACCGCCGCAGGGCTCCGGGTTCTCGTCAAGACTGCAGGGCAGGGGGGCTGCTGATGGGAATACACACCTTGACGTGGAGTTCAGGGGTGAAGGTGGCTGAGAGGAGGGCTGCCCTCCATCCGCTGCAGAAAATACTTGCAAACGGTTATTGGTTATTGCAAGTATTATTCAGTAGTCGCACAGCGGCCACAATCAGCTACCATGGGCTAAGCCTTCATCAATTGACCTTTGCAGAGATTAACTCTAACCCTCAGAATTCTGTGAGAGCAAACCCATCACGCCCATTTCACATATTTGGACACTGATGCTGAAAGGTGAAGCCTCTTAGACAAAGGTGTACATCTGGTGTGACCAACACGATCCTGGTGATGACAGCGTCAGCATTTTCTAGTCACACAGGCTTGGATACTCTCCGAAACCCTTTGAGATGTGCTGTTTTGATGATGTACATGAGGGCAACATTTTTATTCCTATTTTATAAGGAATAAAATAAGGAAACTGAAGCCTGGAGATGCTAAATGCCCAACGCCTATGGTTAAATGATTAGCAAGTCAGGTCTGAAACTCAAATCTGACTCCTTATCTCCTACACACCGTCTTCATACTGTCTTACTTACAATGAACAGTGGGATATAACGATATTTAATAAGAAAAGCATTTTCCTATCATATAAAGTTTTAGGGCTGGAGAGAACCTTGGAGATAATCTAAAGGAGGAGTTGGTCATCTGAAGTGTGAGCACGGAGTCTCTATGCCTCATTCAGTAATGAGAATGGACTCTGGGCAGTGCAGTCTACAATTGGGGAGGCTTTGTGATTGGCTAGTGCATGGGTATCTGGGCGCATCCAGCACAGTGCTGGCACACAGTGGGAGCTCAGTAAATGTTGGTGGAATTAATCAGATTATTTTAAAAAATATATTTATATTGAATTCAGAGTGGAAGGGAAAGGGAGAGAGATAGAAACATTAATAATGACAGATAATCATTAATCAGCTGCCTCCTGCACATCCCCTACTGGGGAGGAATCCAACGTGACCTCCTGGTTCATAGGTCGATATTCAACCACTGAGCCATGCCGGCTGGGTCAGATTCTTAAAAGTATCTCTGATGCCACAAAAACTATGAGTATGTGCAAGGGCGGCACTGGGTCTCAGAAATCATCCCGTCAGCTTTCTTACCGTCCAGATGCAGACCCGGAGGCCAGAGGATGCAGGGCACTAGCCTGGGTACCCATGGGGCAGAGCAGGGTCTGGGAGCTGGGTCTCAGTCTCTGCGGGGGCAGGGGGGGTCATCCCCCTGAGCGTGCAGCCCCTTCCACGTGGCTCCCAGGGCTCACTGCAGTGAGAACAAGGTGCTGTCCATCGGAGACCTCAGAGGCCCCATGTTGACCAGCTCGGAATGGCTCATATTCAGCAAGTCATTCTCCTCTATGCAAAGGGAAGGAGCTAGAGTGCTTGAGAAAAGAGAGTCTCTTAAGTAGGTTAAACACTCCCCCACTCCCCAGCCTCATTTACACTATTTATTTGCTCAGCAGACTGTGGCTTCCTGGATAGTACTCAGGTAAATTGCAGCCCTCTCTAGGTGTGAATGATTCTGGGGCCTGAAATCACACGGGTGCTGTGCGGCACTGCCTGGGTCTGGATGGGCCTCGGGCCTGCACTGTGTGCATCCCTCGCCTGGCCGGGACTTGAGCTGT
>NW_005369902.1:1536243-1543997 GCF_000412655.1 Myotis brandtii
TGTCACTGCAGGTCTAGCCCGCGAGGAGACAGGCAGTAGAAGCCCAGAGCAGAATTTCTGGGAAACGAAGAGTTTCTCTCCCCACTCCAGCCATTTCTCTTCTCTGTCAGAGCTAATGAGCTTTTAGTGCCAGGAGAGCAAATGGAAGGAAAACAGCCCAGAGTTGCTAATGCGATGGACACTCACCATGCTGCAGGCGCCCCGCCCCTGGGCCACCATCTTGCTCGTGGAAGAAAGGGAAGAGAGAAAGAAAAAAAACCCAACAAGGTCCTTTGAATTCTAAAGAAGTGAATTCTCTACAATCCTTTTGCCTAGGTATTGGGGATTGGAGTTAGTTACCCTTTCTGCCTCATTGGTTGCTAAGTCGTGCTGAGATGAACAAGAGATCGCCAAAGCCCAGGATGTTGGCATGGAGGTGGTGGGTGAAGCTGATGGCAGTGGTGAGGGTGACGATGGTGGTAGGGTGATAATGGAGATGGTGGCATGTGGAGGGAGTGGGGGAGGGGGTGTTGACATTGGTGGGAGTGGGGACAGTAATGGGTGGGAGCGATGGCGATGAGGGCTTGATACCGGGTGATAGTAGTTTGGTGGTCATGATATTGTTAGTATCTCGTCAGCTTTCTTACATTCCAGATGCAGACCTGGAGGCCAGAGGATGCAGGGCACTAGCCTGGGTACCCATGGGGCAGAGCTGGGTCTGGGTGATGGTGACTGTGTTTGTTTTCTATTGCTGTGTAACAGATCACCACGGAGCAACTTAACACGCATTTTGTATCTCAGATTCTGCGGGTCAGGAGTCTGGGAGGCCCCCTGGTGTCCTCTGTTACACGTCTCACAACACTGAGCCCAGGGTGCTGGCAGGGCCGCGCTCCTTACTGGGGGCTCTGGGAGGAATGAGTCCAGGCTCCTCCGCGGTGCTGGCTGAATTCAGTTCCTAAGGCTGTAGGGCTGGGCTCCCACTTCCCCCTGACCATCAGGTGGGCTGCTCTTTGCTCCTAGAGGCACCTCTTCTCGCCTTTTTCCATATCAATCTCCCAGCAGTGGCAGGTTGCCTCCCTCTCCTGCCTCAGACCTCTCTGCTTTGCCTCCTGCCACATCTCTCTGAGCCAGCAGGCCGGCTGGAGGAAGCTCTCTGCTCTTCCCTGGGACCCACTGGGTCCCCCTGGACAGTCCAGGGTACTCTCCCTGTTTTGAGGTCTGTAATCCTCATTGCATCAGCAAGACCCCTTTGCCATGTAGCATATTCACAGGTCCTAGGGATTAGGGCTTGGGTATCCTTGGGGGCAGTGTTGTGTAGTGATGATGATGATGGTAGTGGCGGTGATGATAATGGTGATGGTGATGGTGGTGGTGGTGGTGCATAAGCCCTCTCACTCTGACAAAGTTGTCCCCAGATCAGGTTCACGTTGGCTCAGGGGATGACTGGCTAGTGAGGACTGGGTTGCAGGTCGTGGAGACGGGAACCCATGCCGCAGGGGATGAGGAAGGCAGCCGTACTTCTTACCGTCACCAATCCTCCTGTCCCACACCTTGACCCCCCAGGGTTGTTTGTTCCCCATCTGTCTCCCTCCCCTAAAGTATTCTGTAAGCTCCCGAGGACAGAGATGGCTCTCACTGTCCTTCCTCATTGCTTTGAGCTCAGAGCTTGCTCTTAGTGGAGAGAAGAGGATGGGGAAGTTGCAGTTGGTGAGTGTGACTGTGTGCCAGGCATCTTCATATGTTTTATCTAACTGAGGTGTGCGTCATGATGCCTGCCTTACACCCGAGGAAACCGAGGCACAGGTAGGTTGTTACTTGCCAAGCATGCACGGCTAGTAAGCTGTGAAGCTAAGTTATAAGCCCAGCCTGTATTTGGTTCTGCAGCATTGTGCTGACTCCCACTGCAGATGTTCAAGGGAGCCCAGGCCCCAGCTGACGGATGGAGAGTGGGGAGCGCATGCCCAGAGTGCACCCTCACCTCATTGCTGTTCCTAGTGCTGATCCGTGGCTGTGAGATTGTGTGAAAGGTGGGTGCGCTAGCTCTCTTCCTCGGTAACTGAGTCTCTCAGTGCATTTATTTGTTTCAGCCTGTTTTAGGTAGCTTTTCTCCAGATTTAATACATGAAGCAAACATCGTGTTTGGCTGTGGGTCCTGGGAGAGAGAGATGGAAGCAAGTTTAATCAGTCACTGTTACTCCCGCAGAAGGCGTGCGTGTGTGTGTGTGTGTGTGTGTGTGTGTGTGTGTGAGACTCTGCCTCTGCCAGCTGCCACTGCTGTGCCTGCCACTCAGAGGGCCCATGTCCCTCAGCACTGCAGGGCCTGCTGAGAAGCTGATTACTCTCCAGGCTCCAGCATCCCTCCCTTGTCTATAGGTCCCAGCCTAACACCCATGTCCAGCATACTCCCCATTTCCCCTTCCATCACCTTCAGAGAGTGTGTAGACCCCCAACGTGTCACAGGTGAAAGGTACGTTGAAAACTGTCTTTCCTTGTGAGTCATTTAAAATTGGTTGAAAATTAAGTTATTAGTATTGAAGACCAGAGATCTGTTTTAATAGATACTCCATTGTGGCGATGGTGGAAAAAACCTAATTGAATTGTACACTTTAAATTCAATTGGTGAGCTATAGGGTATGTAAATTGTATCTCACTGAAGTTGGTAAAAATAAAAAGATCCCACATAGGGAGATTGAAATTGGAGCTGCTCTGATTGGATCAGAGCAGGCCCCCAAGATTCCAGGCTTCATTTTATTACTATGGAAACTGGGACCCAAAGTTGAAGGTGGGGTGCCCATGGTCATACTGTCAGGTAAAGACTGAGCCTGTGTCTCTTGACTCCTGATATGTGGCTCCTTTCCCTTGAGTCAGGTGATTCCCTGATAAGGGGGGTAGGACAGGAGGCCAATTAAACCTGGAGAAACCTGGAGAAGAGAGGGGATCAAAGGTTCAATGTTAAGAACTCACAGCCTCAGGGATTTCTCCAAGAATACTTGTTCCATAGATGAGGCCAAGGCCCCTGAGCAGGTATGGGATTCTGTGCAAACTGGGCAGAAGGGGACAAGTGATGATGAGTTCTATGGGAGCTACACCCCCAAGACCCACTTCACCCATCACAGAGCACAGCTCAGCCACACTCCTCAATTGGCACCCAGGGCGGTGGCCCTCAGGGCAGGCTGACTGAAGTTGATGACATCTGAAGATCTAAGATATCAAAGCAGTTGGAGCGAAGGGGCTGCCAGCGGGACTGAGCTATGCATTTGTTCATTCATTCATTTAACATATATTTTTTAAGCCAGGTCTACCTTATCCTATGGCCCAGGGACCACTGGATACTGGAGAACAGGGCAAAACACACTGATAAAAATAATGACTTTGATCATGCAAACTGCAGTTATGCTGATAACATTAAAACAGTAGATTAAATATGGCCACAGATTCTTTGCAAATTCTCTTATCTCAAGGCGAGAGCTCCTTCCCCATCCCTTTGGTCTGGGCTGGCTTTGTGATGTGCTTTGACCAAAAAGTGTGGCAGGAGCAACACGTTCTGGAGTCGAGGCCTCGAGAGTCCTTGCAGCTTGTGTTTTGCCCTCCTGGAGCCTGGAGTCCACACCAGGAAGCAGTCTGAGCTGAAAGACCGCAAAGTGAGGGAGGTCCAGCAGCCTCCACGGTCCCAGCTGAGCCCAGGCCCCAGGCAACCTCAGCCACATGCAGCTGCCTGAGCAAGGCCGGGTTAGCACTGCCCGGCCAGCTCCTGGGACCATGACACGATAAGCCCTTGTCGTAGCTACTGTGCTTTGAAGTGGGTTGCAGCACAGCAAGAGATAACTGAAACAATGAAGTACATTTCAGCTTTTCTTTTGATTCTGGCTAAAGCGTTAAACCTCCTGATAAATATCGTAGGCTCCATAAATATAGAAATTTTTTATCTACCAGGGGTCCATCCTTCCATTTATTTAAAAGTAATATATAGACATGGGACAGATATTCAAACACTCAGGAAGATAGAAAACAAAAGTCCAAGTTGTCTTCCACACCTGGACCCGCAATCCATTTCCTCGAAGGTAAACACTGTTTCTGCGGCTATGCCAGTATCTACCACTAACCCCTCTCCTATTTGCAGCTACTGTGTTATATGTACTGTTTTGCACTTTGGTACATTTTTTTTCCTGCTAATGATTTATCTGAAGTACCTTTCTGTCACATGGGACCTGTTTCACAGCGCCTCACTGTACAGATGGATTGATGAAGGGCAGGAGCATGGATTCCATTTTGAATATACCTGAGCACATATATAGGTATGCTTTTGCTTACATGTCCACAGATATTGCTTACATATTCTGGACCAAAGGCCACGCTTCTTTTACATTCTGACAGGTACATTTATTTTGGAACTGCAATATGGAAAGGGTTTTGTGACCATTTCTAGCAATCCCTGCTTCTGTGGAGCCTACAGTAGCATATAAGTTGGTCTTCTCCCCATTTTACAGAAGGTGAAACCGAATCTTCCAGTGGTTGAGCATGTGCCCAAGGTCCCACAACGAGTACAACCGTACAATGTATTGTTTTAAAAAACTGTTTTCTTCATTTAAAAGCATTAACCTTTCATGGGAACCGAAGAGGTTGGAAAAACCGAAACCAAGGACATACTAAACACATCTCATTACAGATGGAGTACAGCCTTATAACTGTCTCATCCACGTACTCCTCTGTGGTCATAAATGATAGCTCCTCTCACCAACATTTGAGATTCTGAAATTGCATAGATGTAGACTCATTGCAGGGGGTGGGAGCAACGGGTTCTGAGAGGCAGGGTGAGGATGTTCTATGGAAGAAAGAGCCCCGTGTCTAGGCCCCATGCAGTGGAGGTGAGCCAGGCAGGTCTGGCCAGGTGGCGCCCCGACAGAACCACCAGTACTCCTTGGCCTGGATTCCTGCTGGGGCTCGGCTGTGGGAGATGCTTCCATCAAGAGATACAGCTGTGAGCTCAGGCCTTGGCAGGGCAGCCAGGACTTCCCCAGGAGACGTGGACCATGATAAAGGTTTAAGCTGGAGTCTCTGCCCTGACACTTCCCATCAAGAGATGCAGCTGTGAGCTCAGGCCTTGGCAGGGCAGCCGGGACTTCCCCGTGATAAAGGTTTAAGCTGGAGTCTCTGCCCTGACACTTTAGGAGCCAGAGCCTTTCTGTCACCTCAGTTGCAGCCCCCAGATTTAACTGGGTGAAGAACCAGGGGAGTTCGGGTGGAGGGATATGGGGACAGGGAACTACTGACTGTGGGTACCTACGTTGTGCCAAGCATTCGACATGCATTGTCCCCTTGAAGCCTCACTGATCAAGTACGAGGGGCTGTTACTGACCCATTTCAGAGATGAGGAAGATGACGCCCAAGTGACCAGTTTTCACAATTGGGCCTCGAGGACTGGACCAGATAGGCAGCTAAGGTGCTCCCTGCCTAGAGAGAGCGTGGGGGTGGAGGTGGGACAAGGAAAACCAGGTGCAAGAAGGTGTGGCGCCATCTTTCTGCTCCAGTGGCTCTGGCATGGGGTAGAGCAGCCAGAGGCCTCTTAAACCCTGACCTGACCCCTTTGTCCATGTAACCTTGGCATGTGTGACCTTGGCAAGTGACTTGGCCTTCAGGGGCCCCCCGTTTTCTCTTCTTCCGTAAAGACGTCCATCCATGTCGTGCAGCCTGCACAGAGTAGGCCTTCAGTGGCTTCCTTCCTGGCCCCCTGGCTCTGGGACTGCCCTCTTCTTCTTGTCTCAGCACAGCTTTTCATTCATTTATAATCCCCCTGTTGTACGTCTGTGTGTCAGGCACCGTGTGAGGCACTGGGATGTATTGATGATTAAAACAACTTCTCTCCCCTGAGGAATCTTACTGACATTGAACTATAAGTGCAAGGTGGCCATTCATAAAGTGGATCTTTGGGGACTGTAGGGGCACACACATGGCCTGGAGCTGTCCCAGGAAGAGCAGCTGGGGCCTGGTGAAAAGTCCTTCAAGGGAATAGGCCGGGAGGCTGAGTAGTCTGGCTCTACAGTCTATTTTTTGGATAAAGCCCTCAGGCCAACTCTCTCTCTCATCTTCCTAATACTGCACCCCACCCCTCCCCAGGGATAGCATTTTCTCCCAGCTCCTTGGTGACACTAAGACACCTCTGATAAGCTTTGTCTCTGGTTGCTCTTAGGATTCCATTGCCAGATGGTCCAGCCTCTCTCTCCTGCTAGCGTTCTCAAGCACATCTGATTCCATCAATTCAATTTTCTCCCTTCCATCACGACCCCTAATCCAGGGAGTTTGAGCCAGGCCACATGATCAGCTGTCTCAGAGAGCCTACCCACACCCACTGCTTTCTGAAGCGGGAGGGCTGCCTCCTCGATGGCTGAGCCAGGTGGGGAAAGGCAAGGAGGTGGGGGGAGAATTGCCCTGGGAAAATGGTGCTTTCAGTTGTCACGGTAACTGTTGCTAGATGTTACCCTGAACCCACACTAGAGGTTGACCTTCTCAGGGAAAAGGCAGGGCTCTGAGCAGGATCTGAATTCTCTTTGGGCTGAGTTAGTCTGCCTCATTCACGTATTCGTTTATTCGTTCATTCATTCATTCATTCATTCACTAAGCACTTGTTTATTACATTCTATGATATGGATTATGTGATTCTCATAAATAAATCAGTCTCTGTCTACAGTGAGCTCAATACAGTGGGGGAAAATACAAATATAGGGTAATATTGGACTGCATGAGGGCTGTATTGAGCTAGGAGGGTCCAGGAATGTGCCCTAATGGAGGACACTGGTTCAGAATATTTAAAGAGAGCCAGTAACTAGGGGAAGACCGCTCTTCATCTGGAAATACTCAGGCCACTGCTGGAGATGTGCAACAGAATGGGAATTTGAGGGTGAAAATAGTCTGGAACAGACAGGTCTGTGTGTCTCTCTGTGTGCTTGTATGTGTCTCTGTGTGCTGGAATGAGGTCATAACGAGTGTGTCAGAGTTCAGAAGACCCTGAGCCATCATCTAAGCCAACATCCCCCCATTTGTCCAAAGGAAGGGACCAGCGCCAAAGGCATGGAGGAACTTGCTTAAGGTCATAGAGAACAAAACACAGAACCAGCTGGCCTCTGGTCTCCGGACGAATTCTGTACATCTTGAGCTCCCAGGACAGGGGCCCATGGCTGAAGTCTCTTCAGAAGGGGAGGCTACCACAGACATAGCAACTTACTGGCACCACAGGGCTGGCATTTTTCCGTCCCAGAGCTTCTTGGGCCATATAAAAAATTCCCTCTTAGTCTGATCCTGGAGGCCCAGCTCAGATGGATCAAAGTTACTGGGGACTCAGATAACTGCACAGAATAGGCCCTCATTTGTCATGGGCCCTAGGAAATGCTCATTCTGAGAGGAATGACCAGAGCCCAGCCTTCTGCCCACTACCCCAGCAGCTGAGGGCTGACTCACTCCTGCTCAGGGATAGAATTGGGTACTTAGAGCCCCCCTCAACCCACCCTCTACCCTGGAAACATTAGTGCTCAAAACTCATGTGAGCTAAGCCCTCCCCACACAGCAAATCCGAATGGGTTCACGCTGCTGGTACAGCTGGAATTTCATTGCCTCCTGGATGTTTCATTTGGCCATCTAATTTGGTGATAAATCAAGGTGATTTATAGGGAGTGAGCCTACATTTAGTGTGACATTCTCACCCGAAACGCTCGCCCCTGATGTACTCCTCTCATTACTGTCCTGACCTCACTCTGTGGATGTCCATGGATTCAGAAATGTGG
>NW_005369902.1:1544149-1596965 GCF_000412655.1 Myotis brandtii
GTGCTTCTAAAAGCCTTTAGCCAACCCCTAGATTCAGGTCATTTCCATTGATGTGGGCATGAGCTGAGCTAAAAATCCTCGAGGCTATTTTTAAACATTTAGCTGGAATGCCCCCTGCTGCGATATAAGCCAGCACCTACTTGGCATAAATGGTACTTACTTCCCTTGGAGCAGCGTTAGCCAATAGAAATATAATGTGAGTCTCATATGTAATTTGAAATTTCTCATGGCTTCATTTAAAACAGTAAAAAAAAAAGAGGCAGCACCAGTTTTAATAATGCATTTTATTTAGTCATTGTATCCAAAATATTATTTCAACATGTAATGCATATAAAAATTATTAATGAGCTATTTAACATTCTGCTTTGCACTTGGCCTTGGGAATCTGATGTGTGTTTTACATGTACAGCTCTTCTCCGTGCAGGCCAGCCACACTGTAGGTGCTCAGCAGTCACATGTGGCTGGCAGCTCCCGTAATACAGAAGCCTCAGAGGTCTTTCTGGTGCTGCCAGCCACATGGAGCAAGGTGGTTCTTCTAGAAGGTTCTGAGCTGGGGGCTCCGGACTTCAGTTTTCCCATGTGTGAAGTGAGGGTGATACTCCCTGTTTTTTTGACTTCCCAGGGGTGATTTCATGGTTTCTCAAAGTCAAGAGCTCTTATTCTGAGAAATGATAAAACAGAATTGTAAGATGGTAGACTGTGTTAAATATTTGCATTTAGCCAGTTACTGTTTCACACACCCTATACTAGCAACATGTGTTTGTATAACCTCCAAATGGAAAGCAAAAGTCTAAATTTGAGGCTAAATCTGAATGTGAGGCCCCAGCCAAATGTTCCTCCTACCCAAACGTCCTTCCGGCCACCTCTCTGCATTGTCCTCTGTGGTAGGCTCTTGGCACTGGAAAAACAAATATGGATTTTTTTTTTGGTTGCAATGTGTAAAGTGCATGCGCTTGCGATGGGAGAGCTAGGGTTTTACATTTGGTGAGGAGAACCAAGGATGCTGGAGGGTGGTTCTGGGTCAGGCCTGTGAACTGTTTCACCTAGAGCACTCTAGGGTTTCTGGAACTCTCCAAGAAGAGGGCCTCCCAACACAGGGACTAAGTGTATATGTGTGGAGGGAAGATCCTTGTTAGGGTTGCCAAAGGAGATATGCACAAGGCCGAAAGTGGTAAGGGATTATAAATTTATTAGGTCATCTGGAGACCAGATGGACTGAGCCTCAAAATGGTGCCAGCAGCTAGGGACGGGGAGTCAGAGATTTTAAAGGACTCCAGGGCTCTAGGCGGGCTTTTTCACTGGAGAATTCTCTTGGCGAGTCTGGATCTTGGGCAAGTCTGGAGGGGAAAGTTACTGGTCTTAGCAAATGGAATGTGGTCTAAGTGAAAGGGAATGCCGATTGCGAGATGATCTAAACTCTAAAGGTCAGTTTCTCAGAGGAGGGGGTATCAATTCAATTATTTGATCAGACCTAACAGTCTTCTCCTTGTTCCAAGGGAGGTCCATTGGAGGAAATGGCAAGGCAGTCTTGTCCCAAGGGAGGTCCATTGGAGGAAATGGCAAGGCAGCCTGGGTCTAAGCCCCAGCTATAGATAGCTGGTATCTCTCTCTCTCTCTCTCTCTCTCTCTCTCTCTCTCTCTCTCTCTCTCTCTCTCAGCTTGTTAATCTTTTCTTCATCTCTGCCTAATCATGGCATGTTTTATTGAGAGTTGGTGCATGCCAGTTGCTTGCAAGGGGGGATGACCCTCTTGCCCTAGAATCACTCTAAGATTCAGAAGGATGAAGAAGATGAATGATTCCCTTTCCTGAGGATCATCTCGTTCCAGCTTCAGTCTTTATTCTTAGCAAGACACAACTCGGTGCCATAGAAAGAATACGAGATTTGGAATAAAGAGACTCCAGTTCAAGGCTTGGCTTGCTATTGAACTTTATGGTCCTCAGTTTCTCCATCTTGATACTGTGTCAGTTCCATGAGAACAAGAGCTCTCCTTAGCACAGTGCTGGGCACATAGAAGTGACATAAATATTTGGAAAATGATTAACTATATACATCTGTAAAATAGGATGAATAATAATACCTGCCTGATTTGACTGTGCTTACACACACACACACACACACACACACACACACACACACACACTTCCTCAACCCCATCCATGCTAAAGGAGGAAATGAGGAATTAATGGATTGGCTATTTAGAAACTTTAATTCAGAGGGACAGGGTGGTTGAGGAATGAACCAAGGTCATGGAATGCAGATGTGGGATAAGAAGTTAGGTCTTAGTTTACGAACTGCTTTCAAGTGTGTGTGTGTGTGTGTGTACACATATATGTGTATGCATTTGGGGGTCTTCCTTCATTGGGTGTTTATCTAGGAACTACCATCAGGCAATTATAAAGATTGTTTGCTCCCAGAATCAGAAAACTTTTTATGGGTGATTTTGGCAGTTCTCTGAAGAGGGGATTGGAGGAAAAAGAAAGAGGGGCTGTGATACCAGCCCTCAGACATGCACAATCTAGAAGGAGGTCAGGATGCAGTTTCATAGCATCCTCCACTTTGGGGAGGGGAGGGCCACAATACACTGGAAAGAGCACTGGGCGCTGTTGGAAGACTGGGCTCTTGTTCCAACTCTGCTATGACTTCTGACTCATGCTGGGTGGGTCACTTCTGCTCTCTGGGCCAGAGTGTCCTGTGTTACGGCTGAAGTTGGATCCCAGATGATGTTGTCAGGCCCCTTGAACACTGCCTTGGGTTTCAGTGGAAACGGCACGTCCGGCACTTTGCAGCCTAGCACACAGCCACCTGCTTATTCTGCTAGAGTGAGCAGTGCCGGTGCTGGGCCAGCAGTCCACGGGAGTGATTTCTCTTCACTTCAAAAGCACAGTCACCTCCCAGGGCAAGTCATTGAGCAGCAGTAAAGATGCTGAAGCTTGAGTATGGCTCAAAGGGAGTTCAAAAGCTCCCTGACGGGGCTCAGCCTTCAATCTTAGAGTCTCCCCTTTTGACAAGTTGGTGTAGAGAAATGAACTCCAGACTTAGGTCAGGAGACTGGCGTTCCAAAGCCAATGTTGGTGCCGGCGACTCTGACTTCCCCTCTCTGGGTTTTAGTTCACCTTTCATGAGATGGTACTGTTTGCTTTGATTATTTCTAAGAGTCCTCAGCATGGCTGTCTTCCAGGTCACGTCAGTAAGGCAAGGTCACTTCCAGAGGTAGCCTGCTTGCCTCTGCAGAAAACCAGCCCCGAATGGTCAGGGGCTAAAGCTGCCAGCGATAAGTAGAGATCACTCCTATAGAGAGACCTTGAGCAACTCTCAAGTTGTTTATGTGTTCAGTTGCAACACACACAGACAAAAGCACTGAAAGAAAAACAACCGAATCAAACCTCACTCCCCGAGTCCCTATGTGAAATGCAGGAATCCCTGGAACTCTGCCTCCCTACCCCCTTTCATCCCTCATGCTGCCATGCTTAGGGTTAGCTATAAAGCAAGGGGTCTTCCTATGACATGCTGAGGACTGTATGGCGACCTCAGTCTTGATAGGGCTGTCTTCTTTCAGGTCTTGGCTTAGAGGTCCACATCCTGGGAAGGGTTCCCATCTTTGAGAAACCTGAAAAGTAGGTGATATGAGCCCCATTTCCAGGTGGGTAGCCTGAAGGTCAGCGTGATCATTTAAAACTCAAATTCAGGTATGTCACTTCCTAGCTTAAAGCATGTCAACACTTTCTCATTGCTCCTCAAATGAATCCACACTCTTCCCCCCCACCCTCATCTCTCCCTGTTCTCAGCCCTGCTCTCTATGCTGCAACCACCCTGGCTTCTGCCAGAGCCTCACACATGCCAAGCTCTTCCCATCCTACGAATCCTGCAGGCGCTGCGACTTCCTCCTGGAAAGCGGTCCCCAGCTCTCCAGCTGGATGGCTCCTTTAAATCCTGAAGGTTTCTGTTTAAATGCCATCTTCTTAGAGAGGCCTCTTAGGAAAATCCTAAGTAATCCCCTTCTACCAATTAGTCTTCATCACAACACCATTTCCATCCTTTACAACACATTTCACACATCTAAGTTTCTTATTTAGTTACTGGCTCATTCATAATTTTGTCTGTCTTTCCCACTGGACTGTAAGCTCCAGCAGGGCAGAGCCATGACTGTTTGGTCAACCCAGATGTGTCTGGTGGGTAGTGCAGTGCATGGCACCTGCACTCGTGGGAAGCAAGCATGTTCGAAGGGCCCTGATGATGTAAGGATGACTAAGAAGAAGGTCCTTGCTTTCAAAGATCTTGTGATCTAATCAGGGAGGGACACACAAAGAGATGGTCCCGGTCAAGGTTGATATTTTCTTCAGTGGTGGTTACTGTGCTGTAGTCAGAGAGGACCTCCCAGGGGAGGTGATGTTTTAGTAACATCTTGAAGACTAAATAGCGATTTACTAGGTCAAAGCTTTCCAGGCAGGGAAATTAATATGAATAATGGCCCAGAGGTGTGGTGAGCAAGTGAGAATGAGATATTTGGAGAAAAGTGAGGGTCCTTCTGTGATGTGTACTCGGGAGTTCTTGGGGTAAACATCAGGAGATGAGGCAGAAGTAGACTACTATTCCCAACTCAGGACACGATGCACTGTCATCCTAAAGATAAAGATAACGGGAAAGGGAGTAAAAGAAATTAAGTAGAGAAATGATCGGACTTGAATTTAACGTCTTAAACCTTTTTTTAAATTATAAAAAAGAATACATTTTCATTGTAGAAAAATTTGAAGATAATAGAAACATCAAGAAGCAGGTGAGCTGTGGCCAATAGGCAGGGGAGTTAACACAGGCAGTGCTGTTTGGCAGCCGGCCAACAATGGGACTGACGCAGGCTGGGACTGGAAGCGGAGGAGTCCTTCATGAGTACAGAGGGAGAGATGATCAGGCCCTGAACCTGAACAGAGGGGATGGGAGGTTGAAAGGAGGTAACCAGAGGGCGATTAAGGGGGAAGATACGGGGACCAGTTGCTTGTGGTCTGTGGGAGAGGAGGGATCTAAACGATTATCCTGTTTCTGGTTTAGTTATGTAAGTGAATGATGGAGTCTTTCATGAAGATGAATTCCTTAGGCTAGGATGGGCAGAGTGTTGTGGACAGGCTGAAAGGGGCCTGTGCTCACCCCGCCCCATCCCCTGAAAAGGACCGAGCATCCTCCTTATCAGCATCAGGCACAGACATGGGTATTTGATGCCTCTTCTAGACACCTCCTGTGAACCATAGCACGTCACAGGAACACAATACATGGTAAGAGTGAAATGCAGGAACCCTGGGAACTTTGCCTCCCTACCCTCTTTCACCCCCCCTCCCCCCACCCCTGCCCATGCTGCCATGCTTAGGGTTAGCTATAAAGCAGGGGGTCTTTCTTGTGTGCAGAAATGTGCTGAGTGCCATAAGGAACTGAGAGACCATCGGTGTGATCAGAAGAGCGCTGTAGTCAGAGGGGACCTCCCAGGGGAGGTGATGTTTTAGTAACATCTTGAAGACTAAATAGCGATTTACTAGGTCAAAGCTTTCCAGGCAGGGAAATTAATATGAATAATGGCCCAGAGGTGTGGTGAGCAAGTGAGAATGAGATATTTGGAGAAAAGTGAGGGTCCTTCTGTGATGTGTACTCGGGAGTTCTTGGGGTAAACATCAGGAGATGAGGCAGAAGTAGACTACTATTCCCAACTCAGGACACGATGCACTGTCATCCTAAAGATAAAGATAACGGGAAAGGGAGTAAAAGAAATTAAGTAGAGAAATGATCAGACTTGAATTTAACGTCTTAAACCTTTTTTTAAATTATAAAAAAGAATACATTTTCATTGTAGAAAAATTTGAAGATAATAGAAACATCAAGAAGCAGGTGAGCTGTGGCCAATAGGCAGGGGAGTTAACACAGGCAGAGCTGTCTGGCAGCCGGCCAACAATGGGGCTGGCGCAGGCTGGGACTGGAAGCGGAGGAGTCCTTCATGAGTACAGAGGGAGAGATGATCAGGCCCTGAACCTGAACAGAGGGGATGGGAGGTTGAAAGGAGGTAACCAGAGGGCGATTAAGGGGGAAGATACGGGGACCAGTTGCTTGTGGTCTGTGGGAGAGGAGGGATCTAAACGATTATCCTGTTTCTGGTTTAGTTATGTAAGTGAATGATGGAGTCTTTCATGAAGATGAATTCCTTAGGCTAGGATGGGCAGAGTGTTGTGGACAGGCTGAAAGGGGCCTGTGCTCACCCCGCCCCATCCCCTGAAAAGGACCGAGCATCCTCCTTATCAGCATCAGGCACAGACATGGGTATTTGATGCCTCTTCTAGACACCTCCTGTGAACCATAGCACGTCACAGGAACACAATACATGGTAAGAGTGAAATGCAGGAACCCTGGGAACTTTGCCTCCCTACCCTCTTTCACACCCCCGCCCCCCATGCTGCCATGCTTAGGGTTAGCTATAAAGCAGGGGGTCTTGCTTGTGTGCAGAAATGTGCTGAGTGCCATAAGGAACTGAGAGACCATCGGTGTGATCAGAAGAGCCTAGAAGGGCCCTCAGAAACCCCCTGGTCCACTCCCTTTGTCTGGATAGGGGAGCTCATACCTACTCTAGGCCTGGCACTCATTGACTCTTCATCATGACTCTGCATTGCAGGCATTCTCCTTATTCCCACTTTATAGAAGAAAACAGTGAGCCTAGAAGAAGTTAAGTATCTCATAAAAAAAAAGACCATGGCCTGGACTCAAAATCAGATCTCTCTGACTCTACAGCTCATGTCCAGCCTACCCCAGCACGCTAGTCCTCCTTCAGAGGAGGAAGCTGGAGCCCAGAGAGACAGAGACTGGCGTATCTGAAGTAATCCGGGGGCAGAACACACCAGGTCTCTCAACTCCCACTGCATGAGCTGAAGTCCAGAGAGACAGAGACTGGCGTATCTGAAGTAATTCGGGGGCAGAACACACCAGGGGCAGAACACACCAGGTCTCTCAACTCCCACTGCATGCCACTGCTTCCTGGGCTGCTTCTACTCCACGGCTAGTATATGCCCGGTCCTTCATGGAGTGAGGTATAGGACTGCAGAACTATAGCAACCTGTTTCCCTGTCCTCGGAGAGTTTATGTTTTTCCTAGGGAGCTGGCCTCAAAGGTAGTGACAAAATGACTAGCATAAACTGGCAGCCCTCATTTCTTTCTCTTCTCCTATCTCCCACACTGCAGTTCTTCCCGTCTTACCAGTTAGGCATCAGAGCTGAGAATGAAAGAAAATGTGCTTAACAAAGTCTCATGCAAAGAGTTCTGTCCCAACCGGTAAACCTGAGCAGGCAGGAATGGGAGAAGGAGGTGTTCCAGGAAGGTGCACATTCAGGCACTCAGACCGCAGACGCGAGCCTCTCTGTCTGCCACAGGGTCAGGCAGGAGGTGGGCAATTGCATTTTGACTGCAACGAGATGCTGTTGCCATGGACATAGGCAGGAAAAGTGAGGCCGGGGAAGGCTGAAATCAGGCCAAGTACCAGCGACAGAGAAACAAAACACACAGACGTTGGGGCCAACAGCTGCTTAATGGGAGGACATGGGAGAAGTCTGACTCCTGCTTACTGTGTCAGGGACGAGCAGTGGTAGACATGGGTTCAATTTCAGTGGCGCTAATGAGTAGCTGTGGGACCTTATGCATTAATTTAATCTCTTCAAGTTTCCTCACCTGTAAATACTGAGGAAAATATTGATGTGAAGAGTATATAAAGGGAAACATGCAAAGCACCAAGCCTTGCATGAGTTTTTACTTAATGATGATGGTGAGGAGGAGGAGGATGGTGCTGATGGTGGTGGTGGTGGTGAGGATGAGCATGGTGGTGATGATGATGATCATGAAGACTGATTACATTTTGCCCTTCTCCCGGGAATCTTTCAAAAATGAAATCTCCTTGATTTTCTCTAATGTTTAAGCAGTGATTGTCAAGCGATGGGTAGGGAAGAGGGAAAGGGATGACATAAATATTTAGCTCCTACTCTGTGCCACCTACTACAGTGGTTTCATTTGCATACTTTTAAATTTAATCCTCATAAGAATATTTTCAAATATGTTTTACATTATATATCTTATGGGTGAGAAAACTGAGGTCAAAGAGGTTAAATCACTTGCTCAGTGTCTTAAAGTGATTAAGTTGCACAGCTAGGGTTTGATCTCAAAACTCTAGGGCTCAGTGTTTTATCAGTTAGGTTTCTCATGAACTAATTGGAGCATGATTCCAAAGGTTTTCATTGGAACATTCTTGGAAGAAATCTGCTCCACTCCCATCCCAGCAATAGGGTCTGGGCAGAAGTTCCAGCAATTGTGCCTTGAATTGCGATGTCTCTCATAGACATCATTCATTCCTTAATTTATTCTGTTCACAAATCCACCAGTGTTCATTGAGCCAGACACCACATTTTGCCCTAATGATAGAAAGAAGAAAGACTATGAGATGAAAGATAGATAACAGCAGTATATTTGTTTGATAATGCACTATGATAGTTATAAATCATGAGTTATATGTAGATGCATCAACCAATGTCCACTAAGGAGAAAAAACACACACCATACTGTATGTGTTTTTTTTAACAAAGAGAATTAATTCAAAAGAGTTTTTACATAGGAATAATAAATTTTTAACTAGATAACTCAAAGGACAAAGAGAAAACAATATATTATCACAGAGCAACTACTGAAAGCAGCCATGACCCCTAGGACTGGGGAAACAAAATGAAGGTGTGGGCATCATTAAGACCTAGAGGAGCAATTTTCAACCTTTTTCATCTCATGGCACACATAAACTAATCACTAAAATTCTGCGGCACACCAAAACATGTATTTTTTGCTGATCTGACAAAAAAAATAGGTATAATTTTGATTCATTCACACCGGACAGCTATTACTGTGTTGGCTGTTGTCATATTTTTTTATTTGACAGTGTAAGAAAAAAGAGGTCAGTGCCCCTGTCCAAATAGTCAACTGTTGCATGTTTTAAAAATTATTGGGGCGCACCGGTTGAAAATCGCTGACTTGGCGCTTGGAGTGGGGACCCTGCAGTGCTTACACTCAGCTCTCTGAGGAAAGGGCTCTTCCCTGCTGATGCCAATGGCTCTGGGCGCAAAGGAGGGAACACATGTAGTGCTGGGACTTCTGAGGGGGAGCACCAACCAGCTGGTGCTGGTGTTGCCAAGGGAGCACAGTGAAGTGAGTTCTGAAATGGTTGGGAGAAACTGAAAGTGGACTTCAGCTGTTAGTGGGCCAGACTCCTGCGACTGAGGAGGAGGAGGAGCAAGAAGAGGGTGGTGCCGACAGGAAGAGGAAGCAGACAGGACACCTACAGGAAAAGGATGGCATTTCTTCTTCCTCCTCCCACCTCACAGCCTCCCTCTACTTCCCTCTACAGCAGCGGTTCTCAACTTGTGGGTTGTGACCCCTTTGGGGGTCGAACGACCCTTTCACAGGGGTCGCCTAAGACCATCGGAAAACACATATATAATTACATATTGTTTTTGTGATTAATCACTATGCTTTAATTATGTTCAATTTGTAACAATGAAAATACATCCTGCATATCAGATATTTACATTACGATTCATAACAGTAGCAAAATTACAGTTATGAAGTAGCAACGAAAATAATTTTATGGTTGGGGGTCACCACAACATGAGGGACTGTATTAAAGGGTCGCGGCATTAGGAAGGTTGAGAACCACTGCTCTACAGGCATACCTCAGAGATATTGCAGGGTTGGTTCTACAGCAATAAAGTGAGTCATAATCTTTTTTGCTAGTGGAGAGTCTTGCCTTCAATTTGTTTTAAAAAAACAAACAAACAAAAAACAACAACCCCAAGCCCTGCAACATCTGTGAAGCACAGTAAAGCTAAGCACGATAAAACAAGGTATGTGTGTATTGGCAAAGCCCGATACAGAGGTTCAGAGGTTCAGCTGACAAAGTAGAAACATGGTTCACAGGGTCCTGCCATGAAGCAGGGTAGAGGAGGGTGGGGTTGAAGTGGAGAGACAGCCATGGGCAAGAATAGAGACTCAAATTCCTGCATGGGCCAGAGAAGACTTCCTGGAAGGTGTGACATCGCTTTCAGAAAAGAGCCTGAATCTTGAAGGCTGTGGGGACAGAGGCTGAGAGAGAATGGCAGGAGCCAGGTACTTGATAGTTATAAATCATGATTTATATGTAGATGCATCAACCAGTGTCCACTAAGGAGAAAAAACACACACTATACTGTATGTTTTTTTTTAACAAAGAGAATTAATTCAAAAGAATTATTACCTAGGAATAATAATTTTTTAACTAGATAACTTAAAGGACAAAGAGAAAACGATATATTATCACAGAGCAACTACTGAAAGCAGCCACGACCCCTAGGACTGGGGGAACAAAATGAAGGTGTGGGCATCATTAAGACCTAGAGGAGCAATTTTCAACCTTTTTCATCTCATGGCACACATAAACTAATCACTTAAATTCTGCGGCACCAAAACATGTATTTTTTGCTGATCTGAGAATGGCAGGAGCCAGGTACATGCAGGGTGGGGAGGAGGTGAGGTGGGAGAGGTGAATGAGGGATGGGCCTGAGAGTCTCATGTACCACACAGGGTCTCGAGCCTTGAAGGTTAGAACATCAGGATTAGATTCTGAGGTAAGGCCACAAAAAAAGAGAGCACAATTTATACACTTGCCCAATTTTATCCTCTCAGTTGTCTGTGATGAAGACATTATTGTCTCCATTTTACAAACGAAGAAATTAAGACTCAGAGAGAGAAAATTTTCCCTGTCACACTGCACAACTCAAGTGGGAGCCATTAGTATTGTCGCCGTGAGCAGGGTGAAGCCTGGCCTTGGGAGGGGTTGAGCCTGCATGGGCACAGGGGGCAGTCCCCCACTGAGACCACGGAGCTGGTAGAGAGGAGTGTGGAGTCCTCTGACACATCCAGGATCTCTCTTATTTCTCCTGTGCTAGCAAGACTTAATATCTGAAAAGTTGAAGTCAAATATGCCCATCAACTCCTCTGGCGAGCAGTATTTGAAATCTCATTTTATGAAGTCCCATTGCTTTTGCATCCCACCCCAGTCCTTTCAGATGCTTGGATCCAATGGGTCAATGTCGACATCAGTAAAACTGCCCAGTTCCCAGCTCCCAAACCCACAGGCACCTGGAGCCAGGAGGTTACCGAGCCCCTTCTAGTGGATTACAGTCAAGAAGACCACTGGATGCCACTGGATCTTGAGGGCCAGCTACTGACTTCTCAGCTTGTTTGGGAGTTTGCAAAATTCGGCTCTTGATGCTTGTTATAGCTAATTTCACACTTTGCTGTCACATGTTATTAGGCGAGAAAAAATATAGGCCTGCTAGCGAATCCTCATTTAAGGAGAAATAAAAACCACACTGGCTCTGCCCCACTTAGGGGAAGAAGCAATTACTGAGTAGAGATTGCTGAATGTCACGACTTCGGCATCCAAGGAGCAATGGGGCAGGGTGGTTGGGCAATTCCTTTGGCCCCAAAGCGTGCTGTGGCTTTCAGTGGTTTTACTGCGACCACAGCCAGGTGACACCACACAATGTTCTTTATGCACCATTACAGGTGGGTAGCATCTGAGAGATCATCATCCACATCCCATAGCTAACCCATTGGGAATGTACTCCACAGCTCTTCTTAGAACGCGGGGAACTTCTCCACAGGGCCTTCCCGGCAGTTGACACACATTGAGCAATTTACAGGTAGCTACAGCCACTTTGGCTCTGCCCGGGCACAGAGCCCTGAGGCGAGAGCATTGGACAGCTCCGTAATAGACTCAGGCCGACCCTGTCATTTGATGAGGCATTTACAAAGCAGGAGAGAGGTGAGGTGATGGAAGCCTATTGTGATAAATGTCCTAAGTGTAGGACACTGTTCTGGGCTCTAGAGATACACAGACATTATAAGGTCCACTCACTACTCTCTGGGGTCTGATTGGGGAGACAGGTTGTATATAGAAAAAGATCTATCACCATGGAAGGCAGATAAATGCTTAGTGAGTCGCAAAGACATTAAGTCCCTCTAGACCTGGAAAGGCCCATCCACAGCATCTAGTCAGACTTTATTTGCAGAGGAGGGAAATTGAGGATCAGAGAGGGGGTGACTTGACCAAAATGAATAGCCAATAAAGGCAGAACAGACTAGACTGAATGAACGTAGTTCACTTCTGAGCCATTTCTAGAACATGGTATCACACACATCCGGATAGGTTATGTCAGTTTAGCTGAGTGCTGTCCACCTCATTTTATACAGGCAGAATGGATGGCTTAGGGCAGCTCAGTCACATACCCGATTCTCACAGCTGTTAAACAGAACTGGAGCTTCAACTCAGAGTCGGTTTGACTCCAAAGCCCATGCTTTGGCCACTGTGCCTTCCTGATGGCCCCAGAGGCCAAGGACAGCCTCAAAGAAAAGGTAGTACTTCTTGTTAATACCCACCCTAGGATATGTTTCCCATTGCTTACCCAGAGGCCAAGGAGAGCCTCAAAGAAAAGGTGGTACTTGTTGTTGTTAATACCCACCCTAGGATATGTTTCCCATTGCTTTTTAGAGAGACTAGAGGGAGGGAGGGGGGAGGAAGAGAGGGAGAGGTGAGAGAGACATTGATCACTTGCCACTCACATGTGCCCTGAGAGGGGCAGGGATGAACCTGCAACTCATGTATGTGCCCTTGACTGGAAATTGAACCCATGACTCCTCGGTGAGCAAGCCAACACTCTAACCACTGAATCATAGCTCTAACCACTGAGAAACCATCCAGGGTTGTGCTGTCCTTTTAAAGAGAGAAATTAATGGGCTTGTCGCCATGGAGGGAAGGACTGGCAGTGGCCTTAGAGGGTGGGGACCTGGAGGCAGTGGGCATGCGCTCAGTGACTTGCGGGAAAGCTATCTTTAGGCTGCAGGTGCTGGGTTCTTGAACAGAGTGGACTTGCCTTTTCTTAAATGACCACCTGACTAAACTGTCAGGCTGGACATGAGCCAAACAGTCAAAACCGTACCAAGTGGGGAGGAGCGCTCCTTATTACAGGTGTGGCTGCCAACCTCCAATGGAATTCCGTCCTCCTTCCCGACTCTCAGTCTCCCTGCATTAAAAATGGTGGGCACTTGGGGTGCCTGAAGATGGGTGGCATGATGGACTTAGATTAGCCTGGGAATTTTCTCTAGGTCCTCAAGCTTGGCCATATTTTAGAATCCTAAGGGGATATTAAAAACAACAATAACAGCAATAGAGAGTGAGGACTGGGATGTGGCCTATGCATGCAGTGATTTTAATGGGCAGGCTGAAGTCCACTGCTTTCGTTCCTACCCCTCCTGCAAAGCAGCTGGGCAGCTTTCTGTCTCACTCAGACACAGAGCCCAGGCCTCCTGAAATCTCCCAGCTCCCAGCTTGCTGTTTCCAGACATTCATTTATTCATCAAAATTCACCCGGGTGGCGATTCTACCCTAAAAGCTAAGCAGTGGGGATATGGGCAGTGACGTGCTAGTAAATATTTAACAACCAGCTTTCTAGGAGGAAACAAAACCATGATGTGTAGTTTCTCCATTTCCCTGATAAAAGTACTCCCACCATGAGCCGTGTCATGAAGTCACTGAATTCAGAGTTGGGAAGAAATGCATGTAATTGGCTCTTGTGAGCCAGCGTGAGCCGGCTCCTGCACACTCTGGGTGGGGTGATGACTGGAATGCACCCCACATTCTAAAGAGAGACAGAGCCAGGTTGGGAAGAAGACGTGTGCACACAGATCACAGAAATCCCGATGAGGAGGGAGGGCTGGAGGGACAGCAGTTAATCCAGCCTGTCGGGGTCAGGGAAGCTGAGTTTCCACGAATAAATAGCTGACCAGAGACAGACCTTCGAAATCAATGTCCTCAGGCCCCTCCTTTTGTTTTTCTCTGGTGGCCGCCACATCCCCATGACATCATGGACAATCAGAGCGTCTGACGGGGCTGAGCTAATGTGTGTCCCACTGAGAAGACATCATTCTGCCCAAGACAGGAGGAGTCACTGCTTACTTAGTCTGCGAGGCATTGGATCAGTAACACACATCACTCTGGTAGGTTTTCTGAAGTGCTGTGGACAGCTTGTGGGCCTCTAGTGCAGACCCACTGACCTGGCCCCACCCTATCACAGTAGATAATGAGAAACTTGGGCCAGAGACCCGGAGTGACTGGTTCTGGGGGTGCAGAGCTGGCATGAGGGGCCAGGCCAGGCACCAGGCCTCCCAGAGTTGTGTTCTCACTAATCTGCCATGGGGCCAGTTTTCAAGATCAAACACCGGACCTGGCCCCACCCCATCACACAGTAGATATTGAGAAACTTGGGCCAGAGACCCCGAGTGACTGGTGCTGGGGGTGCAGAGCTGGCGTGAGGGGCCGGGCCAGGCACCCGGCCTCCCAGAGTTGTGTTCTCACTAATCTGCCATGGGGCCAGTCTTCAAGATCAAACACCTTCTGGACAGCATTTTATTAATATACTGATAGGAGGAACACCAGTTCATTTGCTTCGAACAAAAGGTTCTGTGCAGGAGAGAAATCCAATCTGGTGTCAAAATTGCTCCTAATAAGCCCACAATTGGCAGCCCCAGAGATGATCCTCTCAAGCTATAATTGTGTGAAAAATGGATGCATTCCCATCACCGAGAGGAAAGACCACATCTGCCCCCTCTGGGCAGTGGTTAATAATCTCATTAAGTTATTAATGAAATTAGCAGAGCTTCCTGCCTTGGCTGGCAGGGAATAGCAAGTGCGGCGGTTTTGTGGCGCCTGGTGGCAGCCAGCACGCCAGTCACCTTAGGGAACTCTTCTCAGCTGGATTATCACCTCTGAGAGGCCAGACTCTCGGGCTGCCACTGAGCATTCCATTCCTGAGATGTCACAGAGGGCATCGCAGGCTCCACACAGAGGAGGTGGTGGCCCACTCGGGGTCACTTTAGGAGTGTGTGTGTGTGTGTGTGTGTGTGTGTACACACCTGCAGCTGGTGGCAGCCTGCACTGGAGGATCTGGAGTCATTAATTCATTTAAGAGGCAGGGTGGTGTCCTGGAAGGCGTACTTGGCTGGAAGTCTGGACCTCTAGGACTCAGTCTTGGCTCTCCCCCGCTGAGTGACCTTCTCCCCCCTGCCCCCCATGTCTCTTTCTCGTCAGAAAAGCAGAAGAGAGGTTAGAATTAGCTAAACCTATGAGGTTCCTTCCAGCTGCCTCATTCTGGTTTTTGCAGTGGCAACGTAAGATTCATTTACTAGGGAACAAATATTTTTCTTCTCCTGTGTTGACACCACGCTCACACTCTTCAATGAATAAAAACACAGATGAATGTTTCTGTTATGGAGGCCAACCCTAGGTAACTACACCACCTATCACCCGTATGGCTTAGAGGTGTTGGAATCTAGATAATCCTATGCTTTCAGAATTATATTCTTTAAAACACACACACACACTCTCACACACACATACACATAAACACTAGAGGCCCGGTGCACGAAATTCATGCATTGGGTGGGTTGTCCCTCAGCCCAGCCTGCACCCTTTCCAATCTGGGACCCCTTGGGGGATGTCTGACCGCCGGGCCTAAACCAGCAGTCGGACATCCCTCTCACAATCTAGGACTGCTGGCTCCCAACCGCTCGCCTGCCTGCTTGCCTGATTGCCCCTAACTGCTTCTGCCTGCCAGCCTGATCGACGCCTAACTGCTCCCCTCCTGGCCTGATTGTCCCCAACTGCCCTCCCTGCTGGCCTGGTCACCCCTGTCATCTCCTGCAGGCCTGGTCCCCCCCCCTCCCAACTGCGCTCCCTCCCCTTTGTCTTTGAATTACCATCTTTGAACTAATCATTAAGTGTGAATGCTATTACTAGTATTCCCTACTGCCCTCCCCTGCCAGCCCAGTTGCCCCCAACTGCCCTCCCCTGCCGGCCTGGTTGCCCCTAACTGCCCTCCCCTGCTGGCCATCTGTGGTGGCCATCTTGGGCGAGGGCATGACAGTCAATTTGCATATCACCTCTTTATTATATAGGAGATATATATATATTTTAGAAAGGAAGGGTGAGGGAGAGAGAGAGATAGAAACATCAATAATGACAGAGAATCACTAATTGGCTGCCTCCTGCATGCTCCCCACTGGGGATCAAGCCCGCAACCCAGGCATGTGCCCTGACCAGGAATGGAACCGTGACCTCCTGGTTCATAAGTCCATGCTCAACTACTCAGCCACGCTGGCTGGGCCTAGAATTACATTCTTTACCCCCTACTCTCTTTTTTTTAAAAACCATAATGACCTAGAAATTTGGGGTTAGGATTTTTGTTAAAGTTCTTTGTCTTTGAATTACCATCTTTGAACTAATCATTAAGTGTGAATGCTATTACTAGTATACATAGTTAATTCGTTTGAAAAGGATTGTGTGTATTTAGTGCTTTGGGGGAGATGTTAGTGTTTGAGTTATTTCCTCTCAAAACCCTCTGGCAAAAGGAATCACCCTCTCCTGGGTGGAGCCACAGCACATGGTCAGGCCCCTTATAGAACTCTCCTCACTCTGCCTGTTGCTTGGCTTTCTATGTCCATACCCTCCAAGAAACTCTGAGTCCTCCCACGGCAGGAACCAAGTCTTATTCATCCTTGTTCATTCAGACACTTGGTCAAACCTCAAAGACAGTTTGGGTTCCTGGCTCTCTTCCATGCCTTCAGTGGCTCATTAGTTGTCCTTGCCTGTCTCACTTTTCACTATAATACAGGTTTCTCTAACATGTTATTTTGAATATTTTACTTCCTTGATCAAAGCCTTTTTAGTGACTCCTCTTGCAGAATGGAGCCCAGACTCCTAGAATGAAAAACAACAACCAAACCCCAGCACCATTTACATTTCTAGGAGTGGGCCAAGGGTTTTCCTTTGACTGTTCTTATTCAATGCACAAAACAAGCATCTGCAGTAGATCTTTTCATGTTACTGCTGAGTAAATGGAATGACCTGTTTTAGGTCACAAGGCCGTAGGAACTGGTGGGTGTAGCATGAGAACAGTGGCCGAAAAGGGGCCACATACTAAACCTGACAAGCTCAGGGGAGGCCTGTGTGGCGGTCTTACCAACTCAGAGACCTAAGATAACCACAGAGGGTGGTCTGAAGTTAAAACTTTCTAGCTAAAGGCAGGTCCTAGGCTAGAATCTTCCCTGATAGAAGTCAGTCTTTACCTTAACTGAGCCTGTCTATTGTCTTTTGCATCTACGATAACATATCTTTGCAATGTCAAGGTAACTTCCCTTTTTCCTGACTCCTCTTGGCACAGCAACCAAGCCAGAGCAGAGACTACAAATCCTCTCATTGTTACTTTTATGGTATTAATTATTGACTGTTAAGTATCCTGTACCCACCTATGTAAAAGATGTATATGTCTGTCATTTTACTTTTTATCTAATCCCAGAGTTTCCCTCCTAGCCCCTGTTTTGCTTTCTCCTACCTCCACAATCTATCACCAGTGGATTTCATGTAACCTACTTCTATCATCTCTTTTGATTGTAATGTATAAAATAAGGTGCAAAACTGCCATTCTCTAGAGCATTATCTCAATCCGTTGAGACTTTGCTTCCCGGCAGTTGTCGACAGTTTGGCTCAAATAAACTCACAAAAATTCTCTACAGGTTTGAACGTTTCTTACACTGACAGAGTCTAGTGTGTCTACCATAATAGAGCATTATTTTCCACATCTCATACCTCTCTGTAGTCTGATACCGAAGAAACCCTTCCCAGTCTGGCCTTGATCTTTCCTGCACTAGTTTCCACGACTCCATCTGGGTGGCACAGGTTCCTCTGTTGTGTAAGCCTTGTCACCTTTGAAATGTTATTCTTTTGCAACATCACACCTCCCCATCCTGGATGTCTACTTTCTCCACTGTGGTCATAACCTGCACATCCTTTGATGCTTAACTGACATTTCTCTAACTCTCAGAGGCTTTCCTCTCTCCCTGTAAGCTCAAAAAACCCCCTCCCTGCTCCTGAACCTCGTATCATTACTCCTCATTTTACCCTTAACTGGTAGTGTTCTGTTTAATCAAATCAAATTCTCCACCTTTACCCTTTTGCTAGTAAGACACCTCACTAGCAAGAGATAGAGCTTCAAATTCAGGCAGACATGGCTTATGTTTTAGGTTGGGTTCCTAAAGCAGTCTCTGAGGTGAGAATTCCTGTCGGAGTGATTTATTAAGAAGTGATCCCAGGAGAAACCAAATAGGGAAGTGTGGGAGACAGGACAGAGAAGGGGGAGATGAGAGGCAAGGGAGTAATTTGTTGCCAATCCTGGCTCAGCCTGATTCTACAGGGTAGTTTTAGAGCCTTGGTCCCTGCTCTGGGCAAGATTGCTGGGCAGTCTTGCTCCCAGCCCTCATTGTCTGAGGGTCATTCCACAGCATTTAACTCCCAGGACCTTAGAGCTTTCTGGGAGCTATAGACCTAGTAGCTCCAGGACAGGCAACTGAAGAGAATAATACAACCAGGTCATTAGAAGCAAAAAAACAAAACAAACACTAACCCACAACAGTTGGAGGAAAGGCACACAGAAATGATTTAGAGGAATATGAGCAACTGGAATAGAATATCAACAGTGTCTGCTAAGGTTGGCATACCTGTTTTGCAAGTGTCTTAATCATTCAGAGTCTCAGTTTTTCCAGCTGTCTAATGGAATTCATACTTCCATCATGGTGGTGTTATAGACAACAGAAGAGGTGTTATCAGACAGCCTTCTGAATCGGAAGGAGAGGGCTGGCCCCTCCTCAGTTCTTGTCAGTCCCGTGAAAAAGAATGCAAACAGTGACAGACAGCAGCACTGTAGTAAAGTGAATTTATTAAGAGCAAGCGAATTTATTAAAGAAGCGAGGTAAGCAAATCTATCCAAATACATCTGGTATAAAGTGCAGATGGGCTCTCAGTTAATCGGAGGAGCGAGCCTGGTCGGGGTTCAAGGGGTTTTATACCCTTCCGTCTGCAGGTTTCAAGGTTCCTCTGCCAGATATCTTGGTACAGATTAGCTCTCAAGGCCCCCCTTTTACTTTGTTGTGACTTTTCTTGGGATGTTTGTACATATACCCAGTCATCTTGGCAAGCCCTAAAATGGCTGGCTGTTTCGTTCAGTGAGTGAGCTAAAACTCCTCTTTCTCCTTCCCCCTTCCTCTCTCCTGCCTTAGCATTCCAGGGTGGTTTAAGCTATGTATTCTCTGGTTCGGGAAGAGAGGTCTTAACCATTTGTCCTCAAGTGTCTTTGGTTGGGGAAGATAAGGTCTTGCTGCAAGCTGCTCAAACTGTTTGGCCTTGTTTAATTTTCTTGTCTTAGTTTTTCTATTCCTCCTGCCCTGGAATTTTCCCAGCTTTTTGCTATTCTGTTACAGTGGGATAAAGAGACCGACACAGCAATCACTCTATAAATGTTAATGCTTTCCTCGGAAAGAGCCTTCTACTTTATGTGTTATGTATATACTCTATACTATATGGTACTATGCTAGTATATTAGAATCTTAAATGTGCTGGGTTCTTTCTGCCTCAGGGCTTTCCTTTGCCTCCTTCTCAATCCCCTTCTTGCCTAATGTGCTCTCACTCTCCTTGATATTTCACTTTAAATGCCACTTTCTCCAGGATGGTTTCTTTGATTCCCAGGCTAGGTCCTATTCCATCCTGCTTCCCTCACAAATTATATGTTATCATAGAACACTGAATATTTGTTTATTTTTAAAGCACTTATTACTGCTGATTATTATGAATTTACTTGTGGTATTAATTATTAAAATAACAGATAGCAATGGATGTTAACTAAACTCTTTGTGGTAATCATTTCAAAATACCTGAATATTTGTTTATTTTTAAAGCACTTATTACCGCTGATTATTATGAATCTACTTGTGGTATTAATTATTAAAATAACAGCAATGTATGTTAACTAAACTCTTTGTGGTAATCATTTCAAAATATATATGTATATCAAATTGTTGTGGTGTGCACCTTAAACTGGTATATGTTATATGCCAATTGTATCTCAGTAAAACTGTAGAAAATAACTTAATTAATGAAAGGTAAGCCTCATCTTCATTAGAAGTGGTTGAATTTTTGATCATTTATTTCTAGAGCCTTAAGATGCATTGAATGAAGAGATAAACGAATGAAAGTATGAATGAACACAAACCATAAGCCTGCAAATGCTCAGTAAATGCTTTCTGGTTGGTTGGATAATGGATGGAAGGATCCTGGGTGTCAGGTTCCTCAAATGTTCAATGATGGTCTCAAAGAGCCTTTTTGGTGCCAGGCCCTCGCTCCCAGCATGGGTCATCAGGGAAGGCCGTATGGGAGAGGGATGCTGGGGGTTGTAGAGGTAGAGGATGTGAGTTGCACTCCCATCCACAGGAGAGTCCTCCTGCCAGAAGAAAAGTTCATCGGAGAGCTGGGAGGCAGACCCAGAGGCGAGGGCATGGTGGGGGTGGACCACTGGAAGGGCTAATGGAAGAGGGGAGGATGAGCTGTGGTTGGCATTCAGATCATCAGAGCATGGTGAGGTGCTCCTGGCAGTAATGGCGTGGCTCAGGACTGCATCTTTCCCGATTCTTTCCCCCTGATTCTGGCGCAAGTGGCTCTGCCCCTCCATAGCCCTGTGACCTTATGCAAGATACATTATATAACTCTTGATTGTCTTAGTTTCCTCACCTATAAAGTGAGGTCCATGGGGTTGTAGGAATTAAAAGAGTATATGTAGAGTGCTCAGAACAATTGTCATATGGTCTCATCTCAAGGAGTATTACTATTGCTGCTGCTGCTTTTCGCTAATAAGGAAGGCGCTGGGGACAGACACACAGCTTCCAAGTCTCTGATTCGCAGTTCGGCATTGGCCAGACACTGTGCTGTGAGGTTTGCCGAGTTGGTGGTGTGTAGAGTGTAGGAGCTTTAAAGCATGGCCTACCTTTTTCTGAATCCCGGTGCCACAAACTACTTAATCTCCCTGAGACTCAGCTTCTCATTGGTATAATGGGGGATTAAGATTCACCTTGGAGGATTACTTTGAAGGTTAAGTATGTATTTGGGATGTACCTGTTGCTTAAAAGGCATGGTGGGGAACCTGGTGCCTCTTCACCAGCAGCTTGGGGGGTGGGGGGATGGCGGGAGTGTGTGGGGGAGGTGAGGATGGGGAGGAGCACTTAGGCACTTTGAAGGAGAGGGAGCAGTGAGTGTTCCTCCCATGACATTGTTCTCGCAGATTTAAAGATAAATCTATACTGTGGGTAATAAATTTATGGAACTCATCGCCCTGGGACCTGGTAGGGGATGATTATGAATAGGCCTGGAAAGTTTTAGGAAAATGGATGAAGGCTGATCCTCAGTGAGTTATCGCAGCACCATTTCCTAGAAAAATGTGCCTTTAGAAATAGTGGTCATGCTGAGAGGCTCTGTAGGAAAAGAAATAAGAAAAAATATAGCTTCTGTGGTTAGAAACCTTTAGGGAATCATACTTACTATATTGCACCCCGACAGAGAATTTCACATTCACATTTATTCAATTACTGATTCAGCAAATATTTAGAGTACCTCATGGATGATAGCCAGGGTGGTGGGCGCTGATCATACAGCCGTGAAACAACAGAGCTTCCTGCCCTTGTGGAGTTTACACCAGTGGGGAAGACAAACAGTAAGCAATTAACATAACACACGATGAAGTTACATGGTGTGTTCGAAGGTAAAAATGCCGTAAGGAAAGATTTAAGCAGGTTCAGGGGGATTGCATATGCTGAGGACCGGAAGGGTGGGCTGTGGCCAGGAAAGCCTCACCTAGGAGGTGATATTTGAGCAAAGAAGGATTCAAGGAAGTTAGTAGATTGGCTGTCTGAACGCAGACCTGAGGCAAAGGTTCTGAGATGAGTGTGCCTGTTGTTCCCAGAGAAGGCCTGTGTGCCGGACGTAAGGAAGGCAGGGAGAAGGAAGGAGTGAAGTCCTGGGGGCCTTGTTGGCCACTAAGGGCTTTTATATCCTCAACTTCAGACAAAAGAGTGAATGATCTGACTTACAGTGTAAAGGTACTGAAAAGTCCTGCAATAAAGAGACTCCTTTAACTTAACGCAGATTCTCCCCAAAGTTTTTCGACCATGGACCCTCTTTTGTTTTCTGTAAAGCCTTTTAACATCTTTATACATGTTAAACCCCTTTCTTGAAGTTTCAGGTATTTGTTAGGTGTAAAATAGTTTTTCCCTAAAACATTTCACTTCTGGATCTTTCAGTTTCCCTTAAAGACTTGCTGACATCTGGCTTCACTAGTATTCATTCTAAAGCCTTTCTACTTGAAGTGTGGCCTGTGGACCAAGTGGCATCAGCATCGCCTGGGAACTTGTTAGATGTGCCGAAGGGGAGTCCCCTCTCTGGACCCCGTGTTGGCACAGTCAAGTTTCTACGCACATTAGCCTTCCAAAGTGCTGTGCTCGTGGACCCATGTTGAGAAATGCTGGATCCGACAGAAGTGGGGGTGGGGTGGTAACTTGGAGAAAAGTTCACGGTACTTTATACAGATGCCCCCAGTCTCCCTCTGCAGTGTGGACTCCTCAGGTGTTCCTGGAGCTGACTGAGCTGCAATGTCCTCCTCACGTTCCTACATGCCTTTAACCATGCATCGTGGCTCGAGGCCTTCATTGCAATTTTCCTGCCACCTGTTCAGAAGAAGCCTTGGCCTCCTCTAGGAGTAATGAGTCCCATATGCTTATCACCCACATTTATATTCACACTGCCTAATGCAGGTCCCCAAATGACCTTTTCCTTCTGGCTATGAGAACGTGTCTCCTTTCCGTGTGTGGAGTTCCTGGTGCCCTGCAGGAAGGCACGCAGATGGTAGGGACACGATTGGTGCTGATGGAGGAGGGCAGGGCTGGAGAGGTGATCCACGCATGCCTTTCCCTATTTCCTCCACTCACTCTTGTAAAGATCAAAAGCGTCCCTTTGTATTCTGTTTCCAGCAGCCAGCTGTCAGCAAGAACATGTGTCTTGGGTCAGTTGGACTGGTGTTTGCATGTCAATTTCATTCTTTCTTAGTTGTGTTACCTTAAGTGAGTTATTCAGTTCCTTAAAGCCTCTTTTCCCTGGATGTGATAGGGATGTACATATATCTGTCTTGTTCAGTGGTTGTGAAGACTACATGAGGAAATCCGAGGAAAATCTCTCTTGGGCCTTTTATGTACCAGGGACCGTTGGATCCTAGACACGAGACTCAAATCATAGCAACTAGTAGGCCTACCAGTTGTTGGATGACGTGGGTGTGTTGGATGGCTTGGGATGGAGAGACATTGCCGAGCACTGTAGTGGTGCCTGATGAGAAACAGAGCAAGTTCCATCATCTCATCGACAGGAGGTGCAGTAGCTTCCTGCTTAGGTCGGTCTGGTGGGAGCAACAAGCTCCAGAGCCTTGCTGCCCTTGCTGTGCCCGCTGGCACCGGTGAGAGGACCGTGGTCTTTTCCCCAAGAGGAGAGAAGAGAGCTGACATCTACGGGCGCCCTCAGGCCTTCAGAGTCGCCACTCCCTTCCACTGGAGAGAGCATCCTAAATCTCGATGAGTACACTTGCAGCCAAGGAGGCATGGCCATTACATGAAGGAAGCCTGCACATTTGTTCTGAGCTCAGGGTGTTCCTTGTCATCAGAAACCAAAATGGAAAAGACGAGCACATAAAGCGGCCTGAGAACTGGGGGGCCACAGTCAATGATAGACAGTATGGAAACACCAGGCCCAAGCCTGCCATCATATACACTAGGGTTTCTGTTGATCATTCGGGGGCTGGATAAGTTTGGGTTGTGAGAGGCTGTCCTGTTCATTCAGGGATGTATGCCAGCATCCCTGGCCTCTGCCCAGTGGATGTACCACAAGTGGCACTGATCCCAAGTTTAACCACCAAAAAGATCTCTAGATCTTGCTCAGTGTCCTCTAGGGCAAGATCACCCCCGGGGAGGACCATTGGCAGGGGGTGCTTGGTAACTGGGCCCTGTCTTCTCAATCCAGAAACCAAGCAAAATGCCACAGGAGTGGTTCATTCATTCTCATGCTCAGCCTCCTCCTCCTCCTGTTGCCTCATGGGAAGTTGGCAGCAGGTGACAGCCACAGAACTCCAGGTGACCCTCATCAGACTCAGAGATGGCCTCGGAGGCATGGCCCAGACACTGGCCTGCTCTCCAGCTGCGTTTCTGGCCCCATCTCTGGTGTTTCAAGTCCAAACACAGTCGGCACGGGTGCCAGCCTGGCTCACTGGGGCTCTTACTGATTGAAAACTTTCCCGGGCATTTTTGGCTGTTGGGATTGTTCCATTTCACATTGACTTATTATTATATTTTTAAAGACACCGAGATTTAAGACTCATCCAGGAGACTCAGCTTGCCAAGACATAATTAGGAGAAAATGGCAGAGGTAGTAAATATATAATCAGACTGTTTTCTTAATGCCTTTTGCTGGCATTCTTCATCTATCCGCACAGCCTGAGAAATGAGTTTTCTAGAATCTCCAGTCAACTGTAGACCAATCACCATCATGTTTGCACATTGCGTTTTTGCATAACATGTATACATGTTTATGTGTAGGAAGCTAAGGGAGGAGACACAAAGATAAACATGGGGCGCACACATTCTCAGCTCCTAATTGACTTTTGATTGATTGGTTGATTTTCTCATTGGTTCATTGATTTAACTAAGATTTAGTGAGCACCTACTGTGTCAGGCACCATGCTGTTCCCACCCTGCTAAAATCTGTTCCTAATTGTGAGTTCCTGTGTATATATGTCTTCATATAATGCATGTGCGCCTGATGTCAGGACATTCTATATATGTGAGTACACATACACATACATAATGGGGTTCAGAAAGGTGAAGTAACTTCCCCAAAGTCACATAGCTATTAAGTAAGGAGACTGGTTTTTTTTTTTTAAATCTCAGATCTGTCTGATTTTTACTACCCGATCTAATCTCCTTTCAATGAATACTTCCCAAGGGAAGTGATATTTGAGCTGAATCTCGAAAGGTAAATAGCACTTTATCAGGTAAACACGACAGAAAATAGTTCACGCAAAGGTTGGTGGAGTGATGATCAGGAACTCTAAAAATTAAGTACAGAGAGATCAGTAGGCGCTTTGGGAGGAGCTGGAGGAGACACGCTGGTCAGGGAGATTCTAATATGCCAGGCCCCTCACAGAACGCGCCGTAGAGTTGGTTCAGGTCTGACCAGGATCTGAACCCCTTTCCCCAGGAGCCAAGATAGCTCCCACTTGAGTCACAGTCTCTAGCCAGGCACAAGTTACAAGGTGACCCCCCAGGCCCATTAAGAAACCAGGCAGCACTTGGTTTCACCCAGTAACTGTCTCCATCCCTCTCTTGCTCAGGAAGCAGGGACCAGTTAATTGCAGGGTGATCGCCATGTTCTTGCGGAGCATTTAATGTAGCATGTAATTGCAGGGTAAATAAATACAGAGCTATTTCCAGCTCTCAGCCCAGTGCTGCAAGCATGGTGGTAATTACGGCTGGGGATTTGCTTGGTGCAATTTCTGAGCAGTGGCTCCGGGCCAGAACTGGGTCAGCCCTCAAGCGGGCACTGTCTGCTCCCTTAAGGACCAGGATGCTGCTCTCTCCAAGCTTCCCATTCACTCAGGTGTCTAGGACCTTCATCGGCTGCCCTGGACTCCCCAGTGCTCTGAGAGGATCACTCTCCACTCAGAGCCTTGCAGAACTATTTTCTGTCGTGTATCTTAGGGTCCCTCAGCCTTCTGGTTGGCCCCAACTCTTCTTGAAAGTAGTGGTTAAGATGTTGGGCTTGGAATCAGACAGACTGAGTTTGTATGAGGGTTCTGCCATGTACTGGCTGTGTGACCTTGAAGAATGTGTTGCACCTCTCTGAGCTAAATTCTTCATCTATAACATGTAGATAGAAATAATGTATATGTCATGAAATTGTCTCATCTGCCCAAATTCTCCTAAAAGCTCCTCTGTTGTCCTGAGAATCACTCTTTTTTTCCTTCTGCCATCTCCATATCTATATATTTTTTAAATATTGAATTTTTAGAAAGAGAGGAAGGGAGAAGGAGAGAGGGAGAGAGGAGGAGGAAAAGTGGGAAAGAGAGAAAGAGAGACATTGATGTGAGAAACATCAATCAGTTGCTTCTGGAACGCACCCTGCCCAGGGATCGAACCCACAACCTGGTTATGTGCTCTGACTGGGAATCGAACAGGTGACCTTTCGGTGCATGGGACAATGCTCCAACCAACTGAGCCACACTAGCTAGGGGCCCATATCCATATTTTAAAGGCCCATTCTTCTACTCCTTTCTAGTCTCCCCTTCTGACCCACTGAGTCATTTCTGGATGTTCTGATCTCACCCAGGAAACAATCTCTTTTCTAAAAGCTGACCCTGGCCAAGTGGCAGGGGTGGAGGTGAAGATCACTCTCCACTCAGAGCCTTACTGACCTCTGACTGTCCGTGGGCTCTTGCGTCCCAAAAGCATGTGGCTGTCGCTGGAGGTGTGTCCTTCCATCCCCCCTCCTAGCTGCCTCAGTGTTTGGGAATCTAACCTCCAATTCTTGTCCCCATGTCCGTGTGTGTGTCTCTATTGGTGATTATTATTATTTTCATATTATCTGACTTGGCTTCACGCCTATGCCCCTTATAGCTGCCCTCTGAGACTATCAGGCTTAGCTCAGAATCCCAGGAATACTCAGTGGCCTGGGCCCTGTGTGGCTGCATCCAGCAGACACAGGGAGGAGGCCTGATGGGCGGGCCTGGGGAGAGCGGGTTACTTTGGGCCGCCAGCAGCTCCTGCAGGGGGAAGCCCATGTGAATGAGCAGAGTCCCCGAGTTCTTCCTCATGGAGGGTGAGGAAGGGATGGAGGCTCTAAGTGTGAAGACAGAACCTGAGGTTGGGACCTTGTAAGTCAAGGGTGGGCCATTTAGAAGTATTTCACCTTAAGAAATGGCCTTGGCATCCCTGAGCTTCTGCTTCCACCTGGGCCAGTGTGACTCGCCCTAGTGCTGTCACAATGCTGCTAGGAGGGAGAGTAGAGAAGTTCCTGAAGGAGGTGCCCAGGACTTCCACCTCACACTGTGCTGGCGAGACTAGGGGAACTGCAGGCCCGGCGGGCAGCTGCCGACACCGCTTCCAGGAACAAGAAGGCCCTCCAGCCCCAGTAGGCTCTCCCCCCTGCTCGCAGAGGTGTGGAGGCCTCTAACGGGATCCGTGTCAGGAGGCCGCCGTTGGGTTAAGGCAGACATGGAAACCTGTGCACACGCGGGTATAATTGAGGGACATCAGAGCACACATTTGAGGGGAACGGAGTGACAAAGGGCAGCCAAAAGGTATAGGATGTAGGGAATCGGGCAAGGATGTCTCTTATGAGAGGACCCCAAAGGAGAAAATCCTACAAACAAATGACATGGATACAAGAGATGGAGAAACCATACCCTCCACCCGAGTACTAAGTCTGGCTCATAGTAGGTGCTCAGTAAATATTTGATGTCTAAACAACAACAACCAAAGCATGAAATCTAGCCATGCGACCTGTGCCCAGCTTTCCCGTGTTTCTATACTCTGGTGGACGTGACATTTCCCTCTCCGAGGTTTAATTTGCACTTTTGTGAAGTGGGGGAACCACCAGCTCCCCAGCCCACTTCGCTGGACCACGGCCACAATGCAGGCAGAAGGACTTTGAAATCAGCAGACTCTGTGCAGACACAGGGACATTTCACTATTCACCACTTTCCGTCCAGCCACCCCTGGGGTCAGCCCCCTGCATCCATCATCAATATCTAATGCTTTCAGCAATTACGCTGGGTTAATTGGCTCAGGCAGAACAGTCCATAGGAAATGCCCCGAGCGGAGCTGACAAGCCCTCCTCTCAGTGTGCGGCATATCTCTCCGGATTAAGCGTGCCTAATGCCACTTGCTGGGTGGGGGCTAAAGACAACAGGGCCAGAATGCAGCTGCACATCATTCGTATCAGAAAGACCAGGGCCAGCTGCCGGGCTGTAATGAAATCTCAGCAAGCCTTGTTGACATTCCAGAGGCATCGCCGCAACGAGGTTAAATTATACGTTGAGGATGACAAGCAGACGCACAGGAAAATGTCAAAATGAGCATGACGGAGCACAGGCACCCTCCTCCCTCCACCTTCCCATGGGTGCAGACACCTCTCCCTCCCCTGCCCCGTGCTACTCCCAGGACCACCTAATCTCACAACTTGGTTTCACAGGGCACCATAGCAAGAGCAGGTTTGTCCTGGGGGCTTCCAGTGTCTGTCTCCCTTACCCTTCTCCTTGGGCAGCCCCCTGATGAGTCAGTGACCTTGAACACATCCCTTACCCATTTGGAGCTTCCATGCATTTCTCTGTACGTTGAGGAGAATGATGCCTTCCTTCTGGAATGGCTGAGGCTTGGACAGACTCACACACGGACATCATGAGGCACAGGGTTCGACAATGTCACTGGCCCCCCCTGCCTCCACCCTATTCCTTGAGCGCTTTCGGGAAGAGAACCCTGTCAGATGGGGAAAGCAGGCTGGGCTTACTCCAGGAGCCCATGCAAGTTGCAAACCAAGGGTTGGAACACGGGTCCAGGCCTGGGAAGACAACTGAGGGGGCTGGGGACTCATGGGTGTGATTCCAACGGTGTGGCTGGACCTAGGGTACGAGGTGGTGGAAATAAAGGGCAGGCATCTCACAGGCATTTTACAGGCATCTCACAGTCTGAGGTGGAATTAGACCAAGTCACATTCACAGCATTTACAAAGCACCTTTGCCTGAATTACCTTGTTAAACTCACTCTGAAGTTATTTGAGGAAGGGATGCAAGGCCCATTTTATGGATGATCCTAGAGGGCCCGTTCAGTTTGGGGTGCAGCACAGCGAAGGAAGGGATGGAGTGAAGATTGACAGAGGGCAAGGAGATGTCAAGTGGAGGTGCTCTTCAGGTAGAAGATGGGAGGGTGTAGAGAAGGATCTGGGATTACAGCGAGGGAGGCAGTGAAATGTAGCGTGTGAAGTCCAGAGGGCTAAGCACAGGCCTGTCGTTTAATGAGCAGGGAAGTCCAAGAGCCAGAGGAGAGACACCGAGGAGCTGGGATGCAGACACAGACCCGAGAGGGCAGCGATGTGGGGCCCAGCCGGCGAGAGCAGCACGTGGGAGAGCACTTTACTGAAGGGATCAGACCAGAGAGATGGGATCAAGGTTTCCAGTTGAGTGAAGCCTATTTTGGTGGCCTTGCCTGGGATCTCTTTACTACTGATGACCTTGATTCCACAGGAGCATGAGTCACTAAATCCCCTGCAATTGGTGTATCAAATGGGTTTTCAGGTTCTAGCCCCCTGAGATGTGTCTGCATTTTTTTTCTTTTCTTTTTAAAATTTTTTTGCTCTGACTTTCTTAGACACAGGTCAGGACTTTGGGGTTTCTTAAGTGAAAGTGGTCCAGGGCATGGGGTTGAAAGGGGAAATGAGGAAGCTGGAGGGAGAACAGTGAGCTACATTGCCCTGGAAGAGGCCTGGGCTGGGGTCCCCACAGGACTCCCCACCCCCCACCCCATATCTGGGCTGTGATCCTTGCTTTTGTTTAGGCTTCTTCCTTCCCTGTCAGCAAAGGGCTTCCCAGCCAGGGAGGGGATAAGGATCCAGAGGGCAAAATAGGAGATGGTATTAGTTAGAACCCAAACCAACGGTGATTGTTTTCAGGCATCAATTTATACATTTATTTATTCAAACAGTGTTTAACGGGTGCCTGCCATGTGCCAGGCATTGTTCTGAGCCCTGAAAATCCAGCAATGAACCAAAGAGACACAGATGACTGCTCGTGGAGTTTATGTCCTAATGGGGAGAGATGGCCAATGCACAAAATATATAAGTAAATTAGACAGTCCAGTGTAATACAACAAAATGCTGCAGAGGGAAAGTGAAGCAAGCTGGAGGGGCTGCTGTTAGAAATGGGGAGGCTAGGAACGGTGTCATTGCGAGGGTGACGTGAGCCGACTCCCAGGACTCGGGCACACGGAGGAATGGATCAACAGGTGGCCTCGGGAAGGAGAAGAACCGGGAACATCTGAAGATCTAGGAGGGAGGAATTCCTGGGCTGCCTCCTCCTGGCAGGACTCCAGGGATGGATGGGCTCCAACCTTTCCATCCCAGGGCCACTCGATTCAGTCAGCTTCTAGGAAAAGAGACGATGCCTGGGCTTGCCACAGCCTCCTGCCCAAATGTCTGGAAGCACTCTTGATTGGCACTCCCACCGAGATGGCATGCCATGGGAGGTGGCTCCCCGAGGGAAAACCCAGGCACACACATGCATGCACACAAGCACACACGAACGCATGCACACACTACAGAAAAGCCTGTGAGACACGGGTGCTTAGAGATCATTAAATCGCAGCCCCCACCTTGGTAGCAGGAAACTGGAGACTCAGGAATTTGGAAGGAATTTCTCATCGAGGAAAGGGGAACTTTGGGACTGGACCGCAGGCCTTCTGATGCCCAGCACAGAAGGCTGCCCCTTCCCAGTGCTTCCCAGGGAGCCCGGTGCCTTAGAATGCATCTCGTGGAAGCTGCACAGTTTACAGTTGGGGAAACTGAAGCCAGGAAGATGGAGAGAGTGGGGACTATTTCCCATTAAAAGACAGTATCTGTCTCTGTAGGAGATGATGTAGGAGAATCAGGACTTTCCTTCCCCTGGGCCAGGTGGCAGGATGATGCATGGAGAATGTTTCGTTTCTTAAGCAAATATTTAGAGATCTCTGTGGGCAAGGGAACAGGCCTGGAAAGATATCTCTGAGGCCTCGTGAAGCCAAACGGGCACCATGCACTCCGTGGGAAACGCCCCAAGGTTCACGGCAAATACATTGACCTGAAGGAGAGCCTGTTTGCAATCCGGGCCAAATCGTATTTGCTTTAATAAGCCCCTGTGTCCACACGAGCAGTGGCTCAGCCCGTGGCAGCCTGGTCGGATGAGTGAGCAGGACTGAGTCACCACGCTCTGTGTCTATATGTGCAGGAGCTGGCGTGATGGCGAGGGAGAGCCTCGGAGCTCCATTTGGTGTGAACACGGTCATTGAGCATTAGAGCACTCCTGCCCACCCAGTCTTCACTCTGGGATTTGCATCCCTGTCCTGCTGGGTGGCACAGAAAAGCGCCAGATCACCCCAAGTCTTGGCCTACTCCTCACGTGAGCTGGGGGCCCTGTCAGGTTGGCTATGCCTCCTTTCTGCCTCTCCCCCTTCTCCCCGCAACTGGGACCACAGCATGTATTTATGACTTGACTGGCAGGTGCTTGCTCCCTCCCTGGGTCCTGGATCCTTGGCATTTAGTATCTGCTTCTGATCCCCTTTGTTTAACGACCTCTGTACCTACTTTGGTAGCTTCTGGGACTTGGGCTCCAACTCAGGGCTGTGTGCTCTGCCCCTGTCTCTGTTGAGAAGGTTTCTGCTCTGGCTCTGAGCCTAGAGGTGCCACTGGCCGAGCCTGAAAGGCGATGGAAGAGACTCAGGACATCCTTCCCTCCGAATTCTCATGAGATTTTCCTCTCTCTGTGGGAAGCCATGTCTAGGGCTGGCCCCAGCTGTAACTCTGACACTGGCCATTTGACCTGGGTTAGTGCTGTTACACTGTCCCTGGCCAAGCTCAACTCCTAATTTTGCAGAAGCAAATTGTGGCTCAGAGAGGGAAGATGCTTCTTAAGGTTTTTTTGCATCCTCGTTCCCCCCCCCCGCCCCCCAGCTCTAGCTAGCTTGGACCCGGTGACCATGGGATGTTATCATACCCAAAGCTTCAGACTGTTAACTTGCTTATCTGTTATCAAACTGGCCTGTGTTCTCTTCATGACAGGCAGCGGAACGGCAGGAGCTAGTCTTATAAACTAATCTTCGGGAAGGTGTGGTGGGTTGATCGCAGACAGCTAACTTTTCACTACCGTTGCTTCAGGGAGTGAAAGGTGCAAATTTCAGACAATAAAGATTTTTTTCAGAAAGGGGATGCTTCTTTATCTTTTGTTAATCTTCACTGGAGGGTATTTTCCCATTGATTTAGAGAGATTTGGAAGGGAGGCGGGAGGGGAGAAAGAGAAACAACAATGTGAGAGAGCCACATCAATTGGGTGCCTCCTGCATGTACTCCAGCCGGGGCAGGAACCTGCAACCCAGGTACATGCCCTTGACCAGAATCGAACCCATGACTCTTTGGTTCCGGGCCAACACTAACCACTGAGCAACGCCAGCCAGAGCAGAAAGGGGATGCTTTTGGTGCTCCTCAGAGCATGCTGTCTAATTGGGAACCACAAGGGCCGGACCAGTCCTATGGAAGGGACCTGCAGGGTATTATTCTGGGCTTGGAGACCCCTGTAGCTCTGGCAGTATCAGTCTTTGTTTACATGTTGTTTAAAGAATGAGAAACTACTCTTTTCCAGTTTAGAGCCCATAATGTGCCAGATGTGAGTATTTTCCCCTCTGCCCTGCTGGGTTTCTGTCGTGTATAATGTAAAGGAAGCCATCATCAAATGTATGTTGATCACCGACCGTCAGTTGTCGGTTGGGACCCGTCGGGGATTCCAGCATGGATAAGGTGTGACTCTCTCCCTTCAGGTATCTTATCGCTTGGTTGGTAAATAAGGGGTATGATGCTGATGACAACGATGATACTGTTAGCTCAATATTTGTACGTCTGTAGCTTGAAGTTGATGGTTTCCGGTGTCACTCAACCTTTGTGGGCCTCGGTTTCTCTGTCTGTAACCTCCCTGGGTTGTCATGAGGATCCCACGAGGCGATGGATGTGAAAGCCCAAGCAGCTCTAAGTGCCATGAGCCTGGTGGTGGTTCTTACCTCTGTTGTTTCCCTCAGTCTTGGGGCAGGGTTATCACAAGTGTCATCGGGATCACAATTCCCATTTACATGAAGTCAGGCCAAGGATTCCATCTCTCTTCCGATGAAACCAGGGATGCAGATTGTTCTAAATCTATAGCAAGGTCTGCCTTGGCAGGCCCACGTCTGAGTCCCAGTGCAAACTCTCCACTTCTCTGTGTCTTGTATCTACACAGGCATGTCCCACCAGTCTTGCATTTCTGGAGAGTTCATCCTGGCCAGCATAGCCTCCTGCTTCCTCCTCGGCTCTCTTGTCTCCCAGGGGAATTTTAATTATGCACGTGATTGGCAGGGCAGGGATAAGGATGCACAAAACTGCCACTTTCTGGAGCTGGTGTGTGTGTGTATGTGTGTGTCCATGTGTATGCATGTGCATGTGAGTGAAATGCAGCCTTTGGACTTGCCAGAACTCTTCCCAGATGCCAAATGCCCCTGCTCAGGCTTCCTGAAAGTTGCAGCAGGGGCCAGGCTCGGGGACAGAGGTTTCCTTGCTCCCGGTCGGTGCTGTATTTTGTCAGGTAGGTGGCTGCACTGACAACCCAGAACACAAAGGCAGGAGTAGTGGGGTGCTGATAGCACAGCCGGCTTGGGGCCCCACTGCCCATCTTTGGATGCTGTGCTCAGCTGGCTTCTGGGTTAGGCTGTGAATCATTCCTGCCAGATGATTGGATGTGACTGTGTGCCCTTTGAGTGGCATGTGTATTGCATGGGCATCCTGCAGGGATGCATAAAGGAGAGGGAGCAGAGCGGGCGGGTGACCCTCCACGCCCAAACTCGGCTTTTCTGACTTGATAGACAATAAGTGAACGGGGGCAGGTTGGCTAGTTCTTTGGAGCATGGAGGGCCAGTGATTCAGCGGACAGCATGAGTGACTCAGGGTGCCTGGGCTTATGCTGAGCATCACTCCTATCCTGTTGGGAGCAGTCTCAGGCCCTCTCCTTTAACCAGGAGGCTGCCTGGTGTAAGGGAAAGAACAAGTAATTTGGAGGCTGTTGGCCAGGACTCCTTTCCTGGCTGGCTGTGTACTTGTTCCCTGTATAACTTTAGGGGAATTGCATGCCCTCACTGAGCTCCTGTAACTCTTCACCTCGACCTCTGATGGTCAGCCCTATGTCTCCCTGGTCTGTCCTCACCACGACCTCTGATGGCTCAGCCCTAGTCTCCCTGGGTCTGTCTTTGGGGTTGGCCTCTGGGGCCAACTGCTATGTGGGCTGTTCATCCAGAAGCTGCCTGACTTCCCTGCCTTGCATGGTCCCCACAGCCCAACTGTGATGCTGGTGCTATTATGATTGCTTAGCTCTCTCTGTGGTAGCTCAGTCTCTGCTCAGCAGGGGCAGCATGTCTCACAGCTGGGTTCCTGCCCTGCTAGTCTCTCTACGTGTTCCACGTATAGCATCCATCTGAGCAGAGCCAAGGCCTATTGCTATTAAAATAAAAAAAAAATAATTTCCAGGGGGTGCTGAGTAATATTTTTTCTGGAAAGGGGGCGGTAGGCCAAATAAGTTTGGGAACCACTGGGTTAGCCCTAGTCTCCTTGGACTATCTCACCGTGACCTCTGATGGCTCAGCCCTAGTCTCCCTGGGTCTGTCTTTGGGGTTGGCCTCTGGGGCCAACTGCTATGTGGGCTGCTCATCCAGAAGCTGCCTGACTTCCCTGCCTTGTGTGGTCCCCACAGCCCAACTGTGATGCCGGTGCTATTATGATTGCTTAGCTCTCTCTGTGGTAGCTCAGTCTCTGCTCAGCAGGGGCAGCATGTCTCACAGCTGGGTTCCTGCCCTGCTAGTCTCTCTACGTGTTCCACGTATAGCATCCATCTGAGCAGAGCCAAGGCCTGGTTAGGATGAAACCAGGGCTCAGCAAGTCTGAGTGGGGTCTAGGGCAGGGGTGGGCAACCTTTTTGTGAGTGCGTGCCAAAACCAGCAAAATCTCTGATTCAAAAATCTTCTGCGTGCCAACCCTAATTTTTTGAGAACATGTTACGCCTACTTGATATCTCTTAAGGTGTACGTATGTGAAGAACCTTGAAGAAATAATAAAATTCATTCGAGCGACAAAAACACAGTATATGATGATGAAAAATACATTTATTTTTTTAATGTATACATGTACATTGATAGTCCGACAGAAAACTTTATGACTCCGTTTGATATTATCAGTGGGACTTTTGCTGCTGCATCACTGATGACAGAGATTTTACATCAGGTTTATATTTCGTGACCTTCAGAGATATGCACGAGCTACTACTTTCATCCATCAGGCTACTCCTATTACGAGACTTAACAAAATTCATCACTGAGAACAAAGATTCACAAGCGTATGTGGATAAAACCAAAACACTGGTCGGATCTAGGAAGGCAGGGAAAGTTAAGGCAGAGGCATATAAATTGCTCTTCCCCTCTCTCGTCAATCCATGTCTATGGTATTTAAGATAACTTGTTATGTAAAATTATTTATTTATCTAAGATGCACCTACACTGAATTTATCTGAAAAATAAAAAAGTCGATATTAAGAAAAAAAAAAATGGAAGATTATAAGAAAGTGTTTTGCGTGCCAGCAAAAGTTACTGGTGTGCCATGTTTGGCACGCGTGCCAGGGGTTGCCCACCCCTGGTCTAGGGGATACAGCAAGACATCTGTCTACCTCAGCGATTCTCAACTGGGGGTGACTTTGCCACCCAGGGGACATTTGATGATGCATGGAGACAAGTTTTGGTTGTAATAACAGGAGGTGCTACTGTCGTCTAAGAGAGCAGAGGCCAAGGATGCCGCTAAACATCCTACCATCCACAAAACAGCCTTCTGCAACAAAGAATCAACCAGCCCAGAAGGTCAGCAGTGCGAGGTTAAGAGGCACCGATCCAGCCTCAGAACTGCCCGGGACACGGGCAAGCTGGGACGAACAGGATGGTGCACTGCTAGAGCCTCGTGCTGGCTGTAGCTGGGACCAGGGAGTTTGGACCATTAGTCACTCCCTTCCTGCCTCCCTCCCTCCTCTTCCAGCTCAGGAAGGTGCTCATCAGTGGAGCAGTGGGGCAGATGCTCTTGGTACCGCACCCACATCCCCTGGGCACTCACCGTTGTCCTGGCTACTGATGGCATCCAACAGGAAATACCTGCTGTTCTCCAACTCTCTGCCAATGGCTTCCTTTCAGCCCACAGGTGGCGACAGTGGTGCACCCCTCATCCTGCGGCCTTTTCTGCACCGTTTCCCAGAAGTCCCAGTGGACTGCATGTCAGTTGTCCGCAGTGCTCACGGGCTCACTAACGCACCCGCTGCTGCTTCCTTCCCTTCCCACGCTCACTTCCCAGTTCTTCTGCTGATGCCTCTTGTGCCCACCTTGTAAGTAGGCTGCTTCATTCCTGTGTCAGCGTTGGCTTCCGGGCAGCCCGGCGTCAGGCAAGCGTAGCTATTTGCTGACGCAGGTACTCCTTTCCATCATTCCTCTACTCCTCCATTCGGCCAGTCCACAACATTTATTGAGCATTGGCTATGTGCCAGAAACGGAGGCTTTCAGACCCATGCATAGATGGGTAAACCGAGGCTCCAGGATACACAGACACTTGTTCAAAGTGCTTAAAGAGTAAAGGGCCAAACGTGGGACATGAAGCCGAAACTCGCAAGTGTGTTTTATGCCCAGTTGTTCCTCAACAGCCTGTACTGAGAATTGCCTGGAGAGCTTTATAGGCACACAGATGTCTGAGTCCCACTCCAGAATGAATCAGCATCTTGAGGGGTGGGGCCCTGGCATCATTATTTACAAGCCCCCTTTAAAGCCCATGTGCACACAGAGGGGGTGATCTGTGCACCCCTCTCCCTCACTGCAAACACACAAACGCCCCCTGACAGGTGGACATGGACTCCAGAACGAAGCAGGTGGGAGGAAGGAAGCACCTTCCACAGCTGGGGCTGAAACTCCAGGTTGAGTTTCATCACCTGTCACCTCCCCAGCTCCGCAGGGAAGCTGGCACCCTGCGGGGCGAGCCAGCTCTCACTGTTGATTTAACATCCTTGCAGGACCATCTTGCCAGATATCTCCTAGATGGGCCGTCCTGTGGTTGTCACTGCATGTTTCACAGTTGGGGTTCCTTTCCTGCCATATGCCGAGGCCCTATGAGGCATGGTGCTGATGTTGCCGCACACTGGCAGACGGGCGCTTCCTGGCACACAAGTCCAACCGCACTGAGGCTCCCAGCTCTGCTCTCACCTCCACCTGCTCCCTGGATGGGTTGAGACTGAGGGATTTCAGGCTCAACATAGAGGCGGGCCATGGAGAAATGGCCTCTCCTCCCCTTCGCCAGTCTCTGGGCTATCCATGTGGTGGCTTCATGGCTCAGCAGCCTGTTCTGTTTCTCCCTGGAAGTGCGTGGAGAGGCAGCAGCCGCGGCCTGTGGCGAGAGGCTGCTTTGGGGATGGGACAGCTTTTCATGGAAGACGGAGGCTTCATCGGGTCTCAGAACACAGTGCAGTTGGGCTTTATTTTTAGGCGTCTGCACGGAGCCTCTGCCCCTTGCTCAGTGCCCACCAGATGCTCGGACTGGCTCCGGGATGGTGGGGCCATTGTTTTCATCCTGAACAGCATAGCAGGAAGAGGACTGGGCTGGAGGGCAGCCCACCTAGAGCTGAATGCTGGCTCTGCCACTTACAAGCTTTGTGATTGTGAGAAAGTCATTTCACTTTCAAAAAATGAAAGATCAGACATGCCGTCCACTTTTGCAAAGTGGTATGAGAATGAAGGGAGGGGACCTGCATGGATAGCCTGTAATAAGACCCAAAGGTAGCATGGGTCTGCCACACAGTAGGTCCTCAATACAATATGCTCAAGGTAAGAGTTCCTGGCCTCATTAGCTGTGCCCTTGGTTTTTGCATCTGTAAAATGGGACTATTAACAGTACCTACTTCTAAGACTGGCTGCACAGTTTGCAGGACCCAGAACAAAATGAAAAGGTAAGGCTTTCTGTTCAAATGTGAAGAATTTCAACACAGCGACTAGCAGATCATTAAACCAAGCATGGGACCCTTCTGAGCCCCGGGCACCTACATAGGTGGTACACCAATTATTTTGAGGTCATGGTGAGGAATTCTTGAGACAATGTATGTAAAGTGCCTTAGGACATGGAAGTGTTTATTACTATTCCTAATTAAGCATGAGCTATATTGTGGGAACAGTAAGTCACCCATTTTGCTGTGACACCCATTATAGGGAGAAATAAATGGATTAAGATCAGGTTTTATAAGCTTCAAATGGCAAGCTATAGAGTTGAGACTTTCTAAGGTAATGGTGGAGAATTACTGAAGACAGCTGGGCCATACTGTAAAGTGGTGTTTAAGAGTTCTAATCAGAGTGTTGTGTGGGGAATGGAATGGGGGGCATGTTTAGGGAGAGAACAGAATTAAGTGGAGCCACCCAAGGCTTGACTGCTGGGTTTTCGGAAGAGAGATGCGATTCACAAAAATTGGGAATCAGAAAAAGGACATTTGGGGGTGCGGTGATTGCTTTTGGCCACAAAGCATCTGCACTGACAGTGGGGCCTCTGTGGGTAGAGGTGAAACAGGCCTTTTGAAATTGGGGAATAGGACTCAGATTAGGGCTCAGATGAAGATGGTGGGGGGCGGGAGCTCTCATGGGACCCATGTGGAAACAGCTGATGTGCCAGAATAGATGAAATTATCAGTGCAGAGCACATTTCCAGATTGGAGGAACTAGGGATAAAATAAAACCGGAAATCAACTCTATACAAAGTCAGCAAGTGAAACCAGGGACTTTGAACTGATCTAAGAAAAGAGAGAAGAGTTGAGAGGGGGCCATGCCTGTAGGGGAAGAGCCCTGGACTTCTGTGATCCTTGGGGTCCTTATCTGTAAAATGGGTACAGTATCATTCATTGATGCAAAGGTAAAATGAGAAAAATCCTAATCTATTTCTATCAGGTAGGTGTTAATGAGCAACACAATTTAGTCCCCTTCCCATTTTAACTTCTGATGCTTGGATCTTTTTAGTGAGTTATGTTCTATTGTTGTGGTGGTGGTTTGGAGGTGTTTAGTTTCAGAGGGATTTTGGTATTATTGGAGCTACTTTCCGTACATTATCTCCTTTGATCCTGGCAGGATTCTGCGTGGAATATTGGGATTCCCACTTTATGGGTGGGATGCTTAGAGACATCAGGTATTTACCCAAGGTCACACAGCTACACAGTGACGTGGAATTCCAACCCAGGGCTCTCTCCTTCCAAAACTCACATTGTCTTCATTACTTAGTGGGAGCAGGAGAGACAGGACAAACAACCTGCAAGAGTTCATCCTCCATAGCTTGGCTCCTCTCCAGCCCACCTGCTAGCAATACCATCTGCAGGTATGCGGACAGCGACCAGAGAACACCTTGTTCTACAGCATTGTTCATTGTTGGTAATTTGCTATCTGCATGCCACCAAAGTGCCTTGAACAATGAATGGGGCCACTCACGGGGGCTGGTGCTCTTTTCTTCTCTACAAAGCCTGCATGCACAGTGAGGGACTGGCAGGCTTGGCATCGCCTCAGCATTGCAGGAGGAGGAGGCAGCAAGCAGCAGGCAAGTGGCCTGAGCTGGGAGGAGGGGCTCTGAGCTCTGTTCCTCCAAACTCCCCACACCCCCTGGGCTATTCACTCTCCTGTCAAGGGAAGAAGGTGACCCACAAGCTTTCTCATGATTTCCCACATCTCCTGCCGCGTCCTCAGGGGGCAGTCAGTGGGAGGAATGCAGGTTTGATGTTCTTATTCAGACACGGACAGGTGATGATGATGATGGAGATAGAATACATGCTCTATATAATATTGTATATTATATGTAATACATCTGATATATGCTATGCATATATAGTATATGTTATACATAATATAACAGTAACATAATTTAGTGCCATTTATGTGCTAAGTACAAGGGCAGGGCCAGCCTCCTGCTCAATATCCACTCCATGCATATTTAAGTCCCTTCTCTCAGGTCTTCAGTTTTCTCATCGGAATAATGAAAGCACAGGAACAGATGCCTCCTCTCCGTGCTGACAGTTTCCTCTCTGTGCTTCACGTTGTCAGCGCCTACTGTGTGCCCAGAAGTGGGGAAATGGCGCAGGACAGATATGAACATGTGAATACCATTCTTCAGACACTCATCCAGACAATGCAACCCAAATGCATCTAGAAACCAACTCTGCAAAGTAGAGCGAAGGACCAGAAAGGAGACTGGGAGGCAGCGAGGCATGGAGAAGGGCTAGTGGGAGTGTGGAGAACAGAAGTTAGGCACCAACCCACACTCGAATCCTTACTAGGTCTGCAACCTTGGGCCAGTGGTCACTGAGCCCCTCTCCAGGCCTCAGCATTCTTACTTATGAAACCGAGCTGTAATTACAGATGTCACAGGGGACTTGGGCGAAGGCTAGAGAGGGCACAGATGTGCAAGCTCCGTGGGCAGTCCAGTAACTGATAGCCCAGATCCAGATGTGGCAGTGGTTGAAGTGGGGAGGACATTTGGGAGAGAGGGGGATGGGGAATTTATAGTTTTGGAAGCCTTCCTGTAGGAGGTGGCTTCAGGTCAGCTTCAAGAAATACGTTAGCTTCAAGGATTGGGAGACATGAAATGACATTAGTCATTTTTTGCCCCCAATTCTTCCTCCTCTTTGGCCCCCATCCACTCTTTGGAGTGGAGCATGAATATTATGCGCATTTTTCATGTACTTTGAAGAAAACCTGGCAGTGTGGCAGTGTTTCAGCGAATCTCTTACATATTTAAAGGGCATCCTGTTGATTTGAGGGGGAGGCAGCTGTGCCTTTTTTTATTCTCTCTCAGTAGCCCCCAGCACAAGCTGACAGGAGCACTTTGTTTCTGACCGTAAATGATAACAGAGGTGCTATCCCTTGTTCAACACCCCCTGCAAAGCACTGTGCCGTGTACAAGGCACTAGGATAGCTACAGAACTCCCTGTGGTTCTGGGGTGAAGAGCAAACTAAGCCGACAATCCATCCTTCCACTTGGTCATTCATTCGTTGGTATCTGAGCACATACTGTATACCAGGTACTATACTCCTTCAGGACTCTACTCAGATGCCGCCTCCCCCAGGCAGCCTTCTTTGATAACCACCCCCACCTCTGCTGGGTTCAAAGCCTACCACCCCATGTACCCAAAGCACTCATGTTTATTGTATATCTTGCCCTCCTCTGTTTCCTTATATGATGGTGGGCTCCTTGCTCTCTTTCACTAACAAACAGTAGGAGCTCAGTAGGTGTGTGCAAGGCCCATAGGACTGAACTGTTTCCTGAGTTGGCTTCTCCCAGGCTGATGCCAACCCCTGCCCAGATGTGGAGGTTGGAAGGCAGATGTGGGGAGAGGCTTTGGGCTCCGAGGTCCTGTGATACCTCCCTGTGGTCTACCCAGCTCCCTGGGTTGAGGTTTTCTATTCCCTCCGGAGGATGTGCCCTTATCCTGTGCAATAAGACCAGAGGTTTGAGCTTTTTGAAATTCTGCCCTGTTTGAGCAATCAGCACCTGAGCAGGCAATTATGCAAACCACCCAGTAATCTTCCCAGAACAGCAAGCTTGCTGGGGAGGAGAAATGCAAACAGTAAACAGCCATTTGGCTGCCTCTTCTAGGAGGACAAGGACAATGCAGGCACCTCATTTGTAGAGTTCCCATTAGTATGCAGCTCAGCTAGCCAGGTGGTGCTGGAACCCCATTGTTCCTGGGGACGTAAGCCTGGATGCACTCCCTCCTCAGTCCGGGCCTCCCATGCTGATTGCTGCATCTGCCCACCAGGGAAGCTGCCCTCTATAAGCCTGGATGCACTCCCTCCTCAGTCCCGGCCTCCCATGCTGACTGATTGCTGCATCTGCCCACCAGGGAAGCTGCCCTCTGCCCCCTGCCATCTCTCCCAGGTCCTGCAAAATGCATAGGCATTGTCCACTTCTCTACATAGCAGCGTGACAGTGACCCTCTCAGCAGTGACCTCGCCCTTTGCCAATGGCTACACATTCCTCTCTCCCATAGGATCCATGGCCTGGAGCAGCGGTTGCCAACCTTTCGGACCTCACGGACCACTGGTTGGCGACCGCTGGTCTAGAGGACTCTCTAAAGATTCTGTTTTCAGCTGTCATCAAAGTTGATCAAACTTTGGCTCTTCCATTCCCACTGTTCATACCGTCTTTCCTTCCTTTCCTGTCCCCTGTCCTCTCTCTTCCTGGGGTCAGAACCTTACCCTGGGCTTCAATCACCTCACACATCTGATTACTGACTGAGCAGGTCCCCTCAGCCCTGGCTTTGAGGTCCTTCACTTCTGGCGACTCAGACTTACACTGTTTATCTCCTTATGGTGTCCAGCAAATGGTACTTATTGGGCAGCTATTCTGGCCCTGGTGTTAGGGACGAGATTACACAGTGTGGATGTGACACTCACATTGCAGGATGGGGCAGGCATTGAACTTGTGATCCATAGCATGCTGTGCATTAGGAGAAAGGTCTGCTGTCGGGAGGCCCTGACAAATGGGGGCCAGCCCTCTCTGGGGCCAACGAATGCCTCCTGAAAGGTGTGAGTTTGAGCTGATGTTTGAAGGATTCTGAGGAGGGAGCAGGTAAAGCAGTTCCAAGGAGGAGGCCCTTGTAAATAGACGTCTGAGGCACAAGACAATGACACATCCCACAAACTGAAGGTCCAGTGCAGCCAGAATATAAACATCGGGAGGAAGGAAAGGGCCTGGTCCTTGAAGCCTCTGAAACTGTGGTTGAGGAGGCTTTATCCTGAGAACAACAGGAAGCTTTTGCAGAGGTTGTGTCTCTTCACCCGCCTAAAGATCCACTATCAGTCTCTAGCCACGTACATAGGTATGTAACTCCTTCACCCCACTGTGTACATTGGTCCAGACTCCGTCTAGACATGAAAACCCACTCTTTTTTTTGGTTTGAGAAACAAAGGAAATGGATGGAAGCATTCAGGCAGGGCTGGATCTAGGGGCTCAGAATCCTCTCCATCTCTTGGCTTTGATTTCCTCGGTGTGGGTTCCATTCTCACACTCTCCTCAGGAAGTGGCAGGGATGGCTGCCAGCACCTGCAGGCAAACACGTCACTGCCTTACTTTCCAAAGAGAGTGATCCTTCCCCAGTAATTTTTCGGAGAGCCCCGGGATTGGCTCTGAATGTGTCTGCTTGTGTCAGATGCTCAATCCTGCACCAGTGACTGGAGCCAGGGGGTGAAATATGCGGATGGACCAGAATGCATTGCATAGCAGCCCCGGATGTGGGCAGTGCCGTCAGCCCAGGCAGAACCCACGGGTCAGGGGTAGAAGAGTGGTGGCTCCTCAAAGAAAACATTGGGTGCTATCACTGGAGGAACGGATGCCGATACACAAGAGCAGCAGGACTCCAGCACAGTGAAATGGCTTCTCATAAATCCTCAACTCAGACGCTCCACTCCAGCCAGGCTAGGCTCCCCACCCCATGGACCTCTGAGGACCTCTTGCTTCCCTCTTTCTCTAAGCCGTTGTGCTTAAGGTTGCCTAGCCAGGCATGCACCTGGATCAGAGAAGAAAGTGTTGGCATTCAGCTGGACCAGATTCAGAGCTTTAGGAGTGTAGGGACAGGTGGATGTGTGAATAGGGACATGGCGGAGATTATATTGATGGTGGCTGGATTCCCAGGAGGTCATTCCAGAACCCAAACTAGCTTCAGGTGTTTCCCTAACTTTTCCAGATGCTCATTCTTTCTCTCTGAGATTAGCAGGGACAACAAATCCCCATTATTCCGGTTGTTAGACCCAGGTAAGCAGTCAGGACAGCAGCCGCCAAGCCTGTGGCAAGGTGGCCACGGGCACAGGGGACTCCTGCCTCTCTCTCCCCTTGAGGCAGGCAGCCATCCTGAGGCAGTCCTGGTTGTTAGACCCAGGTAAGCAGTCAGGACAGCAGCCACCAAGCCTGTGGCAAGGTGGCCACGGGCACAGGTGACTCCTGCCTCCCTCTGGAAGCCTCTCCCCTTGAGGCAGGCAGCCATCCTGAGGCAGTCCACTCTCAGGAACCACAGGGTAGGTGAGGTGGGCCACCAGGACCAAGATGACCAGCTCTCCTGGCTAGAGGAGGTCAAGGTGTGCAGTGATGTGAACACTTGGGAATCTTGGATGCTTCTGACCAGTGAAAGGGCTAAGAGTTGTGTCACATCTCCAGCCTGGCCCCGTGACAGCCTTCCTGGGTCGATTCCTGAGGCTGAAACTTTTCTTCAAGAGCTATTCCCTGAAACTCTCTCTCTTCCTAGTTTCCCTATTTGGGTCACTGCCCAAGCATTTCCTCAACACTAAGGCCTCCTGTATTCAACTCCCTCCCCCCTTCTCATTCAATAGTTGTTTCCTGAGGCCCTACTATGTGCTGGGCACTCTCCCTAGGCTTTGTTTCTACCTCATTTCATGGGCCCATTACTCCTGACAGCCTGATGACAGGCCCTCAATGATAGTCTATGGGTCACTGGCCACCCAGGAGATAGGAATCACACCTGACATTTGAACAGGGAGAACTAAATAGAAGACATTTTAGCTGGATATAAACTTGTGAGTCAGGTAACTAGGTAGCCACTACAGGAAGCAGCCACCAGCCCTTGGGCTGAGGGAAGAAAGGGAAAGGATTGCAGTTATTCAAATGTAAAAACTTGGAGGAGGGACTGCAACCACTGAGAAGGGGGTGCCCACAGGCTGATGTTGGTATCTTGGGATGGCGGTTCTGCAAGTCTTGGAAGAATCACACATTGAGTTCAGTTGCTGCTTTGGGAAAGAACCACCACTGCCGGGGTGCAGATGCGCTGCTGGGTGATGCTCACAGGGACAGAAGGAAGCAGGAAGCCTCCGGAAAACATTGGCCAGAAATCCCTTCACCTCCTCTAGCAACTCGTGTTGGCAGAACCTCACTGGGACCCAGCTGGCAAAGCAGAGAGGATCTGTAGTCCCCACAAGAAAAAGTAGCACAGAGAAGGGTGGACTTGAAACTAAGAGAGAATAACATCATAACTGGCCCAGGGGGGACCTATGGACCATGTTCCCCACAGGGCCTAGAGCAGGGCTGGCTAGAGGGAGGTGTTGGAAAGACACTGAATTTGGAGTCAGTGGACCCAGATCTACCAGTTAGTTTCAGTGTGACTTATTGATCAAGACACCAATATCTCTAAGCCTCCATTACCTCATCTGTAAAATGGGAAAAAAACCCATCCTTCCTACCTTTGACGGGAGGAAGGAAATCAGTGTAATGCTGTGTGTGGAGGCACTTTGCACTGTGAGCTGACTTTGAGGTGCAAAGCCGCGAGGTCATGCTCAATAAACACTTCGCAGCAGCAGAAGGGCTCAGTCTGTTTAGGGCTTTGAATATCTTCTTAAAGTACATTTCCCCTGGGAACCTTCAAGGTTCTTCTTTTAAGCAAAAACGGCACAAACCAGGCCTCATGTCAGGGAAACTTCCCTGACAACGAGAACATGATATGAAAGAAGGCAGACCGTCTCTTCTGCGAGATGCGGTTCTGTGGCATGAGATATCTCAAATAGACTCAGACAAAACACTTGCAGCTCGCGGCAGAGCTGGGGGCGGGACGTCGGAGGGAAGCTGGCTGCCCTTGTCCTTGGGGACGAGCAGCCAGAGCTGGTGAAGCTGTTCCCCACGTCTAATTTGGAGGCACATGTACAGCTCCACTGGCACTGTGTGGGCGTTCGAGATGGTGCCTCTGCTCATCTTAGTGATGTTTTGCTCTAACAGAGACGTTTCTGCTCCTCGGAGTCCTGCTCACTGCTCTGAGGTAAGCCTCCCAGGATGCCGCGGGGAAGATTGCAAGCTGGCTCCCAGCTTTAGGCACAGAGGCTGCCCTGGAGTAGTGGGCACAAATGGGCAGGGCCCCATAGCTTGTCTGGTCCTGCACATGCTGGGTGGAGAGCCTGGGGCACGGGTCCCAGGTGCCTGTGGACTTCCGGTGTGCACTGTGGGCCCAAGCCTCCCCCTCCAATCTCAGGGCCAGGGGACAGTCCAGCACCACCTTTCATGGACCACGGCTGCGTCCCACTTCCACGGAGGCAGGAAGGCAATGGGGACAGAAGGAGGGGCGGGGGTTAAACTTGCCTCAGCTCTTTCCTGGTCATGTGACTTTGGACAATTCATTGAAACTTCTGTATGAGAGAGGAATTGTATGTGGGCAGGCTTAGCTCCGTGCCTCCCAAATGTGCCCACCCCATCTCTTTGGTTTCCTTCTAATTAGCCCTCACGATGCTGCCTGAATACCCTTGGCAAAGCACACCACCCCTACATCCATCCCATTCCACGTAGACCGTGTGTTCTGCAGTCCCCCACTGCCCGGCATTCAGAGCCTCCATAATCTATGGCTTCCATTTTTGTTCCTTCCTCCTAACCTGTTCATTGACTCTATCCGACGCGAGCTACACTGCAGCCCCCGGAAGGGGTGACCCATTTTCTCCTCTAGACCACCCCCCACAACACTCCCTCTGTCTCCAAGGCCGGGCTCTCCCTCCCCACCCCATGCCAAGGCTGGCACATCACAACCTCCTTTCTGAGACTTTTCTCGGTCTCATCAGCCTGATGTTGTTTGTTGTTTCTTTCTTCTCTGAGTTTCCTGGGGATTTTAGATTTTTTTTAATAGGATATACAGTAGGGCCTCGGGTTACGTCGGAGATCTGTTCCTACGGCGCCACGTAACTCGATTTCTTGCCGTAAGTCAGAACCCACCTACATAAGCACCTAAGTCACTCACATGGAGCACATACACAGCAGTAATGAAGTGAAACAGTAAAAAAAATGTAAAATATAACAATTCCTGACCTTTACGTGTAAATAAATAATAAAAAATATAAAGCACATATGTGCATACATCAAAATGACAGAACTTTTTTTTTTTTTTAATAAATACTGTAAATGGGAGATGGTGAAGTAACCACGAAACGATGTACGAGTTCGACGTAACCTGAGGACTGCCCGTATATATATGGCAGGGTTGGTATTTCTTTTACTACAGATGGGGGAGCATGAGCAGCCTCATAAATACAGTAGACTGGGTTTGAATCCTGCGTCTATCACTGGCAAACCTTAGACAAATTGGATTGAGCTCCCGCAATACTTTATGGGGCTGCTGAAAGGATTGCAGATGATGTGTATGAAGTAATGATCCCAGCATCTAATAAAGGTAGTCATAATTATTATTATTACATTGTATTAGGTCCATGGTAAGCACTCAATGACAATCGATGGAATCGATCAATACTTTATGGGGCTGCTGAAAGGATTACAGATAATGTGTATGAAGTAATGATCCCAGCGTCTAATAAAGGTAGTCATAATTATTATTATTATTACATTGTATTAGTCCATGGTAAGCACTCAATGACAATCGATGGAATCGATTGAAATAAAGTACCGGACATAGGGTCCGGAGGCAATGATACTGAAACTAAAAGTTGTAAATTGATATTTTTAAAAATGATATTTTTAAGAATGGTTTTGAATTATAAAGCAACATTTGCTCATTGTAGAAAAATGTATGATGTGTGTATATGAAAAGGTAAAAAAAGTCACCTGTAACCTCACAACTCAGTGGTAATGACTGTTAACATGTTCTATTTTCTTCCAATTTTGCATGCATTTTATATAAGTGATCTCATACAAATATGTAAATTTGTTTCCAATATGTGTATGTGTCACAGATATAGTGTAGCTCTACTGTTTAAATTATTATTATATAGGTAATATATAATAGTCATTTTAAATACAGAAAATATTGAAGCATTTAATTAAATACCTAAATCCAGTTTGCTATCAATATTTGGCCATATTTTTTCCAACCTTTAATATTTTTATTTTTGCTTATTTCAGACATCAATATTAGATTAAGAACATTTTCCTCTGCCATGAAACAGTTTCTGACATCACTTTTGGCAGCTACATAATATTCTACCCTGCAGATGTCGCAAAATTTATTTAGTTTGATCCTTATTCCTACATAATTGGAATGTTTTTTAATTTTTTCCCAGTATAAATGCATTTTTCTCTGAACTTCAGATTGTTTCCTTAGGAAGGAGAGTGTGATTTTATCTGTAATAAAAACCACACAAATGATAATGGCTTATGAGGGAGGAAGTATATTACCTCCGGTGACCAAGAGTATGCTGTGTGGCTGTTCCTAGACTAGTTGGTTCTGTGACCGCATGATCTCATCAAGGACCCAGGTACCTTCCTTCATTTCGATCCTCTGTTTCCTTCAGGGCATCCTGTGAATAGGTAGCGTGACAAGTGATTTATATACAGGGTGTCCCAAAAATGTATACCTCCTTTAACAGCTGATAGCTCAATTGGTATTTCTTCCTTTTCAGATTTAACCCATTGGAATTAATAATTATCCAAAGTGTGTATACTTTTTTGGAGGACACCCTGTATATTATCTCCTGTCCTCTTCACTGCAGCCCGAAGGGGTGGATCCTCTAATTATTCCCATTGTGCACATGAGGAAGCTGAGGCGCAGTGAGGCACTTTGCCGAGATCACACAGCAGAAGTGGAACTGCTCTGGCTCCAGGCATCACATCCTCACGCCCAGGGGCACGGAACCAGCCAGCTCTTCCCGTGTCTTCTCCACCTTTTTCACATAATCAATTTCAAGCCTATAGACAATTTGAGCAAATGGTGCAGTGGGCACCGGTATTCCCTTCGCCTAGATTTTCGTATTATTAACCACTCGCCATGTTGCTTCCTTTGTCTCTCACGCTGTCTCTCTTCCAGTTGAAAGCAATTTGAAGACATTATGATTCTTGTGTCTCTCTCAAACTTTTAAAATGGAAACATGATAAAAAAACAACAACTGTACTTCTCCTGTGTGTACCGTTTGATGAAATTCCACAAATTGAGCACACGTATGCAACCACTCCCCCAGAAACATACTGAGGGTGATACGGAAGAAAATAGAAGTTCTTTGGGTAAGAAAGGTATGGGTTAAGCACACAGGTTTGCCACATCATCTTATGGTCCTGCTTTCTCCTTCAGGCCCTTTCTCAAACTTTTAAAATGGAAACATGATAAAAAAAAAACCCTGTACTTCTCCTGTGTGTACCATTTGATGAAATTCCACAAATTGAGCACATGTATGCAACCACCCCCCCAGAAACATACTGAGGGTGATACTGAAGAAAATAGAAGTTGTTTGGGTAAGGAAGGTATGGGATAAGTACACACGGGTCTGCCACATCATCTTATGGTCCTGCTTTCTCCTTCAGGCTTGAGAAAGAGACTTGTCTCAAAGTACAAAGAAGTTGGGGCCGCGGTACTATCTAGCTTCCAGTTCAGCACGCACTTTATAGTCAGAGATTGGAATCTCAGCTCTGCTTCTAACTTGCTGTGTGATCTTAAGCAAGATGCTTGTCCTCACGGAGCCTCAGTTTCCTCATCTGTGCAATGGGAGTAATAATAGGACTACCTTTCACGATTTCTGTGACGATGAAAGGAGATCACATTTCAATCACTTATCATGGTACCTAATTCATAACGGCATACACTCAAGAAATGGTATTTGTTAACTGACATTATTATTATTATTATTATTATTAATAACCTTGCCAGATCGGTGATATTATTTCCGTTTTATAGCCGAGAAAATGGATGCCCTGAGAGATAAAGGGACCTATGGCGCTTGACTAATAAGGGATAGAGCCAGGATTCACAATCAGGTTTTTCTGACTCTAAACTTGTTGCCTCCCAGTGAATCGACTAGGCCTGGACAAATGGGAGACTCCATCATACCTCCGAGGATCAATTTGTTAACTGACAGTTTTATAATAGGAGATGTAATTGCCCAGCAGCCAGCAAGCTGGTGCAGCAGGTCGGCACTTCCTTCCTCCCAACAAGAAAGTGCAAAACGCAGCAGGCCACCCTGCACCCCAGCCCTGGCATACCCCCCCGAAAGCACTGGCCCCAGAGAAGGGGGCACTGGGTCTCAGCAGGACTTGGCTCCTAACCTACCCTGTGGCCATGGTGCATGCCTCTCCCTCTCTGGGGTCAGATTATGGTCGGGGCGATGTCTGAGGACCCACTGGCTTCCCCAGGCTGGGTCTCCAGGTCCCCCTGCTCATCGCTGCCCCGGCTCTGCACCCCACCTTCCCTTCAGTATTCAGGAAAGGAATTTGCTGTTTGGTTTTCATAACTTACTTCACTATTACTTTATTACTTTTCAAATGACAGGCAACAGAATAGACTTTGTCTCGCTATTGGCGTGGAGAACGTGGTCTGCATTCATTATAGAGTCTGATTTCATTGGGTTTCACTTCTTTTGTATGTATGGGGAGGAGGAGGGGTCCTCCTGCATGGTGCTTTCATCTGGAGGAATGAGCTGGGTTTCCGAGCAGCCCCCAGCTTGGCACTGGCAGCGGGGAGGCCCTGCCTGTGATGGACTCGAGGGAAAAAGCAGTTACCTGGAAGGCGAGCAGCGAGAGCGCCTGGTTAAGGAAGAAGGTCTCCCTGACCTGCCGTCTGGGGAAACTGCTTCTGTCTGGGTCTCAGCCTCCTAGAGCCCTCGCTCCTGGTGACCTGGGGGCAGCTTGTCTCTGAGACCCGGCTGCCTGCAGGAGGCAGAGTCAGGCCTGGCTCGAGTCTAGATTCAGCCATTGACCATGGACCTCGGCTTGGGGTTGACCATACCAGGGGTCAGACGCTGATGCTCTTTCACTTTGAGGCATATGTCTAGCCTCTCTGAGCCTCCATTTCTTCTTGGGAAATGTGGACACCAATTCTTATCTTGGAGGATAAGAAAATAATAACCAGTCCTCAGGGAGCCTTCCCTGAGTGCCAGGCACTGTGCTGAGTACTTTCTATGACTGTCTCTTCCAATTCACACCATAACTGAATAGGTTGGTACAAGTACAACCCCTCCTTTATAGATGAGGGAACTGAGGCTCGTATCTGCCAGGGTCTTGGCCCATTCGTCAGATGAGGCTGGAGAGCAGGCCTGAGGGACCCAGAGGGAGAGGTGATGCATGTTTTGTGAAAACTGACCTGATGTGTATTTTTAAATAACCTCATTAATCCTTTGGTTCCTTAGAATAGAAAGTGAAACCATAGGCATCTGAGGCAGCATGGGAAGGACGTATATAGTGTCTTTAATGTTTTCGAAAGGAAATTTAGAAATCTATAAAAAGCCATACATTGCAGAATGGTTTATCGAGCATCTCCTGGGTCCACCATGGTGCAGACATGAAATGGACAAGCTGGGGGTGGGCCCTGGATGAGCTCCCGGGCATTGGCCAAGCATACGGCCGCAGTGCATTGTGACATCTGTGCTGACCAGGGTCCACAGAGGAGCGACCAGCTCACTGGGGCTGGGAAGGGCACCAAGGAGATTTTCCCAGAAGAGGTGGCAGGAGAAGGTTTGTGTTATTACAAGAGGCCTGGTGCACAAAATTCGTGCACTTGGGGGGGGGTGTCCCTCAGCCCGGCCTGCACCCTCTCACAGTCCAGGAGCCCTCAGGGTTTGTCTGACGGATGGTTTAGGCCTGCTCCCTAGGCCTAAGCCATCAGTCGGACATCCTTAGTGCTGCTGCGGAGGCGGGAGAGGCTCCCGCCTACGCTGCTGCGCTTGACAGCCATGAGCCCGGCTTGTGTTGAGCATCTGCCCTCTGGTGGTCAGTGCGCGTCATAGCAACTGGCCATTCCACCGTTCGGTCGATTTGCATATTAGCCTTTTATTATATAGGATAGCCCAGCCACTGCATCCCCATGGGGGACTCCTATAACACTGAAGACACACCCACTAGTCAGGGGTGTGAAACTGGGGCCCGTGGGCCGAATCTGGCCCACTCCCTGTTTTTGCATGGCCCGCTAGCTAAGAATGGTTTTCACATTTGTAAATAATTTAAAAAATGGAAAGGAGATTACTGTTTTGTGTGCTCCATGAAATGATATGATATGAAATTCAAATTTAAGTGTCCTTTAATAAAGACATATTGGAGCACAGCCACACTTGCTTGTTTACATAATGTTTGTGGCTGCGTTCATGCTACAGTGGCAGGCTGAGCTGTGACACAGATCTTTTGGCCCCAACACCTAACATAGTTACTGTTGGGCCGTTTGCATACAGAGTTTTCTGATCTCTGCTGTAAGTCATCACTTCTTCATCATAATCCTTTACCTTCACACACACACACAAATATATATCATGTATATACACACTATATGTATATACACTGTATATATATTTGCACTATCTCCCCTGCATTGCTATGTTTAATCCCCCCAATCACCGTGCAAACCAGGCCTTGACAGTCTCTCTATCAGATGCCCAAACTGAGGATAAAGCGCTTGCTCCAAGTGCCTAGCTTGTAAGTTTGACAGTCTCTCTATCAGATGCCCAAACTGAGGATCCCGGAGGATAAAGCGCTTGCTCCAAGTGCCTAGCTTGTAAGCAGGGGTACCAGGAGAGGTCCCGTCTCCCGGTCCTCTAAAGCCAGACCGGCCCCCATGCTGTGTCTGTGCAGCACAGACGGCGTGTTTGAGGCGCGGACACCACGCCGACAGAGGCCAGCTGGCGTTTGAGGCATGAGCCTGTGATCCTGGCAGGGGTGGGCATCACAGGGTGGGAGCCTTCCATCTGGAGGATTAGGTGACCTTTCAGGTCCCTTTCAACTCTCTGAGCCTCGGTTCTGTGATTTCTAGCCAGTGGGGGGTCCCCTGCTGTCTCCAAAGGCTTATCCACACGGTGGGGCTCCCTGCAGGGCCTTGCTCCCCAGGCTCCGCCTGCCTCTCTGCAGCTCTTGGTTCTGAGAAGGGACTCTGGAGTGTTGATCGTTTCTCCAGATGATTTCTGCAGACTGAAGGAGAAAGACCTGGAGAGAGCAGAGGTCGAGGTCAGCTGAAGGGTACCAGCCACCTCTGTTCTTCCCCACCTGCAGGAGTGCC